>NC_134353.1:732262742-732580808 GCF_048569485.1 Anomaloglossus baeobatrachus
TATGTGGGACAGGAATATAACAAAATGGTGTCTCTGTGTCCCCTCAGGATGCAAACTTGGAGAAATGGTGTCTTCAAGTGCCATGGGAAAAAAAGGCTGGCAGGGGACGTACACATGCTCAACAATAAGCACTCTCTTATCTGTAATCCCCTGAGGTCATAGAAACCCACCAAGGCATGCCAAGAGGAGCAAAAGACAAGGAACGAGCAGGATCTGAAGATGCCACTTGTCTAACATCATTTCATTCTCTGCTGATGTCCTATCTGAGAAGCACGACACTCATGAGAAAGCACCATCATTAGGAAGCAGAGGCTGGCACTGCCATGCAGACGGGTCCTCTGTGTATGGGAAGAGGGGCACTTACACACCCCAAAATGGAGAATATTCATATAGTGAAGAGTTAGAAAGTTACATCCAACATACACCGAGATACAGAGGAGAGCACAGCACCCTGTCTGAGGAACATATATATATATAGAATAGAATCTGCCTATTCATCCTTTCATATCTCTATCTATCCCTCTATCCATCCCTCTATCTGTCTATCTATCTATCCCTCTATCTATCCCTCTATCTATCCCTCTATCTATCCCTCTATCTATCTATCTATCTATCTATCTATGTATCCCTCTATCTATCCCTCTATCTATCTATCTATCTATCTATCTATCCCTCTATCCATCCCTCTATCTGTCTATCTATCTATCCCTCTATCTATCCCTCTATCTATCCCTCTATCTATCTGTCTATCTATCTATCCCTCTATCTATCCCTCTATCTATCCCTCTATCTATCCCTCTATCTATCTATCTATCTATGTATCCCTCTATCTATCCCTCTATCTATCTATCTATCTATCCCTCTATCTATCTGTCTATCTATCTATCCCTCTATCTATCCCTCTATCTATCCCTCTATCTATCTATCTATCTATCTATGTATCCCTCTATCTATCCCTCTATCTATCTATCTATCTATCTATCTATCTATCTATCTATCTATCTATCCCTCTATCTATCCCTCTATCTATCTATCTATCTATCTATGTATCCCTCTATCTATCCCTCTATCTATCTATCTATCTATGTATCCCTCTATCTATCCCTCTATCTATCTATCTATCTATGTATCCCTCTATCTATCTATCTATCTATCTATGTATCCCTCTATCTATCCCTCTATCTATCTATCTATCTATCCCTCTATCTATCCCTCTATCTATCTATCTATCCCTCTATCTATCCCTCTATCTATCTATCTATCTATCTATCTATGTATCCCTCTATCTATCCCTCTATCTATCCCTCTATCTATCTATCTATCTATCTATCCCTCTATCTATCTATCCCTTTATCTATCTCGATCTATCACTTTATCTATTCCTCTATCCGTCTATCTATCTATCTATCTATCCCTCTATCTATCTATCTATCTCTATCTCTCTATCCCTCTATCTATCTATCTCTATCTATCTCTCTATCTATCTATCTATCCCTCTGTCTATCTCTATCTATCTATCTATCTATCTCTCTATCTATATCTCCTATGTATCCTTCTATCTATCTATCCATCTATCTATTATCTATCTATCCATCTATCTATTATCTATCTATTATCTATCTATCACCTATTTATGCCTTTATAACTATCTCTCTACCCATCCCTCTATTTATCTATCTATCTATCTATCCCTCTCTTTATATATTTATCTCTATCTATCCCTCTATTTATATATTTATCTCTATCTATCTATCACATATCTATTAAACTCTCTCTCTCCATCCATCCATCTATCTATATCCATCCCTCTATTTATCTATCCATCTCTCTCCATCTATCTATCTATCTATCTCTCAATATCCATCCCTCTAGCTTTCTCTCCATCTATCCCTCTGTCTATCAATATCCTTCCCTCTATTTATCTATCCATCTCTTTCTCTCCATCCATCCCTCTATCTCTCTCTCCCTCTATCCCTCTGTCTATCAATATCCATCCCTCTATCTATTTATCCATCCATTTCTTTCTCTCCATCCATCCCTCGATCTATTTATCCATCCATTTCTTTCTCTCCATCCATCCCTCTATCTATTTATCTATCCATTTCTTTCTCTCCATCCATCCCTCTATCTATTTATCTATCCATCCATTTCTTTCTCTCCATCCATCCCTCTATCTATGTATTTATCCATTTCTTTCTCTCCATCCCTCTATTTATCTATCCATTTCTTTCTCTCCATCCATCCCTCTATCTATTTATCTATCCATTTCTTTCTCTCCATCCATCCCTCTATCTATTTATCTATCCATTTCTTTCTCTCCATCCATCCCTCTATCTCTCTCTCCATCCTTCCCCTGGCAGTAGTTCCCCTCTTAAAGTAATGTACCTCCTCATAAGTAAGTCCTGAGGCCATGCTCCAGCACACACCTGGGTGGCTGACACTTCATGCCCTGTGTCCACTCCTCAGTGTGACTTCCCACTCGTGACACAATCGTGCAGTAAAGGTAGTGGATGTGTGCCCTTTCCGGAGTGCAGGAAGCACGTGTGATTAATGCTACCTGCCTGGCATTTGTAAGTTGCCCAGGTCACCTGGCCAGGCACATCCTGATGGGCAGGCTCCAGAGGAGACATCTCCAGGGCTTACCTCTGCAGAACAGCATCCCGAGGGTGACCAGCGTGGCCAGGCTCTGGTACAGGGTCCACCTCTCCGATCCCGGGGGGCCCATAGCTGCTCATGGAGGACGGGGCTCCCAGGCTGGTGGTGACCATGGGAGAGACTGGCGCTCAGGTTCACAGGTAAGTGCCGGAGCTGCAGGTGTCCTGGCTGCCGATCTGCCCGATCATGTCCACAGGCAGCCAGCCTGGAGGGAGATCCCGGTCAGTACTTGGAGATTGTTACAGATGGTCCCAGAACTTTGTGTGTTCCCCATCACAGTGTGGCGGCGGCGGCAGCACATCCCTCCGCAGCACACCCTCCGCAGCACATCCCTCCGCAGCACACCCTCCGCAGCACACCCTCCCCGCTCTGCTCCTCAGCTCTTCCCAAACACAAGAACTCTTCCCACTTCATAGTAAAAAGAAGAGAGGGCTGGGAGTGATGAGTGACAGCGGGGAGAGCCAATCACGTGCTGCCCCTGGCTGGTGGGCGTGGCTCATCCCTGTGGATGTGTTCATTCAGTCCAGTGATCACAGTGAGCGGGGTTAACCTGTGCACTGCTGGGCTCTCCCGGAGCGCAACGCTTCACCCTGCTTAACCCCCTGATGGCCGGCACTGCTTCCTCTCATTTTCACCAGATACTCGCTAAAAAGCTATAGTAGAGATTTAACACTTAAGTAACCATGGAAACTTATTTTTAATAACGAATTAGGTTAGAGGCACAAATTGAGCCAAAAAAGTGGCGAACTGAAAACTGTAACATCCTAATGGCGCACAGTTTTCATAGCTGCCCTTCAAATATGTTTCCTTCCCTTCTTCCAAGAGCCATAACTTTTCAAACATTTATTTTCCTCCCACGTAGCCGAACATAAGCGTGGGATTTTTTTTGAGGGGCGAGCTGTAGTTTTGAACGGCGCCATATTTCACCAGGAAAAAATATACTGTATGGTGAAAAAATACATAATCCGCCATCGACGTGTTCTTCATTCATTGAGACCCGCACACAGACTGGGAAAGTCTTGGAGAAGTCTTGGAAGGAGCTGCAGTGGCTCAATATAAGGCGCAGCACTGACGTCTCCGTTTCTTGTCCTCGCTTTAAGTATTTTTATGATATAAATCCATAGTAAGGATCTTTACAGACACAAATACAGAATTTTATTATTTATTTTTTTTATTTTGAACCGGGTAAAGGTAAATGATTTCAATTTTTAGATTTTTTTATTTTTTGTAATATTTTTTCAAAACATTTTTTATTATTTTTTTATATTTAATAATTATGTCCCCATAGGGGTCTTGAACCTGCAATTTTATGATTGCGTGCACTACATGCTTAAAGGGGTGGTCCGGAACTAAATTTTATTATAATAATCAATCTCTAACCCATTACTGTCATAACTTTATCCTGTAATATACCTTAATTATAAATTCCCTATCATTCCCTCACTGCTCTAACTGCTTTATTTTTTATTATTTTACTACTTTGTTTGTGATGATGCTTTGTTTGAGAATCCCAGTGCATGCTGGGATACTCAAATGAATCATCATTAAAGGGAACCTGTCAGGTCTAATATGCACCAAGAACTATGAGTAGTTCTGGGTGTATATTACTGATTCCTGCCTAACCGTCCCTGTATACACTAGCATAGATAAAGGGATCTTAGAAAATGTATTTCTAAAGATCTTTTATCGCATGCGAATGAGCTCGGGGACTAGTCCCCTGGGTGTTAGTTCCCCTGGCCAGTTGCCACCATTAGCATGTTAGCACGCTCACAGGGACGTACTAACATGCTAATTAATGTGCAGCGTCAGAGGATGATCTCACTCACCTCTCCACCGCCATCACCGCCCGACACTGGATTTCGGCTCAGTCCGTATGACCTTGGAGTTTCGGTCATGTGCACTATGAAGCCAGATGTACGCATCCTGGCTTCAAACTGAAGTAGTGCGCATGACCCAAACTCCGGGGTAATGCGCACTAAGCCGAAATCCCCCATTGGACGCGATGGCGGCGGAGAGGTGAGTGAGATCATCCTCTAACGCTGCTCATTCATTAGCATGTTAGCACACCCACAGGAACATACTAACATGCTAATGGGGGCGACTGGCCAGGGAACTAACGCCAAGAGGACTAATGCCCTCGCTCATTAGCATACAGTAAAAGTATTTCTAAAGATCCCTTTACCTATGCTAGTGTATACAGGGACGGTTAGTCATGGATTAGCAATATGCACCCAGAACTGCTCCTGGTTCTGGGTGCATATTACACCTGACAGGTTCCCTTTAAAGGGCAGAGTCTGTGGCAGTGACTGTAGCCTCTGTCACCCCCCTGAAACGAAGCATCATCAGTGACCCGTTTCTTTGGCTTGTTCTATCCATGCTCTATTGATGATCACTACATTCCTGCTACTGTATCAAAATAAATGGCCAAAAAAAAGTATGGTAGGGACAATTCCCCAAACTCACCAAGCTTCAAAGTACGAATCAGACAGTATGAGAAGTTTGTTGTTTGAATAACAATGATCAGAATATAAGACTCACATTCAAGCAGGGCAGAGAATTAGATTTCTTGGATATTCTAATTAAGACACAAGATAACGGCTTTCTATCTACTTCCATTTTCAGGAAGAGCACTGCCACAAATAGCCTCCTTCATGCATCCTCTTCGCATCCTAAATCAGTAATTTCGGGAATACCGATGGGACAATTTCTACGCACTAGGAGAATTTGTTCTGAATCGGAAACTTTTGAACAACAATCAAGCCAATTGGCACAACATTTTCTGGAAAGGGGATATAGCAAGAAGGTCATTAGAAAAGGATATCACCGAGCCCAGCAGGCCCCCAGGAGTATGTTATTGTTCCCTAATGATTATGAAACTGTGGACCACACCGATAAAAGGAAGGAACATGTTGAACAGGTGCGGTTTATAACCACATATCATAATCGATGGGGTGAGATGAGAGATATCATATCCAAATACTGGGGAATTTTGTGTTCAGATCCAATTTTGAAAAGGGTACTGCCCCCAAAACCACTGATTTTGGGAGGTCAAGGAATTTGAGGGACACATTGGTACATAGCCATTTTGACCTTCAGTCGGGAAATAAAAGGATGGTTCCGTTATCTGATCAGGGTTTTTTCCCGTGCGGCCTGTGTAAGGCCTGTGCTAATTTGGTCAAATCAAAAAGTTTTGAAAATTTTGATGGGTCCCGGAAATTTGCAATAAGGAAACGACTCACGTGCTCCTCAAAGGGGGGGATTTATTTAGGCATTTGTCCATGTAAGAAATTGTACGTAGGCCTAACAACTCGAGAGCTCAAAATACGAGTGCGAGAACATTGTAGGGACATAATTAAGGCTAGAACTGTGGAGGACATCACGCAACTCAAGACAATACCACGACACTTTAAGGAGTTCCACAATTGCAATCCTCACTCCCTGAAAGTCAGGGCTATTGATCAGGTTGTGCTTGGCATCAGGGGAGGGGATTTGGGCAAAATATTGGCTAGAGTTGAAAGCCGCTGGATTTTCCGATTGGGTACCCTTAGCCCACAGGGCCTCAACGAGACCCTGGGGTTTGGGGCTTTTTTGTGAGGCATTTCTTGTGCTAATTCACCATATCCTTATTTTAAATTGTTTTAATCGTGTTTTTTATGTTTGTGTTTAGGGTGTGGGGAAATCTAAGATATTGTTTTTAAGCCGTTTTTAATTATTATTAATAAAAATTCTTTTTCTTCTTTTTTTTAGATAACATCCTTTTCTGTTTACTGTTTGAGTATGAATTTCTTGCTATACGATATTCGTATTTTGGGACCTACTAGCAAGTTACTATTCTGGATCGACATATATATTGTGTGTTTTTTGTTATGAAAAATATGGGTATATGTATGTACATGTAGATATGTGTTATATTTCTATTAGTGGTCGGCGGTGTAAAGTTGTCTTTCATTAAATATAAGTAATAAATTGTTATCCTTAAAGTATCAATTTTCTTTGATCAAATATAAGTATAGGAAGAGTTTGTATCGTGGCTTAACATTTACTTTATGATATTGGGTGTTATTGTTATGGGTGTATATGAACGATAATTATATTTGGAAATGACATGATTTGAGTCTAATATTGACTGTCATTATTTATTCTAAAACATGCCTCGCAATGATTTGCCATCTGGGATATGCGCTTGTTCGGTCAAAAACTCTCCCGGAACCAAATACAGGGCGCATATTTTTGGGTCCTACCTGCGTCGCTGCACAGTTCCTGTGTGTGACACGCAGGTTGCGTTCCAAAGTCGCCCTGCAGGAAGTCTGATTTAATGAGGGAGGAGGAATTGCTAACATCTTTCCCGATTGGCTCGGCGTGTGCATTTAATCTTAGCGTTTCCTCTAGCCCGGCACGCCCCATGTAGAAGCTGGGTTAGCGAAACGTACGTCGGGGAAAAGGACGGCAGCACACGTACACCTTTCCACCCAGGTAATTCACAGTTCATAGTTACTATTGCAACGTTGCGAACATTATTGATCTACTGTGTTTAACTTGGAGGAGTCTAATCCGACGGTGCATACAGTGGAGCTGTGATAGCTCCTTGGATTAGCTGTTGTTTATACCGTCGGCATAGATTCCTTACGTGCTGGGTGGTAACACGTGCTACTTACATGGTATTAGTAGTGACGGGCTCACAGTTTCGTTCTGAGATTGCGATCACATATGGTAATAGCCTTTTCACGCAAGGGATATGTGCAATTAATAGGCACTAAGACACCTTGTATATATGGTATGGCTACTGTTTTTGCCTTTTGTGTCCGTAGCTTCAGGCGAGCTCTAGCACCAGTCACTTTATATGTCCATTTATGGACAGTATTACGTGCAATATAATAATGCTGCTTGTCCTTTGTATTGATAGTTTTCTGTGTATATCTCTATTTTATTGTGTTGTGTATTTGATATTGATTGTTTTTTTGCTTATTTAATAAAAATTAATTTTATCATGGATATGAGTCCTCCTTTTTGAGGAAATAGATATATATTTTCTCACCGTTGAAATACATTAGATGTTGGGGGTGTCCTTTAATACAAATTGACCTCTTTCATGTTGATATAGTATGAGAAGTCACGATGAATTCCCATAAATAAAGCATAAAGGTGCAATAATATAAAATCAATTATTTTATTAAACACAATTTTTTTAAAGGTATATTAAAAATACTACAAAAACAAGAAAAAAGAGACAAAATCACAACCAAGGTATCAAAATGGTGAATAAATACACAGATACATCTCTATAAAGTGCTGCTCATGCCAAATAGTAACATCATAGAATATAAAAATTCTTCCCACTGTGCATTCTTCTCAGTGCACAGTGAAAATGCACTCTCTCCCCAGGTCTGATCAGGAGTGACCAACAGCCAACAGAACGCACTATCAGTACGCATTGGCAGGATACCCAGTGTGCAGAGTCTAGCGCCACCTACATAAGTGATGCCACTTGTGGGGTCAGCGCAGGCACATCAGGTGTCCTTACAATGCGCTCTGACAGTGTGTTCTGCTCTGTTCATGGCTTGTTATTGCAGAGCGCACTGTCATTGTGCACATTGCACAGTGACAGAGCAGGGACTAGCCCTACCCCTGAAACAAGCATCCCTAATGACGCTTCATTTCAGGAATGCAGAAGAGACCGCAGTCCCCTGATGACACTTCGTTTCCATATCCTAGCATGCACTGGGATTCCCAAATGAAGAGTCATCAGAGATGATATAGGGGAAAAACTACAATAGCAGTTAGATAATAGTTAGGGAATGGTAGGGTATTTTTAATGCAGCCATATTAGAAATTTATTTAACCACTTTATCCCCAGTCGATTTTCCATTTTTTATTTTTTCCTCCTCCTCTTCTTCCAAAATCATAACTTTTTTATTTTTCCATCAATATAGCCATATAGGGTTTTTTTGAGAGACGAGTTGTACTTTCTGTCACATATAGTACTGGAAAATAGGGGAAAAAAATCCAAGTGCTGTGAAAAAGTGCAATTTCACAGTTGGTTTTTATTTTATTTTGTTTTGCTTTTTTTTTTACAATGTTCACTATATGGTAAAAGTGATCTGGCAGTATGATTCCCCATTTCAGTATGAGGTCGTAGATGCCAAACATGTATAGTTTTATTTTTATCTAATTAGTGAGAAAAAATTAAAAAAAAAAAAGAATTGCACTTTTGTCGCCATTTTCCAAGACTAGAACATTTTTCGGCATCTGGGGCTCAGTGACAGCTTATTTTTTGCGTCTTCAGCTGATGTTTTTAATTATACCATTTTTGGGTAGACGAGATGTTTTGATAACCTGTTATTGCATTTTATTTCAATGTTGCGGCGACCAAAAAAACATAATTCTGAAACTCTGCCAGCATTCACAGAAAGTGAGTTATGACAGTGACTGGAGTCATCAGCTGATACCCGGCTGTAATGACAATCCATCAGCACCCCATGATCTTTTAGGTCGGGTACACATATCCGGCTTTTCGCCGGTTTGACGGATACGGTGCACGCCAGTACAGTGTATACAGTACACTGGCAGCACAGCAAGCGGCGGTCACATGCTGTCATGTGACCGGAGCATGTGACCCGGAAGTTGCGGCGCTGCCACTGTACTGTATCATACTGTACTGGCGTGCGCCACATCAGTCAAACCGGCGAAAAGCCGGATATGTGTACCCGGCCTTACGTTTTGGGGCCACCGATTGAAGCAGGGAATGGCATGATCTCTGCCTGCACATGATTTAATCGAGCAGTCAGAGTTTGAAACCACAATCTAACTAGTTAACAGGCCTGGGTGGATCTCCAATCCGATCCACTCACACCTGATGAGATCAACCAACATGTGTGGGGAATAATGCGGACTCGTCGTGCAAGCCCACAATAAGGAGACAGATATGACCAATGACATATAGGTGCATTGATTGTGAAGGGGTTAAATTCTGTCACTAGATAGTGAATTATATGAAAATTACTTTGAACTGTCCCTTTAAAAAGTTAAATAGAATCTGTCAGCAGATTTTTGCTACCTCATCTCACAAGAGTATGATGTAGGCAAATAGGTCCTAATTCCAGTGATGTATCATTTAGTTTACTGAGTGTAGCAGTTCTGACATAATCAAAGGTTTTAGATTCAGCAATGTAGCAGAACTGAAAAAGCTATCCTTCCCACACCAGGCTCTCTGTGTACAATGTCTATAGACAATGAGCTTCCTGTGACTTTAAATGACTTTGGGCCACTTATCTTACACAGACAGAACTTACCCACATACACTATAGTTGAGTTCTGCCTGGTCCGAGGTGGTTTTTGACATAAAACAAGGCATCATAATGAGCATAAGCCAATAATTTACCGATTTCAAAAAATAATTGTTTAATAAGGGACAAAATAAGTTTTGCATACAGCAGATTTTTTAGATATGCCTTGCCTGCCCAAAATAGTACTTGGCATAGACTGGCATCACTCTGGATCACCAATGCGGCTCTACAGAGATATGAATATTTAACATCTACTTTTCAGCTAGACCTAAAGTCATTCGGTGTATTAACAACTAGCATCAGTGAGCAACCAAGATGTCTTTAATGAAGAAGGATATGTTATTCTCTAATTGGTTCAATCACATTGGGCAGCTTTTTTGGCACATGAACAGTAGAAAACCTTAAAGACATGACTCAAACAACTTTTGGTACCCCAAAACTAGGGTATTTTGCTTGCCTGGGTTGCTCAAGGCTGATGTTTTTTTCATCCACATATGTTTAAGCAATATCACATCAGAGAGAGAAATACTTGTTCTTCTAGTTATATAGTTATATGGAGTACATTGTTTCTTGTCATTGTGGATTATTCTGTGTTGGGAAGACAACAATGGAGATTCAGACCCGTATTAACAAACACAAGAGCACCATCATGGCTGGTCTTCTGGATTTACCAGTACAGAAACATTTTTTGGAAAATAGACGTTCAGTGAATCAACTGAGGTTTAGTGCCAGTCCTGGTATACTTGTACACAGGAGGGGTGGAAATAGGCTAAGAGTATTGAAAACGAAGCAGCTTAAATTGATCCCTGAGTTGGAAGTCTCCAGTCTTGGCTCTTAATATAGAATATAATGTTCTCAGTGGCCTGTGATAATCTCTGCCTTCTCCTTGTATTTTTATGCTGTCATATGTTTTTAAATCTTATTTTCTTTTTTAGGCTTCTCCTCTGTGCTGATGCTGGAATTTGAGAGTTGAATGTTGACCTGAACTGAAGCTGATGAATTAGGATTTGTCACGGCAGATGCGAGAGGACACTCAGCAAGCGCTGAACACAAAGGAAAAACCACAGAAGTGCCTAGGCCCTCGCTGGCCCTGAATTCACCCTGACTAGTCTGTAGGCCAGTAAGACACTAGTCTCACCAATGCAAAAGACAAAACGAGGAAGGGAAGACAGTAGGGTGGGGAACATACGACACATAAAATAGCACCCCTATATTTTTCCAGCAGGAAACTTCACAGTTGCAACTGAAACGAACACCTCAGCTTCTCCAAAGACAGGCCACTTCAAACTGGTCAGTATAGAAGATTAATCATTGGCATAGAGTGAAGCCAGGAGTGGGTCAATATAACAGAAGGAAGTGATGCTAAGATGATGCAGCTCTGATAAAGGCTATGAGCAATCTCAGCCAGAAAGGAAAAGGTCTTTAACCCTTTCAGCATCAAATGTAAGTAAATCCACTCTATTACTCTGTGGAGTCCACAGAGAACCTCTGATGAATTAAGCATTGAGACACACTTATGACAGTATCCTCCCCTCTACACATGGCCTCTGGGCCTTCAGGGCCATGTTTGTTCAGATAAGATGCATGGAAGGAATGCTCCAACCTGCTGGCATTAACTTTCAGCAAAGATATATAAAGCCTTTTTACTGGACGAAAAATGGATGACTTTTGGACGTCTGAACCCAGACTTAGGCCTCCTTCACACATCAGTGTTTCAAGTATGTGTGTTGTCTTTTTTCCCACATACCATAGACACATTCAAACGAATACTAATTAAAATCAATTGGGGAGCTGCACAACATGTTTTTACTCAGACCGCATGTCTTTGTGAACCACTAGCGGGTCAGTGTGATCCACATAGAGACATGTGAGGTTTTTTTGGCAGCATGGATGAAATACGTATTGCACACACTTGGCATCCGTGTAAAAGCTATGTGATACATACTGGAAAAAAAGACGAATGATGCTGAAATTAATGTTTTGTAAAAGATATGTTGCGGGCGGGGAGGACGCCGTCGCTGCTGCGCTCTCGCTAATGCTCGGGTCTGGCGCTGCTGCGGCTGCTGCTCGGTGGCTCGAGCGGTGTGCCGGATTCGGGGACTCGAGCGGCGCTCCTCGCCCGTGAGTGAAAGGGGTGGTTGGTTTGGGGGATTTAGTCCGTGACGCCACCCACGGGTCGTGGTGAAGATAGGCACCACCGCTGCTGATGACGGGGATCCCGGGAGCGATGGTAAGGAGCAGCTGGGATGTTGTTTTCCCCCTCCGTGGGTAGGGGTCGGTGGTCCCGGGGCCCGGTGATGTTGTGACGGGGAGGCAGGGTCGGTGAGGTGCAGGGTTGCAGGGAAAGCGCGGCGCGGTGCCGGATGGCACGGGTGTACTCACTCAGCAAGAAAGGTAAAAAGTCCTCGGTAAACCAAACGGCTGGATGGACGGGTCCCCCAGCCGGCTGCAGTGCTTCTCCCCGGACAGGTGATGGCGGCTGTCTTTCCCTGCACCTTGATGTTCTCTTTCTGACTACTATGGATTCCCAACGGTAGTTCGTTCCCCGGTGTATGGGTACTGGAGGAGCCCGTTTTCCTGCCGACGCTGGCCCTTGGGTCTCTCGCCTTAGGCGGTAGCTGTATACCCTTACGGTGTGGGCTGTTGCCTTCAATCAGGACTTCTGCTGTTGTGAAACCCCTGGGGTTCCAGTCACATTCGGATCTGACTATTGTCGGCGGCTCCAAGCCTGGTCGGGGTTCGATGGCCCTGCCTGTGTGTGCTGGCTTCACTTCGCTCCCCGGTCGGTACCGGCGAGCCGTCGCCCGTCCCCGGTCCTACGGTTCCGCGTTGCTCCACCACTCCTGCAGACGGCCACCACCGTCTGCCAACCTTGCTGTCAGTGCCTGGGCCACAAACCCAGACACCCAAGTGCTTACTCCTCACTCTTCAAACTCCTACACTGAACTGTCACTTTTCCCGCCTCCAGGCCTGTGAACTCCTCGGTGGGTGGGGCCAACCGCTTAGCTCCGCCCCACCTGGTGTGAACATCAGACACTGGAGGGAGGCAACAAGGATGTTTGTTTGGCTGGTGTCCCTGTCTAATGGGGGTGGGGGGTGTTTGAGTGTTATCTGTGACGACCTGGCTAGGCCAGAGCGCCACATTCCCCCTTGGTGAAAGGCAGACCGTCCGCGGGCTGCCCGTCCATCACCGGTTTTATTTTTCAACTGTAAAAAGATATAAATAACATGTAAAACATTTTCAAACATTAGCATTTCTTGTAAGGAAACTTAAACGTTGCACATATAAAACAAAAACTGTTTTAATAATAACAGATGGACGGACGGATGTCTTCTGCTCTCCCACCCAAGCAACCTAGCCCTGATGCTGCCCCTAAGAAGTGGGCAGCACCCCTTGACCCCAGTCCAGGTTCAGGCTGCCCGAGCGGGAACGGGTACGGTGACTCGCACCCAGTTGTCACTTCAGGGGACCCCACGTCCTTGGGGGACCCCTGACCCCCGGAGGATGGCCACCGGTCCTGGTGGTGGCCGGGCGCCAGCCTGCTCTGCTGCGGGCCCTTCCTCCAATCTGCCTCTCCGGAGGCGGCACCGACGGAAAATCACCCCTCAACTTATTTACAAGCCCACTAGTTTGTGGGTGGTCTGCCAGTTCTCGGCCATGTCCATGAGTAGTCTCTCATGCAGGTTGGAAAACACACAGGGTCCCTCCGGGGACAATTTGCCGGCAACGGCCGAAATAATCACACAGTCAATCAGGTAAAGCTTCGGTTTGATTTACTGTCATTCATTCACATATTTACATATTTAACATATGACACCCCTAGATGGTAGTTTCCCTGTACCTAAGCGGGGGTTGGCCTAGGTTGGGGCGTGTGGACCTTCTGGGCCCAATGCTATCAGTGGAGGGCAAGGGGACAGAGGAGACAGTCAGCTCTTCTTCCCGTCTACTGTGTGGGGCCGGTGGAGACTCGGGGACTGGGTACAGGTGCAGCCCTGGGTACTGGTTCACTGGCGAGTACTTCCATCTCCTTTTCCTCCACGGGTTGTGGGAACATTATCACCGGAATGAGCACCGCGCCGTTCTGTGTAGGCCAGTCTGCTGGGAAATCACCCATTACTGTGTAAATCACCTCTTTCTCCTTCTCCCTGGTTGGTCTGGGGGTGGGAACTTCAGCTGCTACCTTCAACGGCGATGGGCACCTCTTCAGGTGGTCCCTGGACACCGTGGCCAAAGTCTTCCCCTGGTCACGACTAATCTGGTAGGCCTTCTCACTCTCCCATTCGGTGGGTTGTATGACATACGGGGTCTTTTCCCACTGGTCATCGAGCTTATGGGTTCTTCTTTTTCGTTTCAGCACTACATCTCCAGGTTTAAAGGGGCCAGCTGGAGCCCGTTTGTTGAAATACTGTTCCTCCTGTTGCCGGCTCCGAAACAGGTTCCTTTCCACGTACTCCTGGACCTGTCGGTACTGAGCTCTCCGCCGAGTGTCCCATCCAGCAGTCGAAAGGAGGGCTTTTGGAGCTTCCAAACCCATTTCTAGGTCTACTAGCAGCCGGCCTGGCCGAGCTCTCATCAGGTACGCTGGTGTACATTTGGTAGAGCTGGAAGGGATGTTATTGTACATATCGACCAGGTCAGGCAGCTTTTCTGGCCACAGGTTCCGCTCTTCTAGCGGTAACGTCTTGAGGAGACCCAGGACCAGATGGTTCATCTTTTCACACATGCCATTGGTCTGGGCATGGTAAGGCGTGGTCCGAATTTTCTTGCAGCCGTACAACTGGCAGAATTCTTGAAACACCTCCGCTTCAAAAGCCGGGCCCTGGTCGGTAAGAACCCTCTCCGGGTACCCGTGCGGTCGGCAGAATTAGGCCTGGAATGCTCTAGCGGCGGTACGGCCGGTCAGGTCCTTGACTGAGACAGCCACCATAAATCTTGAATAGTGGTCTACAATGGTCAGAGCGTAGGTGTACCCACTTCAGCTAGGGGTGAGCTTCACGTGGTCGAGGGCGATTAGCTCCAGTGGCTGATGAGTAATGATTGGGCGCAAAGGGGCCTTCTGGCTGGCCTCGTCCCTTCTTCTCAGTGCACAGGGACCACACTCTCGGCACCAGGCCTCCACAGACTGCCGCATCCCACTCCAATAGAATCGCTCCCTCAACAGCATTTCCAGCTTCTTCCACCCAAAGTGCCCGGCACCATCATGGTAAGCCTGTAGAACTGTGGGCAAACTAGCTTGGGGAACCACCAGCTGACGAACCCTCTCATGGGTCTTCGGGTTGATCAGTTCCCGATACAGTGTCCCCCGGTCCAGATGCAGCCGGGCTCGTTCTTTCCACAGCCGTTGGGCCTCAGGCGGAGCAGCGGGGTCCAGTCCAGTAGAACCTTGTTCAATCATGGTCTTGACCAGTTGGACGGCGGGCGCTTGGTCTTGGGCTTCTTGCTATCCCTGACTTGGCAGCGGGTCCAGGCTCACCTGTTGCTGCTGGACATGCAGCTTCTCGACTGGTGGCCGGTGGAATGCGGGCAGCTCAATTTCTTCGAGGTCGTCGCCTTCCGGTCCCTCATCCGATAGGTGGGGCATCCGGGATAGCGCATCCGCGTTGGTGTTCTTGCGGCCGGCTCGGTACTTGATCGTGAAGTCATAATTAGACAGCCGGGCTACCCACCGCTGCTCCAACGCGCCTAGTTTGGCCATGTCCAGATGGGTTAACGGATTATTGTCCGTATAGGCGGTGAACTTAGCGGCTGCGAGGTAATGGCGGAACCGCTCCGTAATGGCCCACACCAGAGCTAGGAACTCAAGCTTGAAGGAGCTGTAATCCTCAGGGTTCCTTTCCGTGGGCCGGAGTTTTCTGCTGGCATAGGCGATCGCTTTTTCCCTTCCGTTCTGGACCTGGAACAGGACGGCTCCCAAGCCTACATTACTGGCATCGGTGTAGAGGATGAATGGGAGATTATAGTCGGGATACGCCAGGATTTCTTCCCCTGTCAAGGCCGTCTTCAGCTGGCGGAAAGACTATTCGTGTTTCGCTTCCCATGCCAACGGGGTTCCAGAGGGCCTGCCACCCTTGGTCTGTCCCACGAGGAGGTCTTGCATGGGGGCGGCCATCTTCTTATACCCCTTAATGAAGCGACGATAGTAGCCCACCAGGCCCAGGAACTGTCTCACCTCTCTTACCGTGGTTGGTCTCGGCCAGTCCGGAATGGCAGTGATCTTCTCGGGATCTGGGGCGACGCCTTCCACGCTCACCATGTGTCCGAGGTACTGCACCCTGGGTTTCAGTAGGTGGCACTTAGAGGGCTTCAATTTCATCCCATATTTGGCTAGGGACGCAAACACTTCAGCCAAGTGTTCCAGATGAGCCTCGTACGTCTGGGAGTACACGATTCGTCGTCCCGGTACAGTAGGACCGTTTCGAAGTTGAGATGTCCCAGGCAGCACTCCATGAGCCGTTGGAAGGTTCCAGGGGCATTGCACAGCCCAAACGGCATGCTGTTGAACTCGCAGAGTCCCATGGGAGTGTCGAATGCAATCTTCTCACGGTCCTCTGGCGCAACCGCTACCTGCCAGTACCCGCTAGTAAGGTCAAGGGTAGAGAAGAAGTTAGCAGTTCTCAGTGTAGCTAGTGACTGTTCGATACAGGGGAGAGGGTAGGCATTTTTATGCATGATCTGGTTGATCTTCCGGTAATCCACACACATTCTCATGGTGCCTTCCTTCTTCTTGACCAGCACCAGCGGGGCTGCCCAGGGACTACAACTATCCCGAATGACCACTGCCTCCTTCATGTTCCTCAACATGTCCTTAGGGCATTGATAGTGTGCTGGCGGAATGGGCCTGTACCTCTCTTTGATAGGTGGGTGTAGGCCTGTAGGGATATGGTGTTAAATCCCCTTAATCCTCGTGAAATCTAAGGGGTGCTTGCTGAAAACCTGCTCATACTCTTGCACTACCCTGTACACCCCCTCTTTGTGATGCGTGGGTGTGGTTTCAGTACCTACGTGTAGTTCCTGGCACCACCCCTCCAACTGTGCAGAGGGTGTATGGCTACTGACAGGGGATGCCGAGGTAGGAGGGACAGCTTCGTGAATGGTGTGAGGGTCTAAGGTGAGCAACTTGGTGAGGGTAGCATAATGGGGGAGCCTGACTTCCTCCTCTCCACAATTCAGCACTCTTACAGGCACTCTTCCCTTTTTAACGTCAACCACCCCTCTGGCCGCCATCACTGTGGGCCAGTGTTCCGAAGGCATGGGTTCCACTATTGCCAGGTAGTCGCGCCCCTGGGGGCCTACTGCTGCCCTGCACCAGATCATCATTTCACTCCGGGGTGGCACTACTAAGGGGGCCACATCCATCACCCTCACTCCACCAATCTCTCCGCCAGTCGAGCTCACTTGTTGCCGATACTGCAGGGCCCGGATCTCATGCTGCACAGCCCTCTGTCGGCCCCCTCCTGCGGTGGCGGCCAACTGCTGCAACAGATTCAGCACCTCACTCATACAATGCTCCATGACGTTGGTCCCCAAGATTACTTTCGGGGTATGGTTACTGAGTTCATTCATTACTACAATCACCCCTTGATTCCTTAACTCCACACGTCCCACAGTCAGGGTCACCTGCTTGTATCCCAGCTGGGTTAGCGGGAGTCCATTGGCTGCAATCAGGGTCAGGCTATCATCAGAGGGGGCAAGTTCGGCAGTGTCCCAATACTGCTGGTACAGGGTATATGGTATAGTGGTTACCTGTAAACCTGTGTCCAAGAGGGCCATGAGCGGGACGCCGTCCACTGCCAGGGGGATGATGGGGCGAGCTCCGACGTACCGGTCTCGCCAATCAGGGGGGCCGTTGGTGTCTACTCCTGAGGATTGGCCCTTGGCCCCAGGGGTTGGTCGTTTAACGGGCACTGCCTAGAGTAGTGTCCAGGCTTGCTGCACCTGTAACAGATAGGAGGCCCATACCGTGAGTCATTGGCCCTTCTCCGCTGCATCCAGGGGACGTCCTCCGGGCTGTCGGCGAGCTGGATCCCTCCTGGGGGCTTGACTCTCGTCGGAAGCTGGAGTGCGGTGAGGATCTTGGCTAGGTCTCCATCCATGCGGCGGACCTGGGCTGCTAGTTCCTCCATCATCCCGAGGGGTGCATGTTACGCTCACCGAGGAGCGGCGAGCGTCCGGAGGTGGACCCACTGGACCGTGCACCGGACTCCCCTGAGAAGGCGACCAGCAGCGAACCCCTATACAGGGACTGTGCGGCGCCTCCCCAGAAGGCTTAAATGCACGGCAGCCAGGAACCGGTAGTAGGAGTCTCTGTAGGGCCAGGTGTAGCAAGGTTGTGGCTTCCACAGCCGGCAGAACACGGAAACGGCACCGGAGATGCTCACAGCAGGTGACGTCCACAGCAGGTACGGTACAGATAATGTCCACGGCAGGTAGGGCACGGTGACGTCCACTGTCGGTATGAGCGGTGACATCCACAGCCGGAATGGTACGGATGGCACTACGGTGAGACAAGGGATTAGAACCAGGTATAAATGCACAGAAAACAGATAACAGAACAAGGGGGTCTGGACACTGGAAAGGCTCTAATGGAAGCGTTGCTCGGGCGCCTGCTGCTGGGGGAGGGGAACCTAAATACCCATTAGGTAACAGGTGACCTCTGAGGTCACTTCCAGAAAACGGGGTGTACCGCTTTAAGAAAGGGGGCATGGCCTTGCGCGCAGCCTAGAGTCACTTACTACAGTTCTGTGTAAGGACGGGAGACAGGAAGAGGCTGCAGCATGCCTGGGAGCAGGACGTACAGCAGGACCCGGACCAGGGGCAGCGCCTGCAGAGCCATGGGACCGGTAAGAGGAAGGCCGTCGCTGCCTGGGGCTATGACTGGGAGTGCAAGTGGGAGCCATGCTGGGACTGGGCAAATGTGAGGGAGCGCGCCCCCCACGGGGTCTGGTGGGACCAGGCGTTACAGTGCAGCAGGGGCCGGTAGAGCCGAAGGTGGAGGCACCACCGTGATAGGAGCGGTCTCAGCCGGCCACGGGGCCTCCTCAGGAGCGTCTGGCACTGGGGCCTGCAGGGCCTTGATGGCCCGCTCTTTCAGTACTGCAAAGTCCAGATTGGGGTGTTCAAAGGCCCACAGCCGCAGCTGCTTGCGATCTTCCACGGACCCCAGCCCCTGCACGAATTGCTCTACTAACATCTTATTACTGTCCACATCATTGATAGTGTCCACCCGCTTCAGCGTACGGAGGGCTGTTTGCAGGCGCAGGGCATAGTCTCTTACATTGTCCGCAGGCCGTTGTCGGCACTGATAAAACTGCATCCTCAGCACCGCTTCGGTGCGGGTCTCAAAAGCGATATGTAATTTTTCGAAAATGGTAGTTACTGAGGCCCGGTCCGCGTCGGTCCAGGTCTCCACCTCCTGCTCAGCCGCGCCGGTTAGCTGCCCTAGCACTACCGCTGCCCGTTGCCTATCAGCCAAGGGATATAAATCGAGGACCGGGCTAATCTTTTTCCAGAACACCTGCAAAGCATCAGGCTTCCCATCGTACTGCGGTAGCCAGGTCGCACCGGGCACATAGGGCAGGGAGAACGGCATCACCTGCGAGACCGCTGGACCTGCGGCCCCCCGCTCTTGCGACCGGAGCAGGGGCTATCCCGTTTCCATCTACGGGTGTGGCGGGAGCTGCAACTGCCACTCCTCCAACATCTTCGTCGGGCGCAGACATCTTTTTCCCGCCCCCCCTTGGTACTCTTCAACACTTCCGTTTGTTGGGGGCGGGGCTTTGCTTTTGCGCCGTCCCTGCTCGGAGAAGATGCTCGAGCGGGAGATTTTCACGCCAAGATGGCGGTGCTTCAAAATTTTCGGCCGGACACCGCCAGCGGAGATCACAAGGCGCACTTCTACTGGTAAGTAGATGGGTTCAATCCTGATTCGTTGTCACGGGCGGGAAGGACGCCGTCGCTGCTGCGCTCTCGCTAACGCTCGGGTCCGGCGCCGCTGCAGCTGCTGCTGTTGCTCGGTGGCTCGAGCAGTGGGCTGGATCCGGGGACTCGAGCGGCGCTCCTCGCCCGTGACTGAAAGGGGTGGTTGGTTTGGGGGATTTAGTCCATGACGCCACCCACAGGTCGTGGTGAAGATAGGCACTACCGCTGCTGATGACGGGGATCCCGGGAGCGATGGTAAGGAGCAGCTGGGATGTTGTTTTCCCCCTCCGTGGGTAGGGGTCGGTGGTCCCAGGGCCCGGTGATGTTGTGACGGGGAGGCAGGGTCGGTGAGGTGCAGGGTTGCAGGGACGGCGCGGCGCGGTGCCGGATGGCACGGGTGTACTCACTCAGCAAGAAAGGTACAAAGTCCTCGGTAAACCAAATGGCTGGATGGACGGGTCCTGCAGCCGGCTGCAGTGCTTCTCCCCGGACAGGTGATGGCGGCTGTCTTTCCCTGCACCTTGATTTTCTCTTTCTGACTACTATGGATTCCCAACGGTAGTCCGCTCCCCAGTGTATGGGTACCGGAGGAGCCCGTTTGCCCGCAGATGCTGGCCCTTGGGTCTCTAGCCTTAGGCGGTAGCTGTATACCCTCAAGGTGTGGGCTGTTGCTTTCAATCGGGACTTTTGCTGTTGTGAAACCCCTGGGGTTCCAGTCACATTCGGATCTGACTATTGTCGGCGGCTCCAAGCCTGGTCGAGGTTCGATGGCCCTGCCTGTGTGTGCTGGCTTCACTTCGCTCCCCGGTCGGTACCAGCGGGCCGTCACCCATCCCCGGTCCTACGGGTCTGCGTTGCTCCACCACTCCTGCAGACAGTCACCACCGTCTGCCAACCTTGCTGTCAGTGCCTGGGCCACAAACCCAGACACCCAAGTGCTTACTCCTCACTCTTCAAACTCCTACACTGAACTGTCACTTTTCCCGCCTCCAGGCCTGTGAACTCCTCAGTGGGTGGGGCCAACCGCTTAGCTCTGCCCCACCTGGTGTGAACATCAGACACTGGAGGGAGGCAACAAGGATTTTTTTTTGGCTGGTGTCCCTGTCTAATGGAGGTGGGGGGTGTTTGAGTGTTATCTGTGACGACCTGGCTAGGCCAGGGCGCCACAGATATGCAGAGCTAGTTAAATGATAGATAGATAGATAGATAGATAGATAGGTAGATAGATAAATGTTAGATAGATAGATACACTGACAAGCAAAAGAGTAAAAATGTTTTGAACCTTTGAATTTCAGGCTTTATATCTCACCATTCATCCACTATAGCTTTCATCGTGAGTCTATGTGGCGCCCTGGCCTATCAGGTCGTCACAAGGGTGCCGTGCAATCTGCCCTTCTGCATGGTACCCGCTCCTCCTTGGTTACGGGTCCTGTCCCTTTGGTGTTGCTAAGAACAGGTATACACAAATCCTGAGGAACACTCTGCACCACACCCACCAAACAGCCATTGAGCAGCCTGAGGGGAATAGGGCCGCCCAGATGGAGGGATGGTAGAAGGAGGGCCAGAAGTGTCAGGAAAAAAAGGAGAGGAGAGTAGTGGAGAAGTGCCAGTGAGCAGTGACAGGAAAGGTCACGCTGCGGAGCTGGGCTCCTGTAACCGTCCCAGGTGCCAGACGTTGGTCTGGCCTGGAAGGAGCTGGAACCCCGGTTGCATGGGGTAGTGACAGGGGGCACGGTACTGCCATGGAGGGCAGACCAGCAGCCTTGTGCTACAACCGGGCAGGGGCCAGGGCACGACGGGGTACGCAGACCCTAGGCAGGGAAGTAGCTTTATGCAGCCCAGTAATTCACCCGACGGGAACGGAATCTTCATGAACCGCTCTCCACCCACTCCAAAATCGGGGTACTAGCGCAATGGAGGGATAGGACTTCCCAAAACCGTCCAGAAAATCCCAAACGGGAACCCTGAGTGCAAGCTCACTCTGCTAGCCACCCAGGTGAGCGGGACCCGAGTAGTTTTAGGTGAAAGGGATCCACCAAGTGTAAACACGGTGCCAAGGGACAAGGCTTCAGACCAACCAGCAACGCCAAAAGTGCATGGACCCAACGTGTTCGGACTAAGGCTGCAGGGCGTTCAAGACTTTGGTTTACTTGGTGTCAGTGTCAGCATCTCTGGACTGTGTGAGTACGTTGTGCGCCTTTGCTCCCAACGGGTCCCCAGCCTTCCAGCACCAAGCCCCAGGACACCTTCCCCTGCCCACGGAGGGGTTAACATCAATAGCTGCCATTCCATCGCTCCCGGCCGCTCCCCTCTCCCCTAAAAGCAGCAGCGGTGGTATCCCAATTTTTACCACGAACCATGGGTGGCGTCACGAATATTATCCAATCCACCCTTTACACCCCCTTTTTATTTTCGGGAGGCCGCGCAACACCGCCTCGGGTCCGGAGACCCCTCGAGCCACTGCGAATCTGGATCCGAGCAGCCCGTCGGCTGTCGCAGGGGCGGCACATGTATCTTTCTTTTATGGACAATTCTCTTGACTATCTTCTACATAAATTTAACTAGCAACTATTTCCCATATGATTATTTATGCAGATTCTTGACATGTCACTGCGTTGTTACTGTTTTGCTCCTAAAAATCTAATTTTTTAAATTTTATTATATTGTTAGTATTTTGGAAATCCACTTTTCACTTTTAACACTGCCTCAATTCATGTGGACATGCTCTAGATCAGATTCAAGCATGTCTCAACCAAAATCTGATCCCAGGTCTTTTCTACACATTCCCAATGTTGGTGCTTACTTGTCGACTCACTTGGGTTTCTATATAGCTTTTTCAACTGTACTCACAAGAGTTTGATTGGTTTGAGTTCTGGGGAGTGTGGGGGGCAAACGCAGCACCTCTACGTTTTTCTCATTGAATCATTTCTTTGCCAATCATCGAGTCAATGTCCTGCTAGAACACTATGACATTCTTTTTATATCCATGAAGTAACCCATCTTGTGGGATACTCACATATAGCACAGCATTAAAACCACCATTGAGCCAGGTCAAGTATTCAGCGCCTTTGGTTATGAAACAACCTAATTTCATCAGGCTTCCTCCTTCAAACTTGACAGGTTCTTCAATTTCTCGATCTGTTAGGTCCTTTTTCTCTTGTTTATTCCAAAACTATTTGTACCCATCAAAGCCTAGTCTATTGACTTTCATCTCATTGCTTCAAGTCATCCATTTCCAATCTTCTACTGTCCACTTTTTGTACGTTATTGCAAGCTCGAGCCGACGCTTCTTATGATGATATGGAAGTCAAGACTTATTCACCTTTTTTCGGGTCATCATTCCAAACTTGTGTAACTTGCATTGCACACTACTTGCGTGGACATCTGTGATCTCCCTATTATAAAGCATATTGAGCCACCTCCACTGCTGTGTTTGTCATGCCAGAACTGATAGACCTTGTGATGAGCCCACTTGTTAACTCCAATATTTTACCTGGATGTCCACCTCTTGGCTTTTGAAGGGATGGACGGATTTTGTTTCAAATTGTTTCAGGTGTCATGGCTCTCATATGATGCAGTTGCCAATTTTCTAGGCCCATAGACCTCTAGCAATGAGCTGAATAATGCTGTCCACTTTTCTTGGGAAATCTTCTTCATGGCTGCTTTTCTATTTGCACCAGTGAACTTTCACTTGGGAGTCATCATAATAACACAGTGAGCTAATAGGGAATGTGAAAATAGGGTTTAATTTGTAGTATATAGGAAGAAATTTTTTTTCCACCACTAATGCAGTTACATGATAATAATCTGCATAACTAATCATGTGCTAAATATTTGAAAGACACATTTATGTGTGAGATAGCCAAAATTATTATCTTTAAATGAAGGTAGTCTCACGTTTGAAACTGGAAGGTGAGATATACAGTTAGGTCCATAAATATTTGGACAGGGCCAAATTTTGGCATTTTACCTGTTTACTAAAACATTTTCAGTATACAGGTATGTAATCAATATGTGTTTCTAAGTGCATATGTGCCGCCCCCGTGCCAGCAGCCGAGCTGCTCGGATCTGGACCCGCAGTGGCTCGAGGGTCTCCGGACCCGGGGGTCGTGCGGCCACTCAAATGAAGGGGGGTATTTACAGGGGATGTATTAGAGTTTGTGACGCCACCCGTGGTATGTGGTAATTAGGAGTACAACCGCTGAAGTTGGGAGTACCCGGGGATGATGGAATGGGGCAGCCAGGTGTTGTGACCCTCAACGGGTAGGGGGGATACTCCGGGGCTCGGTGATGGAAGGGGAGTGCCGTTGGATGCAAAGGCGTCACTTGCGTACTCACTCAGTCCATTAAGCTGACACCAACAACTGGATATGTGCCGCCCCCGCGTCAGCAGCCTGCCGCCGCTGCTCAGATCCGGATCCACAGCGGCTCGAGGGGTCTCGGGACCCTAGGGTCGGGGTCGCGTGACCACTCAGAATTAAAAGGGGGGATATTTACAGGGGACTGTATGGACAGTTCATGACGCTACCCGTGGTGCATGGTAAGATGGAGTACTACCGCTGCCATTGGGAGTTTCCGGTGGTGATGGTGTGGCAGCCAGATGTTTTACCACTCTACAGGTAGGGGGAATAACCCGGGACTCGGTGTAGGAGACAGGGAGGTGCCGTAGGGATGGGTAGGGATCACTTTAGTACTCACTCAGTCCAATAACGCTGACACCGACAACCGTGGTAAGGCAAAGTTTGTAGTACCACTGCAGCAAGGAGGGAGCACACCAGGATCCCATGCCCAATGGTGTTGCTTGTTAGCCTGTGGCCTTTTCCGTGGCACCTCACTTTTGACTGGTCCCTCTAGCATAGAACTATCTGGTCCCGCTCATCAGTATGGCTAACTGGGTGAGCTTGCTCTCAGGGTTCATGCTTGGGATTTTCTGTTTCTGGACTATGTAGTGGGAAAGTCCTATCCCCCTCGTTGTGCTAGTACCCCGATTTTGGAGCGGGTGGAGAACGGATCTTGAAGGCGCCGTCCTCGTCGGGTAAATTGTCAAGACGCTTGAAGCTCCTTCTCGACCTAGGGTCCACGTACCCCGTCTTGCCCTGGCACCTGCCCGGTGATGGCACAAGGCCGCCGGCTGTCCTCCTTGACAGTCCGTGCCCCTTGTCACGATCCCCCTGCGACCGGGGTCCAGCTTTTACTAGGCCCAGACCAACGTCTGCCACCTAGTAAACCAAGGAGCCCAGCTCCTGACCTCCTCTCACTTTCACCTCCAACATTACACTGGCTCTCTCCTAACACTCCATTCCTTTCAGGTCAGCCACTGGTGTGTCTGGTGGGTGTGGTGCAAAGTGTTCCTAGGATTTTGATTAGCCTGTTTTTAGCAAAACCAAAGGTCAGGGACCCATAACCAAGGAGGAGGTGGATATTGTGCAGAAGGGCAGATTGCACAATAACCTATGACGACCTGATAGGCCAGGGCGTCACAGATAAACTAAAGTTCTGGATACCGCTGCTGCTGAGGGGCACTTAGTTCGTGTCCTGTCCCAAATGGTGCAGCCTGGTGATCCGTGACCTGCCTATGGGCACTAAGTTTACTTCTCTGTTGGTCCCAGTAGTATGAAACCTGCCGGGTCCCGCTCTCCACTATGGCTAAATGGGAAGCTTGCTCTCAGGGTTCACGCTTGGGATTTTCTGGACCGTTTTGAGTGGAAAGTTCTATCCCCCTCGTTGCGCTAGTACCCCGATTTTGGAGCAGGTGGGAACGGATCTTGAAGGCTCCGTTCTCCTCGGGTAAATTGTCAGGTTGCCTGAAGCTACTCCCCGACCTACGCTCCACGCACCCTGTCGTGCCTTTGTCCAAGCCCGGTGATGGTGCAAGGCTGCCGGCTGTCCTCCTCGACAGTTCCGTGCTCCTTGCCACAATCCCCTGTGACCAGAGGTCCAGCTCCTCTAGGCCCAGACCACCGTCTGCCATCTAGAATGCTTCCCAGGAGCCCTGCTCCTGACCTCCTCTCACGTTCACTTCTCAAACCCAACTCCTTACTCTAGACACTCCTGACCTTCCCTCCTCAACCCCCCTGGTGGGCAACGCTATTCCACTCAAGTCGTCCACTGGCGTGTTTGATGGGTGTGGTGCAGGGTGTATCTAGGATTTGATTAGCTGATGTAGGCAACACCATGTAGTTAGGGACCCTAAACTAAGAAGGAGGTGGATACTGCATGGGAGGGCAGATTGTGCAATACCCTGTGACGACCTGATAGTCCAGGGGCGTCACACATATTCTCAGCTTTATTTTGAGGATATTCACATCCTAGTTGGAGTAAAGGTTTAGGAAATACAGCTCTTTAACATGTAGTTGCTTCTTTTTAACCCCTTAATGACCGCGGGCAGTTAAGTTATGTCTTAGCGGCTATAGTGTTAATCCCCCCGGCTTCCGCGGGCAGTCAGAGGGGATCCCCGAACAAATGTTAGCTGATTTATACAGCTGACATGTGTGCCTACCAGGTACCAGCAGATCCGTGATTTGAAAAATTAAAAAAAATAAAAAAAATAAAAGTTCAAATCCCCCCCTTTCACCTCATTGAAAATGAAAGGGTTAAAAAAAAAATATACACACATTTGGTATCGCTGCGTTCAGAAATGCCCGATATATCAAATATAAAAACAATTAAACAGATCCATAAACGGCATAGCGACAAAAAATTCCAAACACCAAAATTACTTTTTTTGGTCACCACAAATTTTCCACAAAATGCAATAACAGGCGATCAAAATGTAGCATCTGCACAAAAATGGTACCATTAAAAATGTCACCTCAAGACACAAAATATAAGCCATCACTGAGCAATAGATGAGCGAATATGTCTGGCTCACAGTGAAAACGTAGGTGCCCAGAAAAAATCGTAGACAATCAATATAGTAATAATTCTGGCACACAAAAAAGATCAAGACTTGTAGAACAATTCTTTGAATGCAAATGTTGTTTATTCATGCAGTAAGTTGATGATAATTCATCCGACGTTTCGACCGTACAATAATGGTCTTTATCAAGGATTAATTTATCTATAGGCACAGGAAATATGTACAGAAAAATAGAAGAAATCAATACAAGGTATAACATCAGTCGATGCGATTACATACACAACATACGTCATGAATATAGTCATGTGCTGCACATAATAAACATGAGGATATGTCAAAGGAAGGAAAAAAGTTATATAAAATGTACAAAAACCTATCCAGTTTAGAAAATGCATGATGATAACAATATGAGTACAGCGAGCACCCACCTATATCAACACTGCGATGGTACACGTTCAATGATAGCTGGTCAACACCAGTAAGTATAATGGGATCAAAAATGTGATCCTAAGTATAAAATACAAAAGAAAACCACGTGAAACAGTCATCAAGGAACAACATTTTTACATGACGTATCCACAAAATGGTTTACAAAAAACATGTGTACCTCACGTATCTGTCTGTCGACAATGAAAAGGGTGAGAATGACAACCAGACTTGGGTTGACACGTATCAAAGGTTGTTACTACATGGAAAGCAATGATAATATTATAATCAGGGTGTACAAAAGAGAGCACAAAGTGAGCATAAGGAAGTTTTGACTGAGAAAAGCACACTACCTGGATTAATGAACAGTGACCTCAGAAGAAATCATTTGGATAGTTTAGAGTCCCTCACTGAGAGATTCTCAGTTGCCTCCAACAGGCTAAATGCTAAAAATGAGAGATATGCCAGAACAGGAACATATATGAGATTGTAACATCAGTATGAGATACAACGAGCAGGGAGTATTATGGGTAAAATCTCCATACTACCTTATTCAAACGTTACTGGACATGTGATATAAGGTGCTATTTCCATGGGGAAAAGGTGCGCATGTCCCTTTAAGTTCTATGAGAAACCATATAACAAGTGTAACTCAATGTGCAGGGAGTATAGGCAAAAAGGCAGAGAAGCACTAGTGTGGACACATACCTGAGGTATATGGAACAACCTGCAACAAGGTGCCCAGTAGGAATAAAGGGGAAATATCTGAGAGAAAGCATAAATCGAAATAAGTGGAAATAGTACAGAGTGCCACTCAAGATGACCCATAGTACGACACATACCTGTAAGGTGCTGGCATAGGGTATAGGCCCCTGGACGATGCGCGGCACACCCTGGCCGGGCAGCCTTATATAATGCATAATGTCAAGCCCCATCAGTCCCACTTCCTAGAAGTGGAACGCAGCGTGCAGCCCGTGGAGCGCACGCCGCGCGTGCGCAGTGCCGTCACCAGCACCGCGCATGCGCAGGGGGCGGACCACCGGGCAGCAAGCTGTGAGGATGGTGAGAGAACGTAGGAACCTAAGGGGGCGTGTGTATAGCAATATAGGCGTGATTGAGCAGTGAACAGGCCTGTCAATTGCACGCATCCCAAGCGCTGCGCCTGGCTATTGGCACAACGCTCGAGCCGGGCACAGAACACAGGACATGGTGTATGGCATATAACAGTGTGGGGGAACAAGGTATATAATGCCTATAAAGTGCCAGGTGACAAGATTACCAGGTGAAGGAATAACTTTGCTGGTGCCGGTGGGTGAGGGATCAGGTGGAGGGAGCCTAAAGAAAGGAGGGAAAAAGACATATTAGAACCAAATAAAGGTCATGTCAATGTTAATCATTATAGTGTCTCCCATACTGAAGTTTCACAAACGGATACAAGGCAGATAATTGGGCAATACCACGCATCATATAAGAATATGAGGAGACATACTCTGAGAATATTACAATGAGGACAAAAAGGATTACCACAAACCAAATATGAAGCATCATCAAGGAGACGCTGAAATGAGACAAATCACAATCATATACACATATCATGTTCCCTATTCAAACCCTTGGGTTCCAAATGTGTTCAAGGTGAAAATCCAATAAGATTCCCTCACCCACCGGCACCAGCAAAGTTATTCCTTCACCTGGTAATCTTGTCACCTGGCACTTTATAGGCATTATATACCTTGTTCCCCCACACTGTTATATGCCATACACCATGTCCTGTGTTCTGTGCCCGGCTCGAGCGTTGTGCCAATAGCCAGGCGCAGCGCTTGGGCTGCGTGCAATTCACAGGCCTGTTCACTGCTCAATCACGCCTATATTGCTATACACACGCCCCCTTAGGTTCCTACGTTCTCTCACCATCCTCACAGCTTGCTGCCCGGTGGTCCGCCCCCTGCGCATGCGCGGTGCTGGTGACGGCACTGCGCATGCGCGGCGTGCGCTCCACGGGCTGCACGCTGCGTTCCACTTCTAGGAAGTGGGACTGATGGGGCTTGACATTATGCATTATATAAGGCTGCCCGGCCAGGGTGTGCCGCGCATCGTCCAGGGGCCTATACCCTATGCCAGCACCTTACAGGTATGTGTCGTACTATGGGTCATCTTGAGTGGCACTCTGTACTATTTCCACTTATTTCGATTTATGTCTTCTCTCAGATATTTCCCCTTTACTCCTACTGGGCACCTTGTTGCAGGTTGTTCCATATACCTCAGGTATGTGTCCACACTAGTGCTTCTCTGCCTTTTTGCCTATACTCCCTGCACATTGAGTTACACTTGTTATATGGTTTCTCATAGAACTTAAAGGGACATGCGCACCTTTTCCCCATGGAAATAGCACCTTATATCACATGTCCAGTAACGTTTGAATAAGGTAGTATGGAGATTTTACCCATAATACTCCCTGCTCATTGTATCTCATACTGATGTTACAATCTCATATATGTTCCTGTTCTGGCATATCTCTCATTTTTAGCATTTAGCCTGTTGGAGGCAACTGAGAATCTCTCAGTGAGGGACTCTAAACTATCCAAATGATTTCTTCTGAGGTCACTGTTCATTAATCCAGGTAGTGTGCTTTTCTCAGTCAAAACTTCCTTATGCTCACTTTGTGCTCTCTTTTGTACACCCTGATTATAATATTATCATTGCTTTCCATGTAGTAACAACCTTTGATACGTGTCAACCCAAGTCTGGTTGTCATTCTCACCCTTTTCATTGTCGACAGACAGATACGTGAGGTACACATGTTTTTTGTAAACCATTTTGTGGATACGTCATGTAAAAATGTTGTTCCTTGATGACTGTTTCACGTGGTTTTCTTTTGTATTTTATACTTAGGATCACATTTTTGATCCCATTATACTTACTGGTGTTGACCAGCTATCATTGAACGTGTACCATCGCAGTGTTGATATAGGTGGGTGCTCGCTGTACTCATATTGTTATCATCATGCATTTTCTAAACTGGATAGGTTTTTGTACATTTTATATAACTTTTTTCCTTCCTTTGACATATCCTCATGTTTATTATGTGCAGCACATGACTATATTCATGATGTATGTTGTGTATGTAATCGCATCGACTGATGTTATACCTTGTATTGATTTCTTCTATTTTTCTGTACATATTTCCTGTGCCTATAGATAAATTAATCCTTGATAAAGACCATTATTGTACGGTCGAAACGTCGGATGAATTATCATCAATTTACTGCATGAATAAACAACATTTGCATTCAAAGAATTGTTCTACAAGTCTTGATCTTTTTTGTGTGCCAGAATTATTATTATATTGATCACTGAGCAATAGATCCTGAAAAATCAGAACGGGTCGCGGAAATGGAGCAAAATGTACACCACTTTTTTGGACAAACGTCTGATGTTTTTTACCCCCCTTAGATAAATGTAAACCTATTTAAGTTTTGTGTCAACAAACTTGTACCGACCTGAGGCATCACACAGTCACATCAGTTTCACCATATAGCAAATACAATGAGTAAAATATCTCAAAAACAATTATGCAATCACACTTTTTTTTGCTATTTTTCTGCATTTGGAATTTTTTTTGCCATTTCCAGTACCCTATATGGTAAACTCATTATTTCATTTAAAAGTACAACTTGTTCCTCAAAAATCGAGCCCTCATATGCCTATATTGACGGAAAAATAAAAACGTTATGGCTCTAGGAAGAAGGGTAGCACAAAAAAAATGGAAAGTGCAAAATCGGTACCTACATTACCTAAGACACACAACCAACATGGCATTACAGTGTGTCAATAAATTCATTGCACTCATAGATTGTGTTGCAAATATCGTTACATTTATTGAAGCAACTGTGAAGTCATTCGACGTTTCGACCCCGCCTGGGTCTTAGGGCTACTTTACACACAGCGACATCGCTAGCGATGTCGCTGGTGAAAGCACCTGCCCCCATCGGTTGTGCATCACAGGCAAATCGCTGCCCGTGGTGCACAACATCGCTAACACCCATCAAACGTACTTCCCTTCCTAGTGATGTCGCTGTGGCCGGCGAACCACCTCCTTGCTAAGGGGGAGGTTCGTGCGGCGTCACAGTGGCGTCACTAAGTGACCCCCCAATAGAAGCGGAGGGGCGGAGATGAGCGGCCGTAACATCCCGCCCACCTCCTTCCTTCCTCATTGCCGGCGGCCGCAGGTACAATGTTGTTCCTCGTTCCTGCGGTGTCACATGAAGCGATGTGTGCTGCCGCAGGAACGACGAACAACCTGCGTCTTGCAACAGCAACGATATTTGGGGTTAGAATGATGTGTCACTATCAACGATATGGTGAGTATTTTTGATCGTCAACGGTCGTTCCTGCGTTTCACACGCAACGACGTCGCTAGCGAGGCCGGATGTGCGTCACAAATACTGCGACCCCAACGCTATCTCGTTAGCGATGTCGTTGCGTATAAAGCCCCCTTTAGTCAAGAGTCGCTTGCAGATGGGTGCCTGGGATATGGAAATTTGAGTGGATTATAGCCTTGGTAAGTAATACCTTGAGGATAGAAGTCCTGAGTTAAGCCAGCACAGCAGCGCTGTGGCTGGTGATAAGGTGTACCAAGGCTATAATCCACTCAAATTTCCATATCTCAGGCACCCATCTGCAAGCGACTCTTGACTAAATCACCCGTCACACGCTATGATTTATCTGACGATCTCATTAGCGATGTGACACGCCCAGATCGTAGTTACGATTTGCCGAGATCGCTCATAGGTCGTTTATTAGTGGTCACATGTAACAATCTCACAAGCGACGCAAAATCATTCAGCGATATATTGTTTGACCAAGGCGGTCGTGTGGATGTTGTTCGTCATTTTCAGGGTGTCAAATATACCAATATGTCTGCTGCATTCCAAACGATGAACAATATTTTGAAAGTGAACGACGTGTCAGCGATCAACGATTTTCAACCTATTTGCGATCGTTCGGAGTCACACGTAGGTGTCACACACAACAACGTCGCTAACGATGCCAGATGTGCATCACGGAATCTGTGACCCCGACGACATATCGTCAGATACATCGTAGCGCGTAACGCCGCCTTAAGACCCAGGCGGGGTCAAAACGTTGAATTACTTCACAGTCGCTTCAATAAATCTAATGATTTTTTTGCATCACAATCTATGAGTGCAGTGAATTTATTATCTTTGATTGGACCCCTGTTTTCATTTGCACCACTATTCAATTGTCTGAGTGCAGACCATTTTTCTCTGCATTTCAGTGTGTGGCAGCCAATCCCTGCATGTGGGCTGACTTTGTAAAGAGCACCAACATGCAGGGAGGGGGAGCTGAGCATGTGCCCAAGCATCTCGCCAGTACTCGGCGAGTATCTCAAGTACTGAGATGCTCGGGTGAGCACTGAGTGTCGGCGAGCATGTTTGCCCATCCCTAGTCTAAATACGTATATACCGTATTTTTTGGACTATAAGACGCACTTTTTTCCTCCCAAATGCTGGGGGAAAGTGGGGGGGTGCGTCTTATAGTCTGAATGTAGGGCATGGCTGCGGGGAATGAGGGTGCTGCAGTGGAGTAGGTAATCGGCGGCATGAGCAGGCTTTAGCAGCATCTGCCGTGACCAGGTGGGCCCCCTCATTTCATATGCATGCCCATCCTCCCGCCCATCATCTCTCAGCGCTGAAGCCAGTGCTGGCAGGTGGGCGGGATGATGGGCGGGGGTGGGCGCATAATTAATAGCTGGCCCGCGTTATCACCCCTGGCAACTACAGCCTGGAAAGATCATGTGCGGCTGTATACTCACCCGTCACAGTTGACTGCAGCATCGTGATGTCCTCCTGTTTGTCGGCCGCTCCACACACATTAGTGGGCAGGCAGACAGGAGGACATTGCGATGTTGCAGGGAATGGTGACAGCTCCACACAGGTCAGCGGAGCTGCTGCTGGCACAGACAGGAGGACGAGCGATGCTGCTGAAGTGAGGAAAGTGAGTATAAATGTTTATTTTTTTTGTGTGCCACAGGATGAAGGCCATATAGCAGGATGGGATAAATAGCAGGATGAAGGTATATAGCAGGATGGGGGTATATAGCAGGATGGCGCTATGTAGCAGAGTGGGTGTATATCAGGATGGCAGTATTTAGCAGGATGAGGGCATATACCATAATGGCAGTATATAGCAGGATGGCGGTATATAGCAGGATGAGGGCATATACCAGGATGGCGCTATGTAGCAGGATGGGGGCTATGCCAGAATAGCGGTATATAGCAGGATGGGGGCTATACCAGGATAAGGGACATATATATACAAGGATGGGGATTATATACAAGGCAGGAGGATCATTACCAAGATGGGGTACCTTAGTAGAGAATTTGAGGACATTATCCCCATAATAGTGTCAGCAGCAGATCCTCGCCCCATAACAGTGTATCATGACCACATTTTTTGCTTAAAATTTTATTTTCTTATTTTCCTCCTCTAAAACCAGGGTGCATCTTATGATCCAGTGCATCTTATACTCCGAAAAATACAGTACATACCAAGCTACATAGGTTGTACAGCTATTTAGCCGAGTAAATAAATAATAAAATGAAAAAAAAAATGGCTTGGGGTTGCCCCTATTTTTGATAACCAGCACGGATAAATCAGCAGCTGTGGGCTGCAACCCTCAGCTACCTGCTCTACTACTTGGCTAGTTAACAAAAATAGAGGGAATCCCATGCAGTTTTTTTAAATTCTATGAATAATTTAAAAAAGAAACATGTGGTGCCCCCTATTTTTGATAACCATACAAGTAACAGCAAACAGCTGGGGGCTGGTATTATCAGGGTGGCAAGGACTATGATTATTTGTCCCTTCCTAGCTTAAAAATAGCAGCCTGCAGCAATCCCAGAAGTGGTGCATCCACTAGATGCATCAATTGTGAAGCTTTACCCGGATCTTCCCAATTGTCCTGGTGTGGTGGCACTTGAGAGGTATCTATCAGACACCACTATTACTAACCCAGTAGATGAAAGGAGAAAAAAGCAAAAAAATATAGCTCTCATTCACCAATGTTATAAATACTGTATATATCTAATATATAAAGCTGAGTGTATGTGTGTGTGTGTCCGCTAAAGGAATCTGCACCGTCACATTTACAATCACGAAATTTTGCACGGATGCCTCATGTGACCCAGGGAACGTCGTAGGCTATGTTTTGACAGGAAAATTTAACCCTGTGCTTTACCCTCCAAAAAACATGCCTCCATTACAGTAAATGGAGCCTGGAACTACTGGTTTTAATAGCAGCTGTGAGTGGTTGCTATAGAAACAAAAGACATTGGTAGTATAAGAAGCTTATATGTGAGGTAATATGATGTCGGTGGGGAGACGGATAGAGAGAGACAGAGAGACAGACAGAGAGACAGACAGAGACAGACAGGGAAAGAGACAGAGATAGAGATAAACAGACAGACAGACGGTGAAAGAGACAGACAGAAACAGACGGCGAAAGAGACAGACAGAGACAGACGGTGAAAGAAACAGACAGAGACAGACAGAGACAGCTAGTGAAAGAGACAGACAGAGACAGACTGGGAAAGAGACAGACAGAGACAGATGGGGAAAGAGACAGATGGGGAAAGAGACAGACCTGGAAAGAGACAGATTGGGAAAGAGACAGACAGACAGGCAGACAAGGACAGAGACAGGCAGACAGGGAAAGAGGAGACAGCCAGAGAGACAGACAAAGATAGATGGGGAAAGAGACAGACCTTGATAGAGACAGACTGGGAAAGAGACAGAGAAATAGAGACAGACAAGGAAAGAGACAGACAGAGACAGGCAGACAGGGAAAGAGACAGACAGGAAAAGACAGACAAAAAGATAGACAAAGACAGACAGGGAAAAGAGACAGGAAAAGAGACGGGGAGACAGACAGGGAAAGAGACAGACCTAAGAAAGAGACAGACCTGGGAAAGAGGCAGACCTGGGAAAGAGGCAGACCTGGAAAGAGACAGACGGGGAAAGAGACAGATGGGGAAAGAGACAGATGGGGAAAGAGACAGACCAGGAAAGAGACAGACCTTGAAAGAGACAGACCTGGAAAGAGACAGACCTGGAAAGAGACAGACGGAGTAATAATAATAATAATATTTATTCATTGATATAGCTCTATTAATTCCATAGCGCTTTACATACATTGGTAACACTGTCCCCATTGGGGCTCACAATCTAAATTCCCTATCAGTATATTTTTGGAGTGTGGGAGGAAACTGGAGTACCCGGAGGAAACCCACGCCAACACGGGGAGAACATACAAACTCCTTGCAGTTGTTGTCCTTAGTGGGACTAGAACCCAGGACCCCAGCGCTGCAAGGCTGTAGTGCTAACCACTGAGCCACCGTGCGAGATGGGGGAATACACAGGGAAAGAGACAGACCTAAGAAAGAGACAGACCTGGGAAAGAGACAGACCTGGGAAAGAGACAGACGGGGAAAGAGACAGACGGGGAAAGAGACAGACAGGGAAGAGACAGATGAGGAAAGAGACAGACGGGGAAAGAGACAGATGGGGAAATAGAGAGACAGATGGGGAAATAGAGAGACAGATGGGGAAATAGAGAGACAGACAGACACAGACATAGAGACAGACAGAACAGAGATAGAGAGAGAGACAGACAGACACAGAGACACAGAGATAGAGACAGATAGACTGATAAAAAGACAGACAGAGAGATAGAAACAGACAGACAGAGACATAGACACAGACAGACAAGGAAAGAGACAGACAGAGAGCGACACACAGACAGAGACTGGGAGAGAGACAGAGAAACAGTTACTATCCCGTTACATCCTTCAGATTTTTTTCCCACTCTTGAGTGCAACCATTATTGTGATTGGTTGCAGTCAGACCACGCCCCACCCTGTGTGACAGCATCTGTGATTGTATGGAATCACACACACTGCTTGCATCAATCTACTGGTGTACAAATAAATAAATTTAAAAAATGGCATAGGGTCCCCATATAGCGTGATACCCAGCTGTGCGCTTTTCTTGGCTGTGTATCAAAATAAGAGGGATCCTATGCGTTTTTTTTTTTTAAATTATTGAAATAAATAATTTAAAAAAAACAGCATGCGGTCCAACCCAGTTTTGATACCCAGCCATGATAAAGCCGACAGCTGAGAGCTGGTATTCTCAAGCTGGGGAGGTCGATGAATATTGGACGCTTTGATGTGATTTTTTTTCACCAGAAGATGCATATTTGGTATAAATTTCAGCACCAAATCTGCATCTTCTGTCAAAAAACACTAGAGTTGAGCGCGGTTCGTGGTTCGTGGTTCTCCAGTTCGCGGCTCGAGTGATTTTGGGGCATGTTCTAGATCGAACTAGAACTCGAGCTTTTTGCAAAAGCTCGGTAGTTCTAGAAACGTTCGAGAACGGTTCTAGCAGCCAAAAAACAGCTAAATCATAGCTTGGTTTCTGCTGTAATAGTGTAAGTCACTCTGTGAATCAAACTATTATCACATTTCAGTGTATAGTGTGCGTGAACAGCGCCTTCAGATCACTGCTGTTTCTATAATGGCGATCGCCATTTTTTTTTTTTTTTTTTCTTGTCTTCCTTCCCTAAGCGCGCGCGTCTTGTGGGGCGGGCCAGCATGTCAGCCAATCCCAGACACACACACAGCTAAGTGGACTTTGAGCCAGAGAAGCAACGGCATGTGTGATAGGATCTGCATGTCACATGTCCCTGCATTATAAAACCGGACATTTTCTTCACGGACGCCATTATCTGCCTTCTGCGTCTTTGGTGTCAGACATCACTGTCGCAGCTCCGTCTTCCTGAGTCCTATAGCCGATACAGCTGTATGCGCTGCATACACAGCGTTAGACAGCTTAGGGAGAGCACTTTATAGCAGTCCTTTTAAGGGCTCCAACCGGCAGGGTCAGAGAGCCATAGGTGACAGGTCCTGCAAACAGCAACAGCGTCTGTGTAGCCCAGGTCAGGGATTTCCTACCTGCATTTCACCATTAGGAGGGAATAGAAAGGCAGGCTTCCATTCCTCTACCCAGAGCACCACAATCCTGCCACTGTACCCTCTTGTCCTCTGCACACTCCAACTGATAACTAAGCCATTATACTAGCAAACACTCAGTGTACCTAGTGGCATCCTATACGTGGCTATTGGACTTTGCTATAGTCCCACTAGTGCAAAGACATTTGCAGAGCGCGTCTGCCTGCATTGCACACTACAACTCATTCTAACCAAGCCATTATACTAGCAAACACTCAGTGTACCTAGTGGCATCCTATACGTGGCTATTGGACTTTGCTATAGTCCCACTAGTGCAAAGACATTTGCAGAGCGCGTCTGCCTGCATTGCACACTACAACTCATTCTAACCAAGCCATTATACTAGCAAACACTCAGTGTACCTAGTGGCATCCTATACGTGGCTATTGGACTTTGCTATAGTCCCACTAGTGCAAAGACATTTGCAGAGCGCGTCTGCCTGCATTGCACACTCCAACTCATTAAAACCAAGCCATTATACTAGCAAACACTCAGTGTACCTAGTGGCATCCTATACGTGGCTATTGGACTTTGCTATAGTCCCACTAGTGCAAAGACATTTGCATAGCGCGTCTGCCGGCATTGCACACTCAAACTCATTTTAACTAAGCCATTATACTAGCAAACACTCAGTGTACCTAGTGGCATCCTATACGTGGCTATTGGACTTTGCTATAGTCCCACTAGTGCAAAGACATTAGCAGAGCACATCTGCCTGCATTGCACACTACAACTCATTCTAACCAAGCCATTATACTAGCAAACACTCAGTGTACCTAGTGGCATCCTATACGTGGCTATTGGACTTTGCTATAGTCCCACTAGTGCAAAGACATTTGCATAGCGCGTCTGCCTGCATTGCACACTCAAACTCATTTTAACTAAGCCATTATACTAGCAAACACTCAGTGTACCTAGTGGCATCCTATACGTGGCTATTGGACTTTGCTATAGTCCCACTAGTGCAAAGACATTAGCAGAGCACATCTGCCTGCATTGCACACTACAACTCATTCTAACCAAGCCATTATACTAGCAAACACTCAGTGTACCTAGTGGCATCCTATACGTGGCTATTGGACTTTGCTATAGTCCCACTAGTGCAAAGACATTTGCAGAGCGCGTCTGCCTGCATTGCACACTCCAACTCATTAAAACCAAGCCATTATACTAGCAAACACTCAGTGTACCTAGTGGCATCCTATACGTGGCTATTGGACTTTGCTATAGTCCCACTAGTGCAAAGACATTTGCATAGCGCGTCTGCCTGCATTGCACACTCAAACTCATTTTAACTAAGCCATTATACTAGCAAACACTCAGTGTACCTAGTGGCATCCTATACGTGGCTATTGGACTTTGCTATAGTCCCACTAGTGCAAAGATATTAGCAGAGCACATCTGCCTGCATTGCACACTCCAACTTTTTTAAACTAAGCAATTTTACTAGCAAACACTCAGTGTACCTAGTGGCATCCTAAACGTGGCTATTGGACTTTGCTATAGTCCCACTAGTGCAAAGACATTTGCAGAGCACGTCTGCCTGCATTGCACACTACAACTCATTGTTACTAAGCCATTATACTAGCAAACACTCAGTGTACCTAGTTGTATCCTAAACGTGGCTATTGTACTTTTGTCTATTCACAGTATTGGAACGATATTTGCAGCACGTCTGCCTGCATTGCACACTCTAACTTTTTTAAACTCAGCCATTTATAGTAGCAAACACTCAGTGTACCTAGTTGTATCCTAAACGTGGCTATTGTACTTTTGTCAATTCACAGTATTGGAACGTTATTTGCAGCACGTCTGCCTGCATTGCACACTCAAACTTTTTTAAACTCAGCCATTTATAGTAGCAAACACTCAGTGTACCTAGTTGTATCCTAAACGTGGCTATTGTACTTTTGTCTATTCACAGTATTGGAACGATATTTGCAGCACGTCTGCCTGCATTGCACACTCTAACTTTTTTAAACTCAGCCATTATACTAGCAAACACTCAGTGTACCTAGTGGCATCCTATACGTGGCTATTGGACTTTGCTATAGTCCCACTAGTGCAAAGACATTAGCAGAGCACATCTGCCTGCATTGCACACTACAACTCATTCTAACCAAGCCATTATACTAGCAAACACTCAGTGTACCTAGTGGCATCCTATACGTGGCTATTGGACTTTGCTATAGTCCCACTAGTGCAAAGACATTTGCAGAGCGCGTCTGCCTGCATTGCACACTCCAACTCATTAAAACCAAGCCATTATACTAGCAAACACTCAGTGTACCTAGTGGCATCCTATACGTGGCTATTGGACTTTGCTATAGTCCCACTAGTGCAAAGACATTTGCATAGCGCGTCTGCCTGCATTGCACACTCAAACTCATTTTAACTAAGCCATTATACTAGCAAACACTCAGTGTACCTAGTGGCATCCTATACGTGGCTATTGGACTTTGCTATAGTCCCACTAGTGCAAAGATATTAGCAGAGCACATCTGCCTGCATTGCACACTCCAACTTTTTTAAACTAAGCAATTTTACTAGCAAACACTCAGTGTACCTAGTGGCATCCTAAACGTGGCTATTGGACTTTGCTATAGTCCCACTAGTGCAAAGACATTTGCAGAGCACGTCTGCCTGCATTGCACACTACAACTCATTGTTACTAAGCCATTATACTAGCAAACACTCAGTGTACCTAGTTGTATCCTAAACGTGGCTATTGTACTTTTGTCTATTCACAGTATTGGAACGATATTTGCAGCACGTCTGCCTGCATTGCACACTCTAACTTTTTTAAACTCAGCCATTTATAGTAGCAAACACTCAGTGTACCTAGTTGTATCCTAAACGTGGCTATTGTACTTTTGTCTATTCACAGTATTGGAACGATATTTGCAGCACGTCTGCCTGCATTGCACACTCTAACTTTTTTAAACTCAGCCATTATACTAGCAAACACTCAGTGTACCTAGTTGTATCCTAAACGTGGCTATTGTACTTTTGTCAATTCACAGTATTGGAACGTTATTTGCAGCACGTCTGCCTGCATTGCACACTCTAACTTTTTTAAACTCAGCCATTATACTAGCAAACACTCACTGTACCTAGTTGTATCCTAAACGTGGCTATTGTACTTTTGTCAATTCACAGTATTGGAACGTTATTTGCAGCACGTCTGCCTGCATTGCACACTCAAACTTTTTTAAACTCAGCCATTATACTAGCAAACACTCACTGTACCTAGTTGTATCCTAAACGTGGCTATTGTACTTTTGTCAATTCACAGTATTGGAACGTTATTTGCAGCACGTCTGCCTGCATTGCACACTCTAACTTTTTTTAAACTCAGCCATTATACTAGCAAACACTCACTGTACCTAGTTGTATCCTAAACGTGGCTATTGTACTTTTGTCAATTCACAGTATTGGAACGATATTTGCAGCACGTCTGCCTGCATTGCACACTCTAACTTTTTTTAAACTCAGCCATTATACTAGCAAACACTCACTGTACCTAGTTGTATCCTAAACGTGGCTATTGTACTTTTGTCAATTCACAGTATTGGAACGTTATTTGCAGCACGTCTGCCTGCATTGCACACTCAAACTTTTTTAAACTCAGCCATTTATAGTAGCAAACACTCAGTGTACCTAGTTGTATCCTAAACGTGGCTATTGTACTTTTGTCAATTCACAGTATTGGAACGTTATTTGCAGCACGTCTGCCTGCATTGCACACTCAAACTTTTTTAAACTCAGCCATTTATAGTAGCAAACACTCAGTGTACCTAGTTGTATCCTAAACGTGGCTATTGTACTTTTGTCTATTCACAGTATTGGAACGTTATTTGCAGCACGTCTGCCTGCATTGCACACTCTAACTTTTTTAAACTCAGCCATTATACTAGCAAACACTCACTGTACCTAGTTGTATCCTAAACGTGGCTATTGTACTTTTGTCAATTCACAGTATTGGAACGTTATTTGCAGCACGTCTGCCTGCATTGCACACTCAAACTTTTTTAAACTCAGCCATTATACTAGCAAACACTCAGTGTACCTAGTTGTATCCTAAACGTGGCTATTTTACTTTTGTCTATTCACAGTATTGGAACGATATTTGCAGCACGTCTGCCTGCATTGCACACTCTAACTTTTTTAAACTCAGCCATTATACTAGCAAACACTCACTGTACCTAGTTGTATCCTAAACGTGGCTATTTTACTTTTGTCTATTCACAGTATTGGAACGATATTTGCAGCACGTCTGCCTGCATTGCACACTCTAACTTTTTTAAACTCAGCCATTATACTAGCAAACACTCACTGTACCTAGTTGTATCCTAAACGTGGCTATTGTACTTTTGTCAATTCACAGTATTGGAACGTTATTTGCAGCACGTCTGCCTGCATTGCACACTCTAACTTTTTTAAACTCAGCCATTTATAGTAGCAAACACTCAGTGTACCTAGTTGTATCCTAAACGTGGCTATTGTACTTTTGTTAATTCACAGTATTGGAACGTTATTTGCAGCACGTCTGCCTGCATTGCACACTCAAACTTTTTTAAACTCAGCCATTTATAGTAGCAAACACTCAGTGTACCTAGTTGTATCCTAAACGTGGCTATTGTACTTTTGTCTATTCACAGTATTGGAACGTTATTTGCAGCACGTCTGCCTGCATTGCACACTCTAACTTTTTTAAACTCAGCCATTATACTAGCAAACACTCACTGTACCTAGTTGTATCCTAAACGTGGCTATTGTACTTTTGTCAATTCACAGTATTGGAACGTTATTTGCAGCACGTCTGCCTGCATTGCACACTCAAACTTTTTTAAACTCAGCCATTATACTAGCAAACACTCACTGTACCTAGTTGTATCCTAAACGTGGCTATTGTACTTTTGTCAATTCACAGTATTGGAACGTTATTTGCAGCACGTCTGCCTGCATTGCACACTCAAACTTTTTTAAACTCAGCCATTATACTAGCAAACACTCACTGTACCTAGTTGTATCCTAAACGTGGCTATTGTACTTTTGTCAATTCACAGTATTGGAACGTTATTTGCAGCACGTCTGCCTGCATTGCACACTCAAACTTTTTTAAACTCAGCCATTTATAGTAGCAAACACTCAGTGTACCTAGTTGTATCCTAAACGTGGCTATTGTACTTTTGTCAATTCACAGTATTGGAACGTTATTTGCAGCACGTCTGCCTGCATTGCACACTCAAACTTTTTTAAACTCAGCCATTTATAGTAGCAAACACTCAGTGTACCTAGTTGTATCCTAAACGTGGCTATTGTACTTTTGTCTATTCACAGTATTGGAACGTTATTTGCAGCACGTCTGCCTGCATTGCACACTCTAACTTTTTTAAACTCAGCCATTATACTAGCAAACACTCACTGTACCTAGTTGTATCCTAAACGTGGCTATTGTACTTTTGTCAATTCACAGTATTGGAACGTTATTTGCAGCACGTCTGCCTGCATTGCACACTCAAACTTTTTTAAACTCAGCCATTATACTAGCAAACACTCAGTGTACCTAGTTGTATCCTAAACGTGGCTATTTTACTTTTGTCTATTCACAGTATTGGAACGATATTTGCAGCACGTCTGCCTGCATTGCACACTCTAACTTTTTTAAACTCAGCCATTATACTAGCAAACACTCACTGTACCTAGTTGTATCCTAAACGTGGCTATTTTACTTTTGTCTATTCACAGTATTGGAACGATATTTGCAGCACGTCTGCCTGCATTGCACACTCTAACTTTTTTAAACTCAGCCATTATACTAGCAAACACTCACTGTACCTAGTTGTATCCTAAACGTGGCTATTGTACTTTTGTCAATTCACAGTATTGGAACGTTATTTGCAGCACGTCTGCCTGCATTGCACACTCTAACTTTTTTAAACTCAGCCATTTATAGTAGCAAACACTCAGTGTACCTAGTTGTATCCTAAACGTGGCTATTGTACTTTTGTTAATTCACAGTATTGGAACGTTATTTGCAGCACGTCTGCCTGCATTGCACACTCAAACTTTTTTAAACTCAGCCATTTATAGTAGCAAACACTCAGTGTACCTAGTTGTATCCTAAACGTGGCTATTGTACTTTTGTCTATTCACAGTATTGGAACGTTATTTGCAGCACGTCTGCCTGCATTGCACACTCTAACTTTTTTAAACTCAGCCATTATACTAGCAAACACTCACTGTACCTAGTTGTATCCTAAACGTGGCTATTGTACTTTTGTCAATTCACAGTATTGGAACGTTATTTGCAGCACGTCTGCCTGCATTGCACACTCAAACTTTTTTAAACTCAGCCATTATACTAGCAAACACTCACTGTACCTAGTTGTATCCTAAACGTGGCTATTGTACTTTTGTCAATTCACAGTATTGGAACGTTATTTGCAGCACGTCTGCCTGCATTGCACACTCAAACTTTTTTAAACTCAGCCATTATACTAGCAAACACTCACTGTACCTAGTTGTATCCTAAACGTGGCTATTGTACTTTTGTCAATTCACAGTATTGGAACGTTATTTGCAGCACGTCTGCCTGCATTGCACACTCAAACTTTTTTAAACTCAGCCATTATACTAGCAAACACTCACTGTACCTAGTTGTATCCTAAACGTGGCTATTGTACTTTTGTCAATTCACAGTATTGGAACGTTATTTGCAGCACGTCTGCCTGCATTGCACACTCAAACTTTTTTAAACTCAGCCATTTATAGTAGCAAACACTCAGTGTACCTAGTTGTATCCTAAACGTGGCTATTGTACTTTTGTCTATTCACAGTATTGGAACGTTATTTGCAGCACGTCTGCCTGCATTGCACACTCAAACTTTTTTAAACTCAGCCATTATACTAGCAAACACTCACTGTACCTAGTTGTATCCTAAACGTGGCTATTGTACTTTTGTCAATTCACAGTATTGGAACGATATTTGCAGGACATCTGCCTGCATTGCACACTCAAACTTTTTTAAACTCAGCCATTATACTAGCAAACACTCACTGTACCTAGTTGTATCCTAAACGTGGCTATTGTACTTTTGTCTATTCACACTACTGCAAATCTATGTGCAGCACCTCTGCATGACAACCTCGTGCTCTGTTTTTAATAAGCTATAATGATAGCACAAAATACTGCCATTTTGTGGCATCATAGAACTGGCTGTTGTATTCCATTAGTGCCCCACTGGTGACAAGCTATTTCTAGCACCTCTACATCACACCCTCATGCACATTTAGCTACGCTAATGTTATAGCAAACTCATGGAATTCATTGCTGCATTTCATAATTCGGAGGGATAGAAAGTCAGGCTTCCTTTAGCTTTTCCTTCTGTTCATAGACAGCATCTCCAAGACAAATTTCCCCTCCACGTCTAAGTGTGGAGAGGCAGCTAGTGCGCATGCGTGTGCCGATGTACCCCAGCTGCAGCATAATTACAGTGTTTCGCCTAGTGAGTATGCTCAGCCTGACTGTGCCATTCCTGACGCTAAGTCTTCATTTCGGGATACAGCGCATGCTCCCACACTAAGTGTGAAAAGCCTCTTTGCACAGGTGCTTGCATTCTGTGCCGGGTCTAAGTCCTGTTTTGTGCCTAGACACCATGCTAAAGCTGATAGTCTTTTTTCAGAGACTGTATTTCATGCTACTGAGCATGCTCAGGCACTTCCTGCATCAGAGACTAGGTCCGGTAATGAACTCTTTGGCCCTGGCCCTGATGTGGGGGTCCCATATAGACCACAGGGCATCAGGTGTCCTCCCAAATGGCTTGCAGAGGCCCACACCTATGACTTGTCACCGCATTATTGATGGTCAGACGATGACTGGTGAGGTGTTTGGGTCATGGCAGCCATGAGGTCATCATTGAAGTTGCGTTTCCAAATAGGACGCTAGTTATGCCACTCATGACGTGTCACTCTGCTTTTGTCTCCAGGAGGTGCATTGTGGTTCACCCTGGTTTGGGGCGGACCCAGGTTATAAAAGGGGCTGGAGCCAACAAGGAGGTGCGCAGTCTTCTATTATGCTCCGAAAGAGCACACCTCCATGTGTTGAACCCATTGCGGCTTTAGGCCAGAGGTAGGCAGGGATAGGGTGGTGGATGCAGGCCACCACCACAGTTGGTAACGCAGAACGGTTAAGACCAGCTCCTGTCCTAACAGTCCTGCTTGTGCAGCCCAGTGGCATTAACAGGCCTGCTGCTGCTGATGCGCCTGCTGTCCACAGGTGTGGCCCCTACGCACACGGTCAGCGTACTCAATGGCCCCTGTGTTGTTAACAGGGAGTTCCTGGGCTGGGTGGGCATGTGGACCCTGTGACGCTAACAGGGCTCACAGTCTCCAGATCCGAATGGCGTCTAACTCGGTTCAGGCTACTATTAGTTTCATAGCCACACAGCTCTGTATCCTCCACCAAACCTTCAAGTTGCCAACCTCTCCTTTTCCAACTGGGAGCACGGTGGACACTGACTGCTGAAGGTGATATATACCTTTCTCTTTCTTTTCTTATTAATTTTTGTTATATAGCGGTCACAGATTATATACCACTTTATCCAAATCTGCCAGTCCCACTGTAACAGATGTTGTTTCTTCAGCAAATGTTACAGTTGTTTAACCACCAAATCCACGGACCAAAATTTTTTTCCCCTTTCCAACACACCTGTTCCCCTTTCCAACAGCATCTGTCCTTTTTCAACTCATTTTGGGATATGACCAAAAGTGCAACTGTGCAGGGACACCGTACTCAACGCCATCTCAGCACAGCAGCCATCCCTCGGTCCCTCCGATGTGGACAAGTAAAAGACCATTTCCTCCTATCCATGACAAAGTGTTGAGATTCACTCTGTGCAGCACTGGTGTTTAGTGGAAAAGTAGATCTAAGATTGCGTACCACATTCTGCAGATACTCCTGTATACGTGCGTCTATTTCTATGGCAGGAATTAGTTCGCCAAATTTTGTCTTGTACCGGGGATCTAACAGTGTGGCAACCCAGTATTCAGGATTACTTCAAATTCATACAATCCGAGGGTCATGTAGGTAGTGCAGCAAGAAGGCGCTCATGTGTCTTGTGCATCCAGGAGGACCAAGTCCTTGGTGTGTTGGTGGCAGAGAGGTGAGAATCGTGCATCCTTCCTCTGCCCTCTACCCACAACCTCGCACAACCGAAATGTGAGCAAGCTCTCACTCATCTGCTGAGTCTTCCATGCCCATCGCCAGTTCGTCCTCCATTTCTTCATGGGCTCCTGCACTTTCATCAACACTTTTTGCTGATACTATGCGCCCTTGTTAATCCCTCTCCCTCACCATGACTGCCGCATAGGTGCCGCTGACCATCTGGACCTCGTAGATCTTGTTATCCCTTCCGCATATGACTCCTCCTGTACTTCCTCCCCTTCCTCTTGTCCCAACACCTGACTCCGAATAATAATTACAGTGTGCTCCATCATGTAGATGACCAGAATTGTCACGCTGAGAATGACATTGCCAGTGCTAAACATCTTCGTCGACATTTCAAAACTGTGTAGCAGGGTGCATAGGTCCTTGATCTGACACCACTCCAGCAGCGTGATCTGCACCACCTCTGGATCAACTTATCCCAGGCTATATGTCTTACCGTATTTCAGCAGGGCTCTGCGGTGCTGCCACACACGCTGCAACATGTGCAGATTCCAATTCCTGCGTGTCGAAACATCGCATTTACGGCGTTTAACTGCCAGACCCTAAGACTTCCGGAGTGATGAAAGTTGTTGAGCTGCTGTGTGCGCACGATGGAAGTGAGCACATAGCGAGCGTGCCCGCTGCACAAGGCCATGTAGGCCGTGATGGTGTTTTAAAAATTGCTGGAGAATTCGGATCAACACGTGAGCCATAAAAGGCACGTGTGTCACATTGCCCTGAGGATGGCCCGCAGCCAGGTTTGCATCATTGCCGCACACGGCTGTTAAGTCACCAACGGAGTCCGCTCCGTCAATTTGTACTCCGGTCGCCAGGTGACAACGTGTTCCTTTCATGAATAGTGCTGATGATGGGAGAGTAGTCGATGCCAGCGGCGCAGGTGGACGCAGGTTATGCTCACCCACTGGGCTGCATTACCTTGACAGATGCAGAATCTCTGGCTGAATGTAGCTGGTGGGTATCTCACAGATGAAATACCATCATTCAGCTACAACCAATGGGAAGACACCACACCCTTTTTTATGCCCATCCTGTCTGCAGACCACTGCCAGACATAGCTATGAACCTCTGGTTAATTTTACCCCCAGTTCAGTTTTATGATTTTGTGTGCTTGTTACCTGACTACTTTTCCTGCTTGCTGTTTATGTACCTTGTTGGCCGATACGCATTTCACCTCTGCTTGTTTTCTGATTAAGTCCTGGCCGTCCCATTCTGTTCCTGTTCCTCAATTAATGTTTTGACCCTGCCTGACTACTATTCTCTGTAATAGCGGTGTGACTCACATTTCCCATACATTTCAAAGTAAAACTTTGACCGCCTGATGGCATTGAGCTCTGCTGCCAGCATAGTAAGGAGGTGTGTGGTAGTCCTTGTGCGCAGTTGCAAGGAAGGGTGGCCTGACCACACAGGGTTTGCGCAAAGGTAGAGGACCCACACGAGGTTGAAGAGGCAGAAGCAGTGTATTAACTTCTACATACAGAACAAGGATTGAAACAACTCGTGGGGACGGCAAGACTTGTACAGCAGACCCTTCTCCATCTCTCACCATAGTTTGCCAGTGCCCAGTCAGTGACATGTAATGACCCTGTCTATGCTTACTGGTCCAAGTATCTGTGTTGAAATGCACCCTGTCGCACACAGATTTTCTCAAGGAAGTGGTGATGTTGTGTGCGACATGCCGGTGTAGCGCGGGCATGCTTTTCTTGGAGAAGCAGTGGTGATTGGGCATCTGGTACTGGGGCACAGCGACAGACATAAGGTCTGTAAAATCCTGTGTGTCCACTACGCGTAAAGGCAGCATTTCGGTAGCCAACAGCTTACAGAGGGATAGAGTCAACCACTTAGCTTTGTCATGGGTCGCAGTAAGTGGCCTTTTATTTGACCACATCTGAGGGACAGAGATCTGGCTGCTGTCTGTAGACGGTGTTGAGTAGGGTGTCCCTGGAAAAATGCAGGTTTGTGAGAAAAGTGCAGGCGGAGACATGATGTTGGCTTCATCTTGCCTTCAGATCTGTTCATCTTGTATCATTTTTAAAAAACACAGCAAGCAAGGGTTACTCCAAGCGGAGTCTCCCTTTTTTTCCAAAAATTGGGCCCCACACAGACACCTTATCAGTGGCAGCACTTGTGCCCTAGTTGCAAACAGGATGTTTTGATTTGCATCAAGCACATTCCAAATCCACAAGCATTTACTCTCCCCAGGATGACACAGGGGTAGTAAATTCCTTCTGGATCCATGACTTGTTCATTTTGATGAACGTCAGTCTGTCCACATTGTCACTGGACAGACGCGTGCGCTTATCTGTCAGCACACACCCAGCAGCACTGAAGACACGTTCAGAGACAACGCTGGCAGCTGGACACGACAAAATCTTCGAGGCGTAACTGGAGAGCTCTTGACATTTTTCTAGATTTGAAGCACAAAAGGAGCAAGGCTCCATTTGCAAAGTCATTGCATCGATGTTCATTTGGAGATACTCCTGTATCATCCTCTCCATCCGTTGACTATGTGTCAGACTTGTTGTCTCTGGTGGCCTTGCAAAGGAGGGTCTAAAAAAATTATGAAAAGATTCCATAAAATTGCTGTTACCAGCACCAGATACGGTCCTACTGGTACGGGTAGACTGTTGAAGATGACGAGGCCGTCCCATGTTTGTCAAGTTACAACTGGGAGAATCACTCCCTTCACCTGCACGGTTGTTTGGTGGAAAAGCCGAGCTAAGATCGAGTAACAGCTTCTGCTGATACTCCTGCATACGTGCGTCCCTTTCTATGGGTGGAATTATGTCACAAAATTTGGACTTGTCCCGGGGATCTAATAGTGTGGCAAGCCAGTAGTCATCATCACTTCTAATTTTGACAATACGAGGGTCATGTTGGAGGTAGTGCAACAAGAAGGCACTCATGTGTCTTGCGCAGCCATGCGCACCAAGTCCACGCTGTGTTTGTGGCATAGAGGTGCTAACCGTTCTTTCTTCCTCTGTCATCTCCCCCCAACCTCTTTCAACTGAAATTTGACCAAGGTCCCCCTCATCTGCTGAGTCTTCCATGTCCATGGACAGTTCGTCCTCCATATCTTCATGTCCTCCTGCACCTTCCTCAACATCTCACCTGCTACCATGCGCCCTTGTTGATCCTTGTCCCCCATGGTCCCATGCCTGCCGCGTTGGTGATGATGAACGTCTGGACCTCGGTGATGTTGTTGTGTCTTGCGCATATGAATCCTCCTGTAGTTCCTCCCCTTCCTGTTGTCCCACCCCCTGACTACGAATAGTGTTTAGCGTGTGCTCCAGCATGTAAATGACTGTAATCGTCATGCTGATAATGGCATTGTCAGCGCTAAACATATTCGTCGCCATGTCGAAACTGTGCAGAAGGGTGCATAGGTCCTTGATCTGAGATCACTCCATCAGGGTGATCTGCCCCACTTCTGCATCTCGTTGGCCCAGGCTATACATCATGACGTATTGCACCAGGGCTCGCCGGTGCTGCCACAGTCGCTGTAACATGTGGAGAGTTGAATTCCAGCGTGTCGCCACATCGCATTTCAGGCGATGAACCGGCAGGCCGAAAGACTTCTGGAGCGATGCAAGTCGCTCAGGTGCGGCGGTTGAACGGCGGAAGTGAGCACTGCAGACAGTTTCCGTGCCCTGGTCAGAAGGCCATCTAGGCCGGGATAGTGTGTTAAAAATTGCTGGACAACAAGGTTAAACACGTGAGCCATACAAGGCACGTGTGTCACCTTGCCCAGGCGAAGGGCCGCACCCAGGTTTGCAGCATTGTCGCACACGGCCTTACCAGGCTGCAGGTTGAGTGGAGACAACCATTTATCAAAATCAGTCTCCAGAGCTGCCCACAACTCAGTCGCTGTGTGACTCCTATTTCAAAGACATGTCAAGCTAAAGACCGCCTGATGCCGTTGCGCTCTGCTACCAGCATAGTAATGAGGGGTGCGTGATTCCTTCTGCGCAGTGAGAACGCTGGTGGCCTGACCAGGCAGGCTTGGGGCGGAGGTGGAGGACCCAGATGAGGTGGAGGATGCAGAAGCAGTGGCGGAACTTGGACAGACAGAGGATTGACACACAAGTCGTGGGGACGGCAAGACTTGTGCAGCAGACCCTTCACCATCTATCACCATAGTTACCCAGTGGCCAGTCAGCGACATGTAACGTCCCTGTCCATGCTTACTGGTCCAAGTATCGGTGGTGAAATGCACCCGTTCACACACAGAGTTTCTCAAGGAAGCGGTGATGTTGTGTGCGACATGCTGGTGTAGCGCGGGCACACCTTTCTTAGAGAAGTAGTGGCGACTAGGCATCTGGTACTGGGGCACAGCGACAGACATAAGGTCTCTAAAATCCTGTGTGTCCACTAGGCGGAAAGGCAGCATTTCTGTAGTCAACAGCTTACAGAGGGATAGAGTCAACCTCTTCGCTTTGTCATGGGTCGCAGGAAGTGGCCTTTTATTTGACCACATCTGAGGGACAGAGATCTGGCTGCTGTGTGTAGACGGTGTTGAGTCGGGTGTCCCTGGAAAAATGCAGCTTTGTGAGGAAAGTGCAGGCGGAGACATGATGTTGCCTTCATCCAAAGTTGGTGCTATCGATGTCTGAGAGAGCTGTACACACTCACTTGTTTCCCCTTCCAAACCAACTGACGACCTACCAAGCAAACTGCCTGTTGCGGTTACAGTGGTGGAAGTTGTGGGTGGAAAAACAGGTGTGACAGCTGTCCCCACAGTCCTAGAAGATGACGAGCGCGCGGATGCACTGGAAGGGGCAGGCGGTGGATGGTTCGCTCCGCTAGGCCGCATTGCAGCACGGTGAGCTTCCCATCGGGCCATATGATATTTATTCATGTGACGATTCATGGAAGAAGTTGTCAAACTGCTGAGGTTTTGACCTCTACTAAGAGAACCATGACAAATTTTACAGATCACATAATTTGGGCGATCTTTTTCTATGTCAAAAAAGGACCTGGCTAGGCAAGGCTTAGAGGCCATGCGACCTGTTGATCCACCCCGAATAATGCTCAGAGGCAGAGTGGTGGCTGAGGATGCAGTTGTAGACGTGCTACCAGTGCTCCGACTGTGTCCAGGAAGGCGCCAGGTTACTTCGACGTCGGTTGCATCCTCCTCCACCGCCTCTGTTGACCTCCTCGAGTGTCTGACTGTGGGTTGACAGTAGGTGTGATCTAGAACTTAATCATCAATTGTTGTGTTTGCACTCCCCTACCCCTCAGACCGAGTTTCTTCTTGCCCTGACCGAATATTTAAGTTGTCATCCCAATCGGGTATCTGCGTCTCATCTTCATCAGTATGTTCCTCATTGCCTATAACCACAGTTGTTGGAAAGGCAGCATTTTGGTAGCCAACAGTTTGCATATGATGAAAGTCAACCTCCAAGCCATTTCATGCCCTTCTAAAAGCATGTAAAACACAGCGAGGGGACTCCAACCACAGTCTCCCTCGTTGCCACTAACTGGGCCACACACACCCCACTTGACTGGCATCGGTTGAGCCCCCTTTTGAAAAAGAAAAAGATGCTTTGCATGAAGCACTCTCAAAAATACGCGTGCCTTTCCCGTCCCCTGGCTGACCCAGGGGAAGAAAAGTCCTCTGAGAGCCATGACTTGTTCATCTTGGTTCTTTTAGAGACACAGCGAGGGGACTCCAACCACAGTCTCCCTCGTTGCCACTAACTGGGCCACACACACCCCACTTGACTGGCATCGGTTGAGCCCCCTTTTGAAAAAGAAAAAGATGCTTTGCATGAAGCACTCTCAAAAATACGCGTGCCTTTCCCGTCCCCTGGCTGACCCAGGGGAAGAAAAGTCCTCTGAGAGCCATGACTTGTTCATCTTGGTTCTTTTAGAGACACAGCGAGGGGACTCCAACCACAGTCTCCCTCGTTGCCACTAACTGGGCCACACACACCCCACTTGACTGGCATCGGTTGACCCCCCCTTTTGACAAAGAAAAAGATGCTTTGCATGAAGCACTCTCAAAAATACGCGTGCCTTTCCCGTCCCCTGGCTGACCCAGGGGAAGAAAAGTCCTCTGAGAGCCATGACTTGTTCATCTTGGTTCTTTTAGAGACACAGCGAGGGGACTCCAACCACAGTCTCCCTCGTTGCCACTAACTGGGCCACACACACCCCACTTGACTGGCATCGGTTGACCCCCCCTTTTGACAAAGAAAAAGATGCTTTGCATGAAGCACTCTCAAAAATACGCGTGCCTTTCCCGTCCCCTGGCTGACCCAGGGGAAGAAAAGTCCTCTGAGAGCCATGACTTGTTCATCTTGGTTCTTTTAGAGACACAGCGAGGGGACTCCAACCACAGTCTCCCTCGTTGCCACTAACTGGGCCACACACACCCCACTTGACTGGCATCGGTTGAGCCCCCTTTTGAAAAAGAAAAAGATGCTTTGCATGAAGCACTCTCAAAAATACGCGTGCCTTTCCCGTCCCCTGGCTGACCCAGGGGAAGAAAAGTCCTCTGAGAGCCATGACTTGTTCATCTTGGTTCTTTTAGAGACACAGCGAGGGGACTCCAACCACAGTCTCCCTCGTTGCCACTAACTGGGCCACACACACCCCACTTGACTGGCATCGGTTGAGCCCCCCTTTTGACAAAGAAAAAGATGCTTTGCATGAAGCACTCTCAAAAATACGCGTGCCTTTCGCCTCCCCTGGCTGACCCAGGGGAAGAAAAGTCCTCTGAGAGCCAGGTCCACATTGTCAGTGGACAGACACGTGTGCTTATCTGCCAGCAGACCCCCAGCAGCACTGAAGACAGGTTCCGAGAGAACGCTGGCTGCAGGACACGACAAGATCCTCAAGGCGTACGTGGCGAGCTCAGGCAATTTATCCAGATTGGAAGCCTAAAATGAGCAGGGCTCAAGTTGCACAATAATGGAATCGATGTTTCTTTGCATATACTCATATATCTGTGTGTCTCCCTCTTTTTCCTTGTCCAGCTGTTTTGTTTTCACATGAGTATATGTCCTTGTCACTTTCCCATGTGTTTGTGTTATGTTGTGAGTTGTTTGTCACCTTTTGGACACCTTTCAGGGTGTTTTCTAGGTGTTTTACTGTGTTTGTGATTGCCTGCCATTGTTTCCTATGGGCTCGAGTTCGGTTCGTCGAACGTTCGACGAGCCGAACTCGAGCCAGACCCCCCGTTCGGCGAACCGCCTCGAGCCGAACCGGGACCGGTTCGCTCATCTCTAAAAAACACCTCAAAACTTCATCGCATTTTGTTACATTTTTGCAAGGAGATTCAGTGTATAAGGCTGTGTGCGCACGTGTGCTTTTTACATGCTTTTATGCTGCATTCTGTACTGCAGCGTAAAATCATGCGTCCTGCGTCCCCAGCACAATCTATGAAGATTGTGCAAATTCCATCTGCACGTTGCGTTTTAGAACGCAGCGTTTTGGCAGCTGACATATTTTGCCAAAATGCATTATAAAAAGCAACATGTTACTTCTTTTGTGCATTCCAGATGTTTTTCCCACTCTGTTTATGGCAAAGCAAGCATCCAGAACGCATGAATTCTGCATGCACAATGCTTTCAAAATGCAGCTTTTTGGCTTCGTTTTGAAACGCACATGAAGTGACTTAAACGCTGCGGAATAGAACGCAGAGATGTGCGCACATACCCTAAATTCTAGCATCAAATCTGCATTTCTTGGCAAAAAAATGTGATTTTCTGCCAGGAGATGCAGGTCTCAATGAGTTTACCTGAGGTGAGCTTACCTGTGGTTACAGGTGAGGTACTGTAGGAACCTACAGCTGTGACCGCAGGTGTCATGTAAAACTCTTGAAGGGTCCTTACCCCCCTCCCCACCATCAGCCACAGATCGTCATGACGATTATCTGATTGGCCTGAAAGTTTAGGTATTTATGACTTTGGGTGATGGTAGAGCTGCAGCCAAAGGATGCATAGAAAAGACAATCCTTTGTTCTGTTGGAGGGAAAAATTCCTAATACAGTTTTTTACATGGCCTGTTAATGCTAGAAAAATGAAAAACATACTGCCAGAATCCCTGTGGAGCACTGAACCCAGCGCACCATTTAGCTTGACTGGGAGATCGCTGGTATCCCGACAAATTAGTATTGACCAGTAAAATCATGCTAAATGCGTTGTCTTTGGTATCTATGTAAATGTAAAATCGAGATATAAAATATGATGCTAATATCTTTCACCTGTGTGGCCCAGGGGCAAAGATATGTGAAAAGCTAGAATTAAAGAACTTTGTGACATTCTTGGCACAGCCCACAAGAGACTGTAAAATGAGGTCACAGAGAGGGGGGGTTACCTGAGGGCATAAGAGCGATTAGCTCTTTGATGGGGGGAGTCAGTACTGGAAGGCATCAGTAAGTGGTGATGCTGACTGTCTCTCTACCATCTTCTTCTCTTGGAGACCTTCCCTCCCTAAATTCGGATATCACATCTATGGCACGAGTTTAGTAAGTTTCACGTTTAGACCTTTTATTTTATGTAACTGTCTATACTGTATTTGTATTGTTCACTTTTGTAAATTCTTGTATATTTTTATAAACACTGCCTTCTATTTTGAATGAAATATATAAAATTTAATAGTTTCTTTCCTCATGCTTTATATATGAATCAAAAAACCCGAAGGGCCTTATGCTATCTGTAACGGGTGGCCGGACCACCTGTGAAACGTCCGGTGCTGGCAGCATAATTATTATTGCATAGAATTATTGGAGTACTATCATTAAGGGTACCGAGGTATATATATATATTCCATTAGCGGGAATCGGTGATATATACATTTACCCTTGCTGTGAGACCTCCAATATTTGGCATTATTAGCTCAGCAGCCTCATTTTATGCATTGTCCTGCAGTACCAAAAGTGGCCTGCTGACAAGGGGGGCGCTAGAGAGTAGTCGTGTTTGTGACAAATCAGCAAACAGCTGCGGGATATCTGAGTGACTCCCCCGGCTGTTCATGACAGCAGGTAAGCTCATTACTGCTCGCAGCTGTGGCTTAGTTAGTGTCTGCCTGAAGCCACAGCAGGCGGTCCTGTGTTTTTGTCTGGATTAAGTTGGACCTGGGCAGTTGGGGGGTTAATAAATTGCAGAAAGAATGTGGTTTTTTTTAGATTTTATTTCAAATAAAGGATTTTTTGGGTGTTTGAGTTTATTTCTTTTCAATTACAGGATTAGTAATGGGTGGCCTTATAAATCCCTACCCATTACTGATCTAGAAAATAAACAAAAGAGAGCGCGCTGTGAAAATACCTTGTAGTAAGTTGGGATTAAAGTTATGGGCCAAATTGCCATTCACCTATTGGGTTTGTGCACCCCTGTACAACCCCAGTTCAGGCTTGTTTGGAGATAGATAATCTTGCAGGAGGGATCTGGACACCGCCGGCTTCCGTTGCAGCCGCTCGCTCAGTGGTTCCGGGTAGTATCATGTGACCAGACTCCACAAAAAGTGCGTCACCACAGGTCCTAGTGTGTGACTCCCAGGTTACCCGGTAACCACAGGTCCTCCAGCTAACTTAATAAAAATAGGACATAACCCGTAGCTGCTCCTGTCGTGAATCCCTCAACAAGAGGGATAAGAGTATAATGGTAAAAGAAGTATAAAGAACTAATTAGGAGAGCATACACTACTGGTACCCTTCATAAAAGGGAAACGAAATTTCTCGATATCACACAATTTAGAGTTCCATATTTTTTATTTCTTCACAAAATACACAAGAATCCCACCAACTCCACAAGCCGCACCATAATTTCTGGTAAATGTTCCATCACCTACAACCTTTCCCATTATGTTGACCTCGTCCTTCAAAAATATGTTTAAAAACTATCATCCTATCTCAGGGATTCTTCACAACTAATCAAGGAACTTAGAGAATTACCCCCTATGACAGGCTGATTAATTCTAACCCTTGATGTTGCTGCTTTATACAGCAACATCTCACATGAATTGGGCTCAGCAGCAATCGGCAAATTCCTCGCAGCGGATAATTCAATGCCTAATGCACAGAGGGTCTTTCTGGTAATACTCATTTTGTTTATTCTAGCTAATAATGCTGTCACGTTTGAGGAAAGCGTTTATTGGCAGAAAAAAGGCGGTGCAATGGGGACGAGATTTGCACCCAGTTATGCAAACATGTTTATGGATATTTTTGAATCCGTCTGTATTGCACAGTCGACATTGGCTGAAGGGCATGTAATATTTTATCGTTGATATATTGACATCTTATTCTTTTTATGGAAGGGCACCAAAGAGAAAGCCCTTGATTTTATTATTGACCTCAATACCAATTCCTTGGGTTTAACCTTCATAGCAGCGATCTTACCCATTGCCCTCCAATATCTGGACCTGTTGGTTCAAATTGATGAGAGGGGTAGGGTGATCACCTCAACCTATTTTAAACCGGTTAATGTTAACAATTACCTAAGGTTTGGTAGTGGACACCACCCAAAATGGATCATTAATGTTCCATATGGCCAGTATTGGACGGTACCAAAAAATTGCACAAGGGATTCGGACTTCCTTCAAGAATCCAAAATACTCAAAAAGTGATTCTTACAGAAAGGGTACCCATGAAATTGTTACAGGATGCATATAGGAAAACAAAAGATCTCACCCAGGAATCCTGTATTGGGAAAATTACTACACCAAAAGACGTTGACAAGGGAATATCAGATTTAACTAAGTGGAGTCTAGTAACTACCTTTTGTCAATCTAGAGCAGTGATTCAGAATCTGATAAATTGTGGTTTATCTTGAAGGGGGATCCCATACTTTCTGAGCACCTCCCGGCTAAACCTGAGATTATTTATAGAAAAAATAGATGATTGCGCAATATGTTAGCACCCAATAATACATCCCTTAAACCTACCCTCAGCAAAATCATTGGCAACGGTATTTTGGGATATTACCCTTGTAACACACGCAAATATCTCTGTTGAGATGTCATTGCCAATGGTGACTTTTTTTTACCTCTCATACCACAGGTAGAACCTTTCCTATCAAATATAGGGCGAACTGCCAAACAACTTATGTAGTATATTTATTGGAATGTACATCCTGCCTCCAATATGGGGGCCGCACAATGCAAACCATGCGCGCTCGTCTTAACAAGCATAGACATAATGTATGGACGGTTACCAATTGCAGTTTATCAAAACATTAGAATGTCGCCCACAACAGAGATCCCAAAACAATGAATCTTACCATCATAGACCATGTTATAGATACTGAGCTGGACCACTTGAGTAGTCTGATAAAAAAAAGAAAGTTTTTGGATTTTTAAATTGGGCAGCATAGCACCAGAGGGACATAATATTACTATTGACAATGTTGCCAAACATTAACTTGTTATAATACTCATGGATGCTACGTTTCATGCCAACCATTAATTTTTTGTAGTCATGGGATTCTTATTTGAAAAGAAAAAGAAGGGAGAGGGGAGGTGGGAGGGAGAAGGAGTGAAAGAGAAAAAGTAAAAAAAATCACTTATTTTATCCAATTTTATTTCATTTTATTCTTGATGGCAACTTTTTATCTTTATTACTCATTTGTATTATTTATTTCTCACTTTCCATTTAATTGTTGGTATTCATGTCAGATTTTATCTACAATCGTCTTGTTTTTATTCTATTAGTGGCACTTTAAGGGTTAACATTGTTATTAACTACATCCAATCATCATTTATATTCCCCTATATATGTCTCTTCCTTGTACACATCCTCTATACACCTGATGAAGATAGCTCTCTCTATCGAAATGCGTAATGGCTAGTTAGAAGGATAATAAAGGTTTGTTTTTTCCATTAATTTATGCAAGATTATTTTTCCACCCCAGTGCTCCATGTGACCGATTAAAATTCTTTTACCATTACTAATCTATGGTTTAGTGGCAGCTGTGAGGTGTCAGTAATCTCTTATATTACCTCGATTGCCTCTGCATTAGGGCAATCAAAACGAGCTAGGTATAGCGCGGGAATCGTCACATCTAATGGATCTGACAGTTGTGTGAGGCTGCTATTTTTAGACTGGGGTGGCCAATAACAATGGGCCTCCCCAGCCTGGGAATACAAGCCCCCAGCTGTCAGCTTTATCTAAGCTAAGATCAAAATTGGGGGCATGCCATTTTTTTAGATTATTTACATAATTTAAAAAAAAACAAAAAAAAACAACCACATAGGGTTCCTTTAATTTTGATACACAGCCAAGATATCCACATGGCTGGGTGCTGCAGCCTGTAGCTATCTACTTTATCTGTGCTGGGTATCACAATATATGGAGACTTTACACTATTTCTTTTTTTTTTTTTTATTTATTTACTTTTACACCAATTACAGACGCTTGGACTGACGGTTTGTGGGGGCAGCAGTAAATATGTATGAGAGTTAATGAGAGAACCCGGAAGTAGTGCCATGAGTTAGTACAGCCATGAGGTAGGTCGGTAAGTAGGATATTTTTATTTTATTTTTATTCCTTATTTTCTTTTTTAAATTTCTATCATTATCCGAGTGGCAAACCTGAACAGTAATATGGACTTCAATGAGAAGTCCATGTTCACGGTCCGTGCACGGACACTAAGTATCTGGTACAGACCCTGAACTTTACAGGTCAGGTACGCTCTTCACTACTTTTGACATTATCATTCATCACTGCCACCGGCTCCCATAATACCTTCTGCGAGGCACGGCCATTGTGAACTGTGGTAACCTTATATTTTTACCGCTCATCTCTACCTCCTCTCATTGAGCACAGCGTTAAATCCAACAATGGATGCTGTTACAGCCTATGGGGCTTCATTCTCTGACCTTTCTACATATGCTGGGTGACTTAGTCAGGGAAAATCATGGGACCTCCATGTGGACCGAAATGAGCCGCACACATGCGCGAGGTTTCTAAGAGCTGTCGTTAATGCACGTGAGTCGACCATCAGGGTTTTCGATAGGGGGATACTCTGGCGCCGGGACTACGGATACTTTACTCTCGATGGGGTTATCACAGGTGGTCGGTCCCGGCTTCGTGCCCTGGGCGCTCACTCTGCACCTGTGGAATGGGGTACAGGGATGATTTTGGGGATATACGTGACGCAACCTGTGGTGTCTGGTAAGCGGGATATACCAGCGCTGCCCGCGGCCGACCTCTGAGGCGATGGTGACGTCAGCTTAAGATCTCTCAGCTCCCCACAGGTGGAGCTATTTTACCTCAGGGCGGAGGGTCGCTGACCAGGAGGGAAGTGACCGAGCGGTGATGGCTGCCTTCTTCTCTGATGTTGCAGGGTCCTGTCGAACGGCGGAGAGACGACACACGGAATTCACATCAGTTCAAACAAGTCCTTTTTACTAGCAGCTGGTTTGTTTTGCATAGTTCTCAGCAGAAACAGTTCGGTTACCAGAAGGCTAATGGTCACAAGTTTCAGAGGAGATTTAATGACAGAGTCTCTCTCTGAGTTAACCTTTCCTTGTCTCTTTCTCGGTACCTGCTCTGAGGGCTCTGTGACTCCCTCTTTAACCCACTCGTTAGTCTAGTCACTGGTTTTCCCAGGAGTCTGATGCTGCACGGTTTCTTTATCTATCCCACAAAAGCGTCGTGAACTCAGTTTGAGGTTAGTAGTTAGACTCTTGATGGGTACCGGGACTCCTCTTATTTAAGATCCCAGGTTAATTGTCAATGGTTTGGGGATAAACCTGACAAACCTCCTCGGTTCCGTTATACCTGTGTCGACCTGAACTCTTCAGCTGGCTCTCGCCAGACCTAAAGCATCCCCTTTCTGTCTGGGTTACCCCTTTTCCTGTGTCTTTCTTTTCTTTTGGGATACCTTCGCTCAGGACGTCGGGCCTATGTTATTTCTAGCCCTTCTTTCAGTCATCAATTTACTCTTGTCTCTTCTTGTTACTCCTTTCTGACTGACTGTTAACTGACTAACTGTCACTCAGTCGTCCTGTCAATCATGTCGCGTCTCACGCTCAGCTAGGCTCCACCCACCTATGGACCTACTATATAAACAGTCCCAGGAATATGAAGGTAGGGGCTGCTGAGTCAATGTTACTCAATCTAATATAAGACTGCATTTCTTCTCTCTTTCACCTGTGACCAAAGGGCACTGCACCTTGATGTTAAGGTGCTGTATTCCCCTGTAGCGCCTAACCACAGGGGCACCACATACCCCCTTAGTTAATCACAGTCCTCCCCGAGTGTGACAACAAGGTATAGGTTAAGCTAAACATTTTCTTATAATTTAACCATAACATGTTGGTAACATTTACTCTATTTTTTTTTTTTTTTTAACACAGAGTCTTAAAATAAAAACTACAAAAATTGAATAAGATAGGTCACCAGCTCATACAGCATTAGTCCATTGGCCGTAAGCTGTTAAAGAAACTTTTGCCACACCCAGTCTTGTGGCTCGGTCTTCGCTTAAAGTGCATTAACAAACAAAAAAAATATATCAACAGTTACGAGTGCTTTAGTTTAAGAGTTCTAAGTGTGGTGAGGTTCCATATCAGTCATGATAACTGTAGACCTCTTGACCCTGGAGTCACCTTCCTGGCCCCTATACAGCATTATGCAAACTTCCTTTACCCCTTTTATATATTAATACTATCTACCTATTCAACTATTTACATATTCCACTTTCTACATTTTATTCTCTGTATCTAAGCGGTGGACAGCCAAAGTTAATACGTGTTGACCTGCGTAAAATTGGTATACTTGAGGGTCTACTTACTCTCCTAGTGGAAATGGCAGGTACACCAACTGCAGAAATCTCTGATTCCATTACAACGGGTGGTTCTTCTGCTCTGGGCGTTTCACTGGGTTGTGGAAAAGTCACCATCGGTATCAAGTATACGCCATCTACTTGCGGCCAATCTGCAGGAAGTTCTCCTAAAATTGTCTTGACTATTCTTTCTTTCTCTTCTTTTCTCTGAATAGGAATTCTCTCTACTGGTGGCAGCTGTTGAGGGTATTTCTTTAAATGATCCCTGGACACCATTGCTGTTATTTCACCTTTGCCTTTGCTAATCAAACAGGTTTTCTGGTTGCTGAAGATGGATGGTTGTACAGTGTAGGGTTCTGCCTCCCATTGATCATCTAACTTATGCAGTCATCTTTTTCTCTTTAAGACTAATTCACCTGGTAGTAAGGGTGTTCCTTGAGCACTTTTGTTAAAGTTTGCTTCTTGTTTTTCCTTTGATTTTTCCAAGCTTCTCTCGACACACATATTTTCTGATATTGCTCCTTTCTTTTTACTTCCCAATGTGCATCTGAGGTATTTTCTTCAGGAACTATTATGTCCATCTCCAAATCCACCGGCAATTTTCCTGGTCTTCCTCTCATAAGGTATGCAGTAGTGCAATTTGTTGAGCTTACTGGAATGTTGTTATACATGTCAACTAGTTCTGGTAACTTCTCTGGCCATCTTTTCCGCTCCTCCAAGGGAAGAGTTTTTAGCAGCTTTATCACAATGTGATTCATTTTCTCACACATTCCATTAGTCTGAGGATGATAAGGCGCAGTACGAATTTTCTTGCATCCGTATAATTTACAGAATTCTTGAAATAGTTCAGACTCAAAAGTCGGGCTTTGATCTGTTAATACCCATTCTGGATATCCAAGTGGTCTGCAGAAATAGGCTTGGAATGTTTTTGCCGCTGTTCGAGCCGTTAAGTCCTTCACTGGAACTACTACTAGGAACCTGGAATAGTGGTCCACCATGGTAAGAGCATAAGTATAACCGGATCTGCTGGGTATGAGCTTGATGTGATCAAGGACTACCAGCTCTAATGGCTGTTTGGTAATGATGGACTATAGTGGTGCCTTCTGACTGTTATGGTCTTTTCTTCTTAATGAGCATAGTCCACAATCTCTACACCATTTCTCTATATTAGATCTCATGCCAATCCAGTAAAATCTTTCACGTAACAGGATCTCCAACTTCTTCCATCCAAAATGTCCTGATTGATTATGATACATATCTAACACTATTTGGGTGTCTCTTTTTGGAACCACAATTTGCCAAACCATCTCATGTGTACTAGGATTAATATATCTTCTGCACAGTTTATCTTGATGGATAAATAACCTGCTTCTTTCTTTTCACAATTGCTTGGCCTCTAGTGGGAAATCTTTGTCAAGTTTGCAGCTTGGTTCGGTTACTAGGTTTTTCACTAGACTCACTGCCGGATCACTATCTTGGGTTTCTTTCCAATTATAGTGAGGCAACGGGTTCAACGCTATATTCTGCTGGTTTTGATAGATAACGGCCTCTGTCACTTCCCATTTTCTGTTCTTATGGAAAACTGGGAGTTCTACTTCCTCCAAGTCATCCTCCTCTACTTCTGATCCTGGTAGATATGCCTGAGGATTCCTAGACAGGGCATCAGTATTGGCATTTTTACGGCCTGTCCGGTACTTGATGATAAAATTAAAATTTGACAATCTGGCCATCCAGCGTTGCTCCAGTGCACCGAGTTTTGCAGTGTCCAGATGCATCAATGGATTGTTATCCGTATAGGCGATGAATTTTGAAGCAGCCAGATAATATTTAAACCTTTCCGTTATGGCCCAGACCAAGGCCAAAAACTCCAACTTAAAAGAACTATAATTTTCAGGGTTTCTTTTGGTGGGTCGAAGTTTCCTGCTGCAATAAGAAATTACCTTTTCTTTTCCATCTTGTACCTGAGATAATACTGCTCCCAGGCCTACATTACTTGCATCGGTATACAGGACAAATGGTAGGTTATAATCAGGATATGCCAATATTTCCTCAGCAGTCAGAGCTGTCTTCATCTGTTGGAAGGAATCTTCTTGCTCTTTACTCCATATCAATGACGGTTCTGACCTTTTTTGTTTAGTTTGGCCTACCAGTAGGTCTTGTAAAGGTGCTGCCATTTTCGTATAGCCCCTTATAAATCTCCGGTAATATCCTACCAAACCCAGGAACTGGCGTACTTCTCTGATGGTGGTTGGTCTCTGCCAATCTTGGATAGCTGTTATCTTCTCCGGATCTGGTGCTATTCCATCTGCGCTAAATACATGTCCAAGATATTGGACTTTTGGTTTCAGCAGGTAACATTTTGATGGTTTAAGCTTCATTCCATATTTTGCTAGAGATGCAAATACCTCAGCCAAGTGTTCCAGGTGATCTTCATAGGTCTTGGAGTATACGATTACATCGTCTAGGTACAAGAGTACGGTCTCAAAGTTCTTGTGTCCCAGGCAACATTCCATGAGCCTTTGAAATGTTCCTGGTGCATTACATAATCCGAACGGCATCCTATTAAATTCACATAGGCCCATTGGTGTTGTAAATGCTGTCTTATCTCGGTCTTCCTCTGCCACGGAGACCTGCCAATATCCACTAGTGAGATCTAATGTAGAAAAATAATTAGCAGTCCTCAATGCAGCAAGAGACTCCTCTATACGGGGTAACGGGTAAGCATCTTTGTGAGTGATCTTATTTATTTCCCTGTAATCTACACACATCCTCATAGTACCATCTTTTTTTCTAACTAGGACTAAGGGGGCTGCCCAGAGGCTACAACTATCTCTTATAACCCCTGCCTCTCTCATGTCCCGCAGAATCTCTTTTTCACACTGGTAGTGTTTTGGTGGCACGGGTCTATGTCTTAGTCTAATTGGGGGATGATTCCCTGTGGATATGTGATGACGTACCCTTTCGACCTTCCCAAAGTCTAACGGATGCTTACTAAACACCTGTTCGAATTCTCGTGCTACCCGATAGATTCCATGTTTTTGATAGGAAGGGGTGGTATCAGTCCCTACATGCAACTGCTGACACCATTCCTCCAGCTGTCCATTGGAGTTGTTGTCCTCCGCTTGATTTGACGGGGGCATAGGCTTTATCGCCTGTATATGGCTGTCACAGACAGTGTACAGCTTTGCTACTGTAGCGTACCTGGGTAATTTTACTTCCTCTTCCCCACAGTTTATGATACGAATTGGTACTCTTCCTTTGCGTACATCCACCACCCCTCTGGCTGTCAGCAGCGTACGTCTGTGCTCTGAGTATACCGGTTCTACAACTGCCTGGTATTCCTTTCCTCTAAAACCCATAGCTGCTCGACACCAGATCATCATTTCACTTTTAGGTGGTAACATAATAGGAAATTGGTCTGTAACCCGTACAATGCCAATTTCCCCTCCAGACAGATTTACCTGTTGTCTGTGTGTCAGGACTCGAATCTCACGATGTAGCACTCTCCTCTGTCCATGATCAGCAGTCACAGCAATCTGTCGGAGCAAAAACAATACTTCCCCAAGGCAGTTTTCAATTACATTTGTTCCAAGTACCATGGAGGGGCATTTGTTGTTAGGGTCATCTTCTACCACACATAATCCTTGGTCTTTTAACTCTACTCTCCCCAGTTTTAATGTGAGTTCCCTAAACCCAACCTGGTTTAGTGGTAGTCCATTGGCTGCTAGTATAACTAAACTAGAATCTGGGGGTCTAAGATCGTCATCAGACCAATAGTGTTTGTACAATATATGTGGGATGGTGGTTACTTGTGACCCAGTGTCCAAAAGAACTGACATGGGGATTCCTTCTAGTGTAATATTAAGGTACGGGCGGCCTCCCATGTACCGACTATGCCAGTCTTTCGGGGCCGACTGTCTTATTCCTGAGGCTCGGCCCTGGGCCTCAGGAATCGCCAGTTTAAAAGACATCCTCTTGCGAAATGGCCTGGCTTGTTACAACGAAGGCAGACAGGTTGTCCTGAAGAATCTGTGTTGTCCATGGCTTTGCGTTGGAATGGTGCGTTGGTCCCCTGAACGGGTGACTTGTTGGTCCCCTCCACGGGCGACATGTACCTTTTCTTCATCCATGGAACATCCTCAGAAGAATCAGCTATTTGTATTTTACTGGGTAGTTGTGAACCTGGCTGGTTCTGCAAGAGTGTTAGCACAAAGTCCATCTTTTTAGTCAGCTGCTGTACTTGGTTGCGCAAACCATCCTCTCTGTTTGATGTCTCAGCCGGCTTTACAACCTTTACCAAATCTTTGGAAGCATTTGTTATGCCGGCGGGAAAAGTATCAACCTGCCAGGACGGGTCCACTGACTTGGCCGGCAACTTGTACTGTAATACAGTTATTGCTCTATCTTTTATAGCATCAAAGTCAACATCCGGGTGATCTAAGACCCACATATGCACCTGCTGACGACTGACTTCTGACCTCAAGCCAGCTATGAACTGTTCGGCAAGCATTCTATCCTCATTGTCCACACTTGCTGGATCCACTTGCTTTAAGGACCGGAGTGCTACCTGTAAACGTAAGGCATAATCTCTGATTGTTTCCTTTGGCCCTTGTTCACATTGGTAGAATATCATCCTCAACTCAGCCCGGGTGCGTTTCTCAAAAGCAGCTTTTAACTTTGCAAATACATTTTCTATGGAGTCTCTGTCAGTATCTTTCCGTGACTCCACCTCCAGCTCTGCTGCACCGATTAATTGTCCCAGCACCATAGCGGCTCGCTGTTTCCCGGTCATAGCATACATATCCAGCACCGCACATATTTTCCTCTTAAAAGCTGCAAGAGTGCCTGGTTTCCCTTCATAGATTGGCAACCATTTTGCTCCGGGCACATATGGCAAGGTTATTGGCATTATTGAGGCTACTGGCGCGGCTCCTCCTTCTGTAAGGACCCAGGAATCGTTGTCCTCACTCATGGCGGCGCCCCCTTAGTTAATTGCGGCTAGTTGCAAAGCCTTTAGATACAGTCAAAGTTCAGCACACACTAGGCTTTTGCATAGACAGACCCGCCTTTTGTCAGTTCTCGGGTCTTTTCGGAACCAGCCACTGCACTTCGTGTAGTCTGAGCAGAGCGCTGAGCGGGACTTATCCTCGCTTTCCTTTTCACCTGTTGTGTGGCGCAGCTTCAACTTCGGTGGTAGCTCGCGCCTATTTCAAACCAATGAGCAACGCTGTTTAATTACAATGACTATGGCGGTTCTATGCGCACTATACATAGCCAATAAAGTCTTTTTAGGCACACATTGTTGGTTTTTAAGTACGATCCTGTTCGTGACGCCAATTGAGTCGACCATCAGGGTTTTCGATAGGGGGATACTCTGGCGCCGGGACTACGGATACTTTACTCTCGATGGGGTTATCACAGGGGGTCGGTCCCGGCTTAGTACCCTGGGCGCTCACTCTGCGCCTGTGGAATGTTGTACAGGGATGATTTGGGGATATACGTGACGCCACCTGTGGTGTCTGGTAACCGGGATATACCAGCGCTGCCCGCGGCCGACCTCTGAGGCGATAGTGACGGCAGCTTAAGATCTCTCAGCTCCCCACAGGTGGAGCTATTTTACCTCAGGGCGGAGGGTCGCTGACCAGGAGGGAAGCGACTGAGCGGTGATGGCTGCCTTCTTCTCTGATGTTGCAGGGTCCTGTCGAATGGCGGAGAGACGACACACAGAATTCACATCCGTTCAAACAAGTCGTTTTTACTAGCAGCTGGTTTGTTTTGCACAGTTCACAGCAGAAACAGTTCGGTTACCAGAAGGCTAATGGTCACAAGTTTCGGAGGAGATTTAATGACAGAGTCTCTCTCTGAGGTAACTTTCCTTGTCTCTTTCTCGGTCCCTGCTCTGAGGGCTCTGTGACTCCCTCTTTAACCCACTCGTTAGTCTAGTCACTGGTTTTCCCAGGAGTCTGATGCTGCACAGTTTCTTTATCTATCCCGCAAAAGCGTCATGAACTCAGCTTGGGGTTAGTAGTTAGACTCTTCATGGATACCGGGACTCCTCTTATTTAAGATCCCAGGTTAATGGTCAATGGTTTGGGGATAAACCTGGCAAACCTACTCGGTTATGTTATACCTGTGTCAGCCCTAAACTCTTCAGCTGGCTCTCGCCAGACCTAAAGCATCCCCTTTCCGTCTGGGTTACCCCTTTTCCTGTGTCTTTCTTTTCTTTTGGGATACCCTGACTCAGGACGTCGGGCCTATGTTATTTCTAGCCCTTCTTTCAGTCATCAATTTACTCTCGTATTTCTTGTTACTCCTTTCTGACTGACTGTTAACTGACTAACTGTCACTCAGTCATCCTGTCAATCACGTCGCGTCTCACGCTCAGCTAGGCTCCACCCACCTATGGGCCTACTATAGAAACAGTCCCAGGAATATGAAGGTAGGGGCTGCTGAGTCAATGTTACTCAATCTAATATAAGACTCTGCATTTCCTCTCTCTTTCACCTGTGACCAAAGGGCACTGCACCTTGATGTTAAGGTGCTGTATTCCCCTGTAGCGCCTAACCACAGGGGCGCCACACACGCTCATGGAAATCATATTATCATGCACACAGAGTGTGATAACATTGAAAGATGGCCAACTAGTCTGGGGAAACAACGCCCCTTTGACTAGTCAAGCCCCAAATTAGCATAGAACATAGAACAGTGCTGTGTATAAGTCGTTTTTGTTTTTTTTTAACATTCATATTAGTGAATAGAATTATACAGGGCTGGTTAGGCAGGGAATTTGAGCATACAGGTATAAATTCTGCTGGGTTGGAGGGCATAGGGGACCTGACAGGTTCTATTTAACCCAACCCAGGCCTCTCTGTTAGGGAAACGTTGGCATCACCGCCAACTAGTCACCACTTCCTCCTAACAGGATGAGTACGGTAAGTATAACAAGGAATAAAACATTAAATCAGCACACAGGACCTAGCGGGGCTATAGTACAATTCATTATGATGCAAGTCTAATTCTAGTTAGTAACCTTCTTCAATTAATAGCATACGTCTGAATAGGTAGTAACGGCCCTGCTCATTCAGCACTTCTTTTTTCTGGATCCAGCAATCGGTGTCCGGTCTTCAGTGCTTTACCTGAGAAATCTGGTCCTCAGTATCTCTTCTTTGGTGGTTGATCGGCGATGTCTGGCTTTCAGTATTCTGTTTTTGGTGCTTGACCAATGAAGTCTTGCTCTCTCAGGGTGCGGAACAGTCTTAACTGCTTCATTGGCAGTAACAGCCACGAGGTAGCTCTGCTGCTCATATGTTTGCATTGTCTCAAGTCTTGACGCTGAATGTTCACGTTTTTGAGCATCTCAGCCTTTAATATTAGACAACTGTGCCACAACTGTCACTTGACTCTGAGCTGTGTATATTATAAGGTGCTGAGGAGTCTGAGCTGTGTATATTATTATAAGGGTCTGGGGAGTCTGTGCTCTGTATGTATTATAATATGGGGCTGGGAGGCCTGAGCTGTGTATATTATTATAAGGGGCTGGGGAGTCTGGGGTCTGAGTTGTGTATATTATTATATTCATATATACCAGGAGGAAGACATGCTTGGAAGAAGACAAATAAACCAGGATGGGGCCATACATACCAGGATGGGCCCAGGAGGGGGACATATATACTAGAAGTATATTATACAGAGGGGCAGTGTGAGTCTGTGTGCAGCGGGATAGTATAAAGAGTGATAGTGTGTGGGGCATTATACAGAGGGGCAGTGTGTGGGATGATATATATAAAGAGGGGCAGCTCATGTGGAGGATAGTATACAGAGGGGTAGTGTATGTGAGGGATATTATACAGAGGGGCACTGTGTGGGGGATATTATACAGAGCATTGTGTGTGGGAGAGATATTATACAGAGGGGCAGTGTGTGCGGGGGGATATTTTACAGGGGGCAATGTCTGAGAGATATTATGGAAAGAGGCAGTGTAGAGGGTGTATTATGGAGAGGGTGTTTTTTGGAGAGGAGCGGTGTAGGGGTGTATTATTGTATTAAGTAGAGGGGAGGTGTAGGGGGTGTATTATTGTATTATGGAGAGGGGTGGGGTAGAGGGTTTATTATGGAGAGGGGTGGTGTATTATTAATTTTCTGAGTGAAATACTTCATTTTCTGGAACAACTTTAAGAGCTAATACTTTTGACTGTGAGTGTGTGTGTGTTTGTGTGTAAAGCTGAGCACACACGGTGAGTAAAAAGGAGCGAGTGGAATGCGATAAAAAATCCCATTCCTCTCGGTCCAATGTTACTCTAGGGGCACGCACCCATGAGTGATTTTTTTCTGAATCCTAATCGGACCAAGAAAACAATCGCAACATGCTATGGGTGGAATCCGATTCGTTTTCACTCGCACCCATTTAAGTCTATAGGTGCGAGAGAAACATTGCATTGCACTTGGATTACACCAGTGTAACGTGAGTGCAGTGCGAGAATCACATCAGTTTACAGTGGAGGAGATAGGGAGTTTACTCCCTCCCTCTCCTCTGCAGTGCCCGCCCTGTCCTCCACGACTGTGCTGTGCTCACAGGATCGCATCACAGTGGCATGACACTCACATAACACTAGGCTTACACTCCAGCAGAGCGGGAGCCGAGTGTTATGCGATTGACTTGCAATAAAACCCCTGTATCCCCAGCCTAAATGTATGTATATGTATATACATTTATATACACACACGCTTTTATTGTAAGAGTGGAGGTGATGCTGTGGAAGGTTTAAGGGGTGGAGGCGGAGCTGGGGTGGAGCCTGGGCAGAGTCTAAAGGGTGCAGCAAAATTTTACCAGTATGGGGTCTTGAAATTCCTTGTGGCAGCCCTGGGCAAGGGTGCGGCCTGTCGGACCCCGGCCAATCAGACATTGATAACCTATTCTAAGGATAGGCCATCAATGTCAAAGTAGTGGACAGCCCCTTTACCTATGAATCATATAGGCCACAATTATCAAGGGTTTTCTTAAAACGGCCATATATATTTAGCTGAATGCTCATTCAGCCTACAACTATTTCTCCTGACTCCTCCACACATGAGCACATTCATGTCAGCCATGTATATGTTCTGAATGGGGAGAGAGGTATATTTCACTATCAGACACCTCTCATAGCAGCTTATCTTCATAGAGAACAGTGGATTGGGCATGTTGAAATTCAATATGATCAGTCCTTTTTATTTCACAGACATAGAGTAGGTTGAATGAATTTGAGTCAAATATTCAATACACATTAGGTAGTCAGCTTGTCCAACTGAAAACGGAAATAAGTGGGTTTGGTGAACATTAGGCTAATGTTTATGGCCACCTTCAATCCTCAGACCTTCCCTGTAATAAAAAAAAAAAAAGAATAACGTGTTCATTGCCTGTAATGGCCATGAAGATCATTTCAAGTTTCAGAAACTGTTTCTAAAGTAGGAATTCTAATTAATTCTCGAAAGCTTTGTAAGGTGTTGTTCACTTATTCATACAACTGTACAAAGACAAAGTCACACATCTTTCAAAATATTAACAACGGGGTAACAATGGACTCGTTAATAGGATATTATCAGGATGTGTAGGGAAATCTGTGCAAACTGGAATGTGTCACTTCACTAAAGGACAAAGTGCTGCTCATTCTATTCCACAGGAAAAATATATGACTGCGGTAGCAGCTGGCTTCATTTAATGAATTTTATTTATCGCGGCTAGTATATTTTTATGTGCAAAATGATTTGCTAAATTTTGGAAAGCAATAGGAATGCACAGAAAAAGATTAGTGAGATGCAATAGGTTTCATTGGTGCCACCTTATTTCCCTGTATTTTAGGTAAAAAAATATTTATTTTACTAATGCTGAGAATATATAGTATATATAATAGGCCACAGATGAGGATTATGTTTTCCTATGGAAATTTTTCCCCGACAATGCTGATGAGAGTTGTAGTCACCATCCAGCACCTGTGAATAGTTGTACTTCACATTGCCGGAGCTGTATTCATGAATCATAGACTACGACGGAGCTTTGTGGGAACATTTTTAATAATTAATTCGTGAACAAGGGATAGCGTGAGGGAGTCTTTATTCAAATAACTTTAGATAAACTTACCTGGTTAGTAATGGAGGTGTCTGATATACACTACTCCATTACTAACCCCTGGGCTTGATGCCAGCTGACATTACCCAGCTGACATTCACCCCCAAAAATATTGCCCCGATTGCCACTGCACCCTGGCAATTGGGAGGAGCAGATCAAAGTGCCAGCATTGGCACACCTATCAGATGCGCCAATTTTGGATCGGCTGTGGACTGCTATTTGTAAGCTTGGAATGGGCCAATATCCAGGGATCTTCCCAGCCTGATAATACCATCCCCCAGCAGTCTGCTTTTCCTTTGCTGGTTATCAAAAATAGACCAAGACCAAGAACAACAACTGAATCCTCCTGTGCAAGATCGCTATTTCAGCACAGTGTTTTCTAATTGCAAATTCGAGGACAGCAGGTACTAGCTATATACCATCTCATTCAATACAGTCCAGTAAAATGCAATAGATATTCCAATCTATAGCTTATTGTTCATAATTACAATAATGGAGACAAGCATAGTCCCTTGGGCCACATTTACATGTCTGTTTTTTTCCACATACAAGAAAAACAGACCGACTGTTTGGATCACACTTTGATCAGAGCGTGGTTTGAGCAGCATCAGTTTTTCTCGTATGTGGAGAAAAAGAAGTTTCTCCACCTTCTCCATTCTGACAGTTTTTGAAAATTGAACTGCACTCAGACGTAATCGGAGTGCCGTCGGATTTTTTCACAGATCCAAAGACTTGCATTGCCAGATTGCCTTGGATCAAAATCAGTCATTTTAGTGATTTTCCACAAACCGCTAGAACATGTGAATGGCCCCATAGACTGTCAGAGGTACAAGTGCAGTCCATATAACCTTGGGCAGCACTCTTATGCAATAATGAGATGCATGAATGAGCCCTCACATATGAATATGAAATATTGTAGGCAGATTATTAATGGGAACCTGTCAGGTGCAATATGCACCCAGAACCACTCAGAACCATGAGCAGTTCTGGGTGCATATTGCTAATCCCTGCCTAACAGTCCCTGTATACACTAGCATAGATAAAGAGATCTTTAGAAAAAGTATTTCTAAAGATCGTTTATTAAATGCTAATGAGGCCAGGGACTAGTCGCAAGGGCATTACTTCCCTTGGCTGTCGGCCTACATAGCATGCTAGCACGCCCCTGTGGGCGTACTAACATGCTAATGAATGTGCAGCATCGCCGCACATACCTCTCTCTTGATGGTGGCCAGAGGCAGATGGGTGCACATGGGGCATGATCCTGAGTACCCGAGACTCCCGGTCATGCACACTATTCCTCACTGAAGCCAGGAAGCTTACACCCGGCATCAGTTTATCGCGCATTATGGGAAGACCCGGGGACTCTGGATCATGCCTGGTGCACATCCATCCGCCTCCAGCCGCCATCAAGAGAGAGGTATGGGCACGTCACTACGCATTCATTAGCATGTTAGTACACCCACAGGGGCGTGCTAACATGCTATGTGGGCCGACTAGCCAAGGGAGCTCACGCCCTTTGACTAGTTGCTGGCCACAATAGCATATAATAAAGGATCTTTAGAAATACTTTTTCTAAAGATCTGTTTATCTATGCTAGTGTATACAAGCACAGTTAGGCAGGAATCACTAATATACACCCAGAACTGCTCGTGGTTCTGGGTGCATATTGCACCTGATAGGTTCCTTTAAAGCTTGCAATGCTCATTTGATGAACAATTTTGAAGACAACAATTCAGATAAGAAATAGATTTGCAACTTTTAAAACAATTTTGCAGAATGAAAGTTCTAGTTGGGTTGAATCGGAAGTAAATGAATACATAATATGTTAATAGCAGTCTGATGCTGAGCACAGCCCATTTACTCAGGTATACAGCCTTCTCTACATAACCGGATGCATCTTGGCATCCAAATAATGAGATACAATCTTCTGCCAGCTTTTGCCTAGCTGGCAGATAATGAAACAGGTGGGCATGTAGACCCAGGGCGTAATATACATGATACTGACAAAGGATGACCTACATCAAGCATATAGAAAAAGTTGGATGCCATTTTTTAGAGAACATTACCAGTAGACCGGGCAGTGACATGTTGTCAGCTTATGCAAATGCAAATGTTTGTAAGTGTTTTAAAATGGCTTTTATATGAAAGTAGTTGTATTTTAGCCATAATTTTAGCACAGAATTGCTCAAACATGCTGAGAATGTGAAATCTTAGCACTGCTTATAACACAGTTGAAAACACAAAGCTGGAAATGACAGCTCTTTGATAGATGGCAATCGGCTTTTTTAGTGTAGTGCTATCAAGATTCATAACAATCAGAGTTTCATTATTATATTGTCGGCACTCGGAGAGTATTTTAGATCACAGTGACGTTCTAATTTATCTAAAGCTGCTGCCTTCACAAAGTGACATTAAACACCCCTCTTACCTTGCTGTAACAAGAAGTACATGTCACTTAAAATAATCAACATTAAAGGGTCAATTTACAAAGTATTTCTTCAACTGTTACTACCGGAGATTACTGTAGGGCTTTAACGATCTGCGGTTAAACTGTAATAGGCTATTGCTGCCTAAAGTGAAAAAATAATGTAGCTTTTTTTTTACATAATATTCCAACATTTGGAAATAACTAAAGAAAAGAAACATCTATAAGAAAAAATTTACAAACGAAAATCTATCACAAGAGAGGTTGTTACTAATTTTACACACGGACCAAGACGAACAGCGTATAATGCTCTTCACTACCGATTTGTGCCATTCCAGACTAGTGTCTAAAAACCTCATGAATATTTGGATGAACACAAATATTAATGCCTGCAGGGAGTTGAAAAGCTACATAATTTACTCAGGAAAGAAGCTGCATGACATTGCTCGGCCTCTGGTGCTGGTTATTACTATGACATGCCATTCACCTGGGACAGAAAAGCTTGTCTGCAAATCCCATCACCTTGCCATGTTTCTTTAGATAATTCCCATATTTTGTCTGTAGGGCCTGTGGAGTGTGGATCGCTGCTCAGCTTCACACCTTTATGATCTGAGTCTCCTCTATTCATAGAGCAGTTTCCTCTAGCAGAAAATTGAGTACACCCCTCACAATACCCCGTAACCGGTCCTACTGTGAAGCCAGCCACATGTTGAGCTTAATAGGGGATCCATATTTTCTCTATATACTACAATATACAGTATATCACAAAATGAAATTCACCCCTGACATTTTTGTAAATATTTTATTATACATGGGACAACACTGAAGATATGACACTTTGATACAATGTAAAGTAGTCAGTGTACAACTTGTATAACAGTATAAATTTGGTGTGGCATCTAAATAACACACAGCCGTTATTGTGTAAACCACTGGAAAAAAGAGAGTACAGCCCTAAGTGAAAATGGCAAAATTGTGCGTAATTAGCCATTTTCCCTCTCCGGTGTGATGTAACCCATTAGTGTTAGAAGGTCTCAGATGTGAATGGGGAACAGGTGTAAAAGTACGGATATTGCTGATACTCCAGCTGCAGTGTCTCCTCCTGTCCACCAGAGAGATGTCTGCTCAGTCCTAGAGGAGGATTCTGTGAAGAGAAAAGGACAGGAAGTGAGAAGCAGTGAGGGAGAGATGTACCGCCCCCGTGTCAGCAGCCGAGCTGCTCGGATCCGGATCCGCAGTAGCTCGAGGGGCGTCCAGACCCATGGGTCTCGCGGCCACCCGAATGAAGGTGGATATTTACAGGGGGCTTGGTATATTGAGAGTTTGTGATGCCACGAATGGGCAGCCAGGTGTTTAATCCCTCCATGGGTAGGGGGGATGCCCCGGGACTCGGTGATGGGGACAGGGAGGTGCCGTTGGGGAGGTAATCGCCACTTGCGTACTCACTCAGTCCAATAACGCTGACACCGACAACTTTAGTAAACCAAAGTTCTGGACACCACTGCCACTGAAGGGGAGCATGTTTGGGTCCCATTTCTGTTGGTTTTGCCTGTTGATCTGTGACCTTTTCCCGTGGCACCTTGTTTCTTTCTGCTTGGTCCCTGTAGCCTAAACCTAGTCGGGTCCCGCTCCCTAGTATGGCTAACTGAGGGAGCTTGCTCTCAGGGTTCATGCTTGGGATTTTTTGGACCGTATTTGTGGAAAGACCTATCCCTCTCATTGCGCTAGTATCCCGATTTTGGAGCAGGTGGAGAGCGGATCTTGAAGGCTCCGTTGTCTTCGGGTGAATTGTCAGGTTGCCTGAAGCTACTCCCTGACCTAGGGTCCACGTACCCCGTCGTGCCCTGGTCATGGCCTGGTGATAGTACAAGGCCACCGGCTGTCCTCCACGACAATGCCGTGCCCCTTGTCACGATCCCCTGCGACCGGGGGTCCAGCTCCTACCAGGCCCAGACAAACATCTGCTACCTAGTAGTTCCAAGGAGCCCAGCTCCTGACCTCCTCTCACTTTCACCTACAACTCTACCCTCTCCCTTTCTCAGACTGACTCCTGAAACTCCTGACCTCCCCTTAACCAACCCCCCAAGTGGGCGACCCTATTCCTCTCAGGCTGTCCACTGGTGTGACTGGTGGGTGTGGTGCAGAGTGTTCCTAGGATTTTGAGGGACCCGTAACCAAGGAGGAGGTGAATATTGCACAGAAGGGAAGATTGCACAATACCCTGTGACAACCTGATAGGCCAGGGCGTCACAGAGAGATTGAGAGAGACACTAAGGGGTGCTTCACACACAGCGAGCTCGCTGCCGAGATCGCTGCTGAGTCACGCTTTTTGTGACGCAGCAGTGACCTCATTAGCGATCTCGCTGTGTGTGACAATGAGCAGCGATCTGGCCCCTGCTGCGAGATCGCTGCTCGTTACACACAGCCCTGGTTCGTTTTCTTCAAAGCCGCTCTCCTGCTGTGACACACAGATCACTGTGTGTGACAGCGAGAGAGCGACAAATGAAGCGAGCAGGGAGCAGGAGCCGGCGTCTGACAGCTGAGGTAAGCTGTATCCAAGATAAACATCGGGTAACCAAGGTGGTTACCCGATATTTACCTTAGTTACCAGCCTCTGCAGCTCTCACGCTGCCTGTGCTGCCGGCTCCGGCTCTCTGCACATGTAGCTGCTGTACACATCGGGTTAATTAACCCGATGTGTACAGCAGCTAGGAGAGCAGAGAGCCAGCGCTAAGCAGTGTGTGCGGCTCCCTGCTCTCTGCACATGTAGCTGCATTACACATCGGGTTAATTAACCCGATGTGTACTGTAGCTAGGAGAGCAAGGAGCCAGCGCTCAGTGTGCGCGGCTCCCTGCTCCCTGCTCACACTGGTAACTAATGTAAACATCGGGTAACCATACCTGATGTTTACCTTAGTTACCAGTCTCCGCAGCTTCCAGACGGCGGCTCCGTGCAAGCGCAGCGTCGCTTGCACGTCGCTGCTGGCTGGGGGCTGTTCACTGGTCGCTGGTGAGATCTGCCTGTTTGACAGCTCACCAGCGACCATGTAGCGATGCAGCAGCGATCCTGACCAGGTCAGATCGCTGGTCGGATCGCTGCTGCATCGCTAAGTGTGAAGGTACCCTAAAGTGTGGTGGCTATCTGTCCCTGCGTTTGTCTCAAGTCCCTAGACTGCTGGAGACAGCCTGCTAATTGCTGTGTGAACAAAGGATACTCATCTAAGTGCCTATGTTCATAAACTCTTGCCAGGGAGAGGCAAAACTGAGATTGAAGCTGATTTGCATCTGAGGCCTTCCTTTGAGACTGTGACTTTAACCTGAGGACTGTCCCTGTGATTGTCGGTGCCAGAGAGGACTGTTTCAGAACCAGACGTAGAGCGGAAACCCCCTTGCCTGGAGACCTTCCTGGATAAATACGGTGTAACAGTGAGGCCTGAGCCCAGTCCTGGCCATATCTTTTTATCTTTTTGCTTTTGCAGACAAACAAGTGTGCATTTACTCTGTAGTGTGTTTTGATGCCAAATCAGGTCTAATATATATATATATATATATATATATATATATACACATACATATATATATACCACACAGCGGTCACCGTTGCAGTACTGAATTTTACTGTTTGTGTATCTCTGCTAGCAGGTGTTTAACCCCCAGGGTACTTTCCGGTATTGCTTATATGTGTGGGGGTAGGGTGGGTAATTAGAGTTTCTGTTAAGATTGTTAATTGATGTGCTGGTCAAGGGACAGCTCCTTAATACACCCAGTGATTTATACCCTCTAGTGTTTCCGGAAGTTCCTGGTTAGATAAATTGTTCCTGCTGATTCCTGTCCCACTGGAATCGATCTCTCGCCCAGCACGCTGATCCTGGTTTGGTAACTGGGCGTTTATACATTTATTGGTGTCTATATTCACTTTGCATATTGAGGTTCACCTCCTGTTTCCCTTGCCAGGGTATAAAGAGTTTTGAGTTAGACTTAGTCTGGTCTTTTTTTTTGTTTTGTGACCCGCTGTATCTTGGAAGTAACCTCTCGGTACCATACAGGTGTAATAAATTTGGTGTTATCCCTGTCACACTCTCTCACATTTATCACTGAATGTTCAACATGGCACCTCATGGCAAAGAATACTATGAGAATCTGAAAAAAAATAATTTTTGCTCTATATAAAGATGGCCTAGGCTATAAGAAGATTTCCAACACTCTGAAACTGAGCTGCAGCACGGTAGCCAAGACCATACATTCGTTTAACAAGACAGGTTCCACTCAGAACAGGCCTCGCCATGGTCGACCAAATAAGATAAGTTCACGTTCCCAGCATCATATCCAGAGGTTGTCTTTTCAAAATAGATAAATGAGTGCTGCTAGCATTGATGCAGCAATGTACACACACAAACCAGCTACAACCATAACAGACTGAGGAAAAAAAAGGACGTGTCTACTTCTACTGCATTTTCTAGCTTCCTCCTGCAGCTCTATTATATATAGTACTCCATCTTAAATTACGTCTTATATAATTTTACAATAAACTAGAAAGCATCACATATCCCCCTGTGTTCACCTGCTGAACACTACCAGTCTGTCCTTAGACAGTGATATCTACCAGCCCAGAAGCAGGAAGTCTCACGCAACTGACGATATAGTGTAACAGAGGAGAGCCTAATTGCAGATGACATTATTCTAGGATTTGATTTACTTCTCCTAAAAAAAAAAAGCTATATCTTATATGTTTGAAAGAAGTGAGTGATTGTGTACATGCATATCCACTGCTTCTTTTAAATGGGAGACATGGCATCCATGTTTTCAAGGATACACAGTGATCATACATTTATACCTGTGCTGTGAGTATAAAACAAATGTTAAAATGTTATTCATGTGGCAATCACTTTAATAATAATAATAATAATAATAATGTTTCTTTAGTGTCAGACACAGCTAGTTATCTTTTAACTGGAACCTGTCAATCCATTCATGCTGCCTAAACCACGGGTATTATGAATCAGAGCCTGTCAGCATGGTTGCAAGGCAGGTATATTTTTCTCTGAAACATCAGACAAGGATCATAAGAGTAAAGTAAAACATAACTGGCTGCATTTCTGCAGCCAATTACTAATTCATGTTGCCCGTGACTTGGCAGCATAAGTCCACTTACAGGTTCTGTATAAAAGAAGTCTATTATTAATTTCTCATATGTAAACCAAGGGAACGGTGCTGTAAAGGCTGCTTTACACGGTATGACCGATTGTGCAATTTCACAATCGATCGTACCCGCCCCTGTCCTTTTTGCGTCACGGGCAAATCGCTGCCCGTGGCGCACAAAGTCGGTAACCCCCCGTCACACGTATGTACCTTCCGTCCGACCTCGCTGTGGGCGGCGAACATCCACTTCCTGGAGTGGGAGGGACGTTCGGCGTCACAGCGACGTCACACGGCCGCCGGCCAATAGAAGCGGAGGGGCGGAGATGAGCGGGACGTAAACATCCCGCCCACCTCCTTCCTTCCCCATAGCTGGCGAGAGCCGCGGGTCGCAGGTAAGCGATGTTCATCGTTCCCGGGGTGTCACACGGAGCGGCGTGTGCTACCCCGGGAACGATGAACAATTAAATTAAACGATATTATGAAACCTAACGAGCAGTACACGACTCACGATTTGTGAGCGATACTGCGTCGCTAGGAGGTGTCACACAGGCCGGCATCGCAAGCGATGCTGGATGTGCATCACAAAAACCATGACCCCGACGATCTATCGCACGATAGATCTTCTGGTGTAAAGCAGCCTTAACACTTGAGTCATGGGGACAGCAGAGTCATGGGATCATGGCTTTTATTTCACAACTTGCGCTCTTACAGCTCTTTGGCCTTTGATGTCAGCTACAGCAAAATCCCCCCACTATGCTCTGACAAGATTCAAGATGACAAGAGCTGTTATTTTCTTATACTACAGCACTTATTTTCTTACCCCAGAACATTTCTACTAGACACACATATAGACATTTGTAAGGAAGGTACTGTATGTTTGAAAAGCTGTTTACAAGTGCTACAGCCATATGCCCACATATTATTCAAACATTTTATGAGAACTGTAACATTTGCAGCCGGTGTAGGGCAGCAAGCGGGGTTAGTGGACCCACTGGACCACAAGGGGGACCCGGGCTTACTCTTTAGTGTGAGGGACTTAACTAAGCACCTACCGAGAGGCGGACGCCAGTTACCACTCCCAGGGCAGTGGCCGGGGTTGTGGCAGCTGACCCCCAGGACAGCAGATAGACTCAGGTATAGACAGAGGTGCAGGCAGGTACAAGTGGGATGGTTGAGGCAGACAGGCAGCCGTGTACAAACAGGTATGGTGGACACGGCAGGGACAGATAGGCATGGGAAGACAGGCATAATGGCACAAGCTAGTAGACTGGTAGCCAAACTAACTAAGGACGTTGAGCAGGCACCTCCCCTAATGGAAGGGTGCCTTAAATACATAGTGCATCTCAGCCTATGGCTGACAGGCATTTCCTGGAAATAGTGCAATGGCCCTTTAAGAGGAGGGCCAATGCAGGAGTGTGTGAGACCTGAGCTGTGTGCAGAGGCCCCGGGAAGGAGGAGGAAGCAGGAGCACACATGTACCGCCACAGGGCAGCGGGGAGGAAGCAACCAGGCCGGGGTGGTGAGTAAGTCAGTGTGCCTGCAAGGACGCTGGCGTTACCATAAAATTTAATTTCTGAAAAAGTTAGATTTGCATTATAACCCTTCCTAACAGCTAAAGAGATATAAGAACATTAATGTAAGTTGGACAGGTGCAATGTGGCCCAGCTCAGTAGGTTAGGCGGCGCCCTCACCTTACAAGAAAGCTTTCTACCATCTATTAAACTGTAAGTAAATGCATGGACTAATAAATTTTAAGGTGAAAAATTAAGCATGAACTAGTTGTTAGAGAAACATAATGGGATGTTATATGGATTCCAATGGGCCCATATACTGTCTTGCTCAGGAGCCCCGACTGTTTCATCTGAGGATAGGAATAATGATTTAACAAGGACAATATTTAAATCATGGATACAATAGATGCAGAGGTAAGTAAATAAGATAATGCCTTTTCCTGTTAATAATGTTAAATATTTCTGTAAGGCAAGAAACACATTGAAAGCATTACTAGCAAGCTGAGTTTGGTTATGTTGTAAACTCAGCTCATACAACATTAATCAAAGAGTTCAGCCTGCCATTCTTGGCTCAGAAAAAGTCTCCCAGGAGCTTCGATTTAACAAACAAAAAAAATGAAATGACTGATTGTAGACGCTGATGTAAATGCTTACTTGATTGTCTTGTCTGATAAAATCAGGCATTGTGTTTGGTAGGAGTGGATTAACAAATACCATAGCGTAAGGGTTGTCTTCTTGAGAATGTGATGTTGACTGTCTTGAGTGCAATCTGTGTCTGATGCATTAAAATTATATTTGTGCTGCTTCTTATATTGTGGTATATAATATGCCTCCTTTTTGCTACTGTCTCTATGTATTATGGTATATAAAGATACTTAAATGCTCTATTTTCACTGTGCACTAGGATGTTAAAGGGCAACTGTCGTCAGATTTTAACTGCCCAAAACCAAGGGCAGCATGAATAAGATCCTGGCTCTAGGATAGCAGCCAAGTCAGTTCTACATAGTGTTAACAGCAAGCCAGTGACTAGAGACCTCACTAGTCCCTTTCTGGCTAATTCCCACCCCACTTTTGTTTATTGGCAGGTCTCTTCCTATGTACACACATGTGAGAGACCTATCAATCAAGTAGAGCAGGACAGAAAGACATTGGCCGGGGGCAGCATTGGGCTAGTAAGGTCTCTCACTGTAATCCTCAGCTGGCTTTTCAAGGTACACTACAGTATTTCAGAGTAAAACATACCAGTATTTCAGAGTAAAACATACCTGGCTGCAATTTTGCAGCCAGGCTCAAATTCATGATATCCATGGTGTGAGCAACATGATTCTATTGACAGATTCCTTTTAAAGCCACAAAATATTGCAAAAGGTTGTAAATGCACCTTTGACAAGCTTTTTCTGTTGCTTTTTGCAGATTTGAAAGTTCTTCACAACTTATTATTTCCCTGTGTTGGCTCCTTCTGGTAGACCATAGATCATTAATGGAGCTTGACAGACATTGTTTTAGGGGACTCTGTCACCACAGAATGATTCTTCAAACCAATTACAGGGACCAGTGCATCATGGTATGACTACATTTAAAGCACCTTCCCACCTGCCTGTTTTCCCTCCATCTCCACCCTCCCCTTTTCTTTGATTGACAGCTCTGGCTTCCTAGAGTCAGAGAAGGTTGAATATACAGTAGATGGAAAACAAGCAGGTAGAAAGGTGCACCTAAATGTTTGGTCACACCATGATGCACCGAGCACCTGTACTTGGTTTGACCAGTCATTCTGTGATGAAAGAGTCCCTTTAAACTTCTCCTCATTGAGGATCGGCCCCGCCCACATTTTAGTAATTACAGGAGTTTTATTGGTAGGGTCTTATATTTATCTCATGTTCTATGACACAAGAATTCTCTGCCTAAAATAGTCTTTTTTTCCATCATATGGATATAGCACATCACATTGCCACCACATCTATAAAAGGTACTTTATAACGCTGCGATATCGGTACCGATATCGCTAGCAAGCGTACCCGCCCCCGTCGGTTGTGCGTCACGGGTAAATCGCTGCCTGTGGCGCACAACATCGCTAACACCCGTCACACGGACTTACCTTCCCTGCGATGTCACTCTGGCCAGCGATCCACCTCCTCTCTAAGGGGGCGGTTTGTGCGGTGTAACAGCGACGTCACACGTCAGCCGTTCAATAGCAGAGGAAGGGCGGAGATGAGCGGCTGGAACATGCCGCCCACCTCCTTCCTTCCTCATTACCGGTGGATGCAGGTAAGGAGATGTTCGTCAATCCTGCGGTGTCACACATAGTGATGTGTGCTGCTGCAGCAACGACGAACAACATCGTACCTGCAGCAGCAAAGATATTAAGGAAATGATCGACGTGTCAACGAGCAATGATTTTTCACGTTTTTGCGCTTGTTGATCATCGCTCATTGGTGTCACAGGCTGCGATGTCGCCAACGGCGCCGGATGTGCGTCACTAACGACGTGACCCCGACGATATATCGTTAGTGATGTCGCAGCGTGTAAAGCACCCTTAAGCCAAAACACCAATATTTTAGAATCAGCTGAAGCCCAACCGATTGTCAGGCTGACAATTTTTTACTAAATTGAGAAAGAGGAGGGCCACCAGCTCTTGGCCTGTTGCAGAGATTGAATGTATTGTTTGAGGGACTCGGTAGATTTTGCATGAAGGCTGAGAACCTTTAAATTCTACCCAAATAAATATGGTATTTCTACAGCATCACACAATAAAACATGGATGGCATTGGCACATCCCCACAAGTCTCCTGTGTCTGTTTCTGTTTTTTTTTCCTGTGGAAAACCTGTCCTGTAAGGTCACTTACACACTGCGTTCCAATCTGCATTCAGTGGTCCCATCGGGACTTTCATCCGAATCGGGTTTTGGACATATGTGCCAATGGAGCCATTGAATATAATGGTGCAGACGGAGTCATTGTTTGCTCTATTGTGCACCATTTTTGGGAGTATATGCTTGCTGGAGGCGGACACCCAGACGTGCTAGACTGCATCTGGGTGTCTGCCTGCAGTAAGCGTACACTCCCAAAAATGGTATACGACAGAGCACACAGTGACTTAAGCCTGCTTTACACGCTGCAATGTATCTTACAATGTGTCGGCGGAGTCACGTGACGTCATAAGTGACGCACATCCGGCATTGTAAGGTACATTGCAGTGTGTGACAGGTACGTGCGATTGTGATTGAATGTTAAAACGTTCATCGCATACACATCATACCTTTCTCTGGAATTGCACATCAGATTGTTCATCGTACCCGGGTTAGCACACATTGCAGTGTGTGACACCCCTGGAACGATGAACAGATCTTACCTACATCCTGTGGCTCCTGGCCAGCAATGCGGAAGGAAAGAGGTGGGCGGGATGTTTACGTCCCGCTCAGCTCCGCCCCTCCGCTTCTATTGGCCGGCTGCCGCGTGACGTCGATGTGACGCCGAACGTCCCTCCCACTCCAGGAAGTGGACGTTCGCCACCCACATCGAGGTCATATGGACGGGTAAGTACATATGACGGGGGGTTAATCGTTTGTGCGGCACATTCAACAAATTGAACGTCCCACACATACGATGGGGGCGTTGCAAATCGCATACGATATCGTATGCGAAATTGCAACGTGTAAAGCAGGCTTAAGTCTGCCCCACTATAGTCGATGGCCTCTTCGGCGCATAAGTCTGAAACCTGTTTTCTCGGGGGTTCAGATGGAAGACCCGATGGGACCACTGAACGGAGATCATCAGAACGCAGTGTGAAAATGGCCTAATAGATATGTTCCGTCTTTGTGCTGTTATTTACTTGCACAGCATCTTTAGTGCATCTACGAACCAGAAGGTATTTTAGTAGTGATTTCAATTTGTTGAATTCATTGAATAAAATATATTTTAAAAATCTTTTAATAGAGACCTGGGGATTAATTGTAGTACAAGCCAACTAGATATTATTTAGCTTCAATGTTATTAATTGTAACTCACAATGTGAAAGGCTTTTTGTAATTTAGGTAAATATTGTCTATAGAAATGGGCAGTGTGGGACTGGTATGGCAAGGACACGCCTGTAAGATTGATTTTAATATCCCACTCACAATGTGAAAGGCTTTTAGTAATTTATGTAAATATTGTCTATAGAAATGGGCAGTCTTGGACTGGTATGGCAAGGACCCACCTCTAAGATTGATTTTGATATCCTAAAAAATATTAAAATGCCCTTATTAACAAATATACCTAAGCTTCTATATAAAACTAGGCTGATTAGTTTGTTAAATGAATGAAGAGAATCTGCCCTTGTCTGTGCAAAGTGAATCAAATGTATTGTAGGTGGCCTACTCCTGCATAGAGGCCCACCAGAGGATTCACCCAGTCCCCTGTGGGCTAGTCCAATCATAAACAGGGGTTACTAGGATTTTGTTACATAAAGACCTTGGTTTCACTTGCGCATAGCTTCCGATGCAAGAGCATTGGATGCGATATGCTCATGACTCTCTGCTGCGAGTGTGAGCACTTTCTCCCTCTGTTCCACAGCCTGCCTCACCATATATCGTACTGTGGACAGATGACATGTGAGTGCAGTGTGATGTTTCACACGCACCCATAGACTTGTATGGGGGTGTGTGAGCCAAGACTCACTGCCAAATACAGCATGCTGTGATTCATTCCGCATGCCGATATGGCTTGAGAAATCAATCGCAGATGGGCATTGCCCCATAGTTTTGCACTAGAGTTAGAGCAATCCAATGTTTTATCGGATTGCACTCATCCCTGCAAAATGCAAGTGGAACAGAGACCAAAGCCTTACATACAGCTGAAGCCAGTCCTGGGGTTCATCCCATTTGGCTTACAATAGTTATTTAGTACGGCCTATAAGATTAGTCTATGGTATCATTTTCTTAGCTGAATTTTCACATTCTAAAACAAACGAAATAGAGTAAGTTGTAGATTATAAAACAGTCTAACCTTCACCTAGGACTGTCAAATAGTCCAATAACTGTAAACTTCTCAATGTTTATTGTCATTACAATCCTTTACTTTGGTAGTGGGCTGTATTGGGACAGAAAGTACAGACCAGCAGGGTCCGGGTAACCATCAGATCGGGCTCTTTTGGGATTGATAAGGATAAGTATTCTTTATTTTTTTTTACCACCTTTGCCCTTTTATTTACGGTATATATTTTTTATTCCCTAGAGAAATGCTTTAAGAATAGGAAGGGAATTTGAAAACTTTTTATAAAGATATCTGCATCTTCCAAATGCGTTGAAACAATGTTATTGTTTATTATTTATGCAAATTTTTGTCGAGAAGGTAAAACTTCATTTTTGTGCAGCGGCTGATGCCAAAGCATTGCTTTATTTTTATGGATAACATCTTCTATTAGTTATCCCAATGGCTTCTTTCCATCCCTTTATTTCAATGAAAAATGCGCTGTGGTTTAGAAAAGTATGTGTGATAATGAGCAATGGTTTTCATTACAGGCATTATGCAGCAAGAGAAGCACACTCTTTTCAAGAAAAGTCTTAAATAAAAAGCTTTAAATCCCATGAGACTGCTCACTCTGTCTCTGGATTTGAGATTTAACATATTTTTTCCATCAAAAGAATGTATCTAAAGTGTAGTATTTGGAAAGGAATCCCGCAGCCTCACACCAGATGTTCACGTTACATGCTGAAGTCATGTTTTTGATTGTAAGATCCTACTTCTGCCAAACTTTTTTTTCATAATTAAATATAATTAACCTCAACTTTGCTCAATGTAGTTGTAAAACATGCTTATAACAAAGAAATAGTTAAAACATGTTTAACATTTCTTAGTAGGCAGATCTAGTTGCCAGATATATTGTTTTAATGGCAATACAACAGTATTCCCATAACAAAAACAATAAAATTTAAGAGTCCTCAGAGGTTGATACCTTTTAATGGCTAACTGAAAATATGGTAATAAATAACAATATACTGTATTTTTAGGATTATAAAACACACCGGATTATAAGACGGATGCCAAATTTAGAGGAAGAAAATAACAGAAAAAAAAATAATTTTTAATGTTAAAACAGTGGGTTCATTTTATGATCCAGAGTCTGGTTTATAATCTAGTTTATAATCTGGAAAGCTGGAGTCAAACATGTAGATCTCCTTTCATAAGTAACTTCCTTGGATCATTGCTGGAACCTACAATCGACCCATGTGGCTAAGGAGCTAAGATCATCCAGCGTAACAGGAATGTTACAACCAGCCAGTTCATCCTTGATTCTCCCAGATAAACCTTCCTACGGGCCGACGTTCACAGGAGGATCATGATGACAGGCAGAAGGATCTTCAGCAGACCACTGCCTATTATGACAATCCTTTGGCGCCTCACAATCACATGACAGCCCACCAATGGGCCGTATCAATGATGCACTTCCTGTCTGTGCATGATAAATGCTGCTGTCAGTGATTGACAGTTACATTTAACTTGTTAACAGCCGCAGGTGGATCGCAGGTGGTTACAGGCATTTGATGGCTGATTAATCAGCCATCAAGTGTGGAGAAAAATGCGGGTTTAGTATGTGAGCCTGCATCAAACTCAAGGACATGTCCAATCACATAAACATACATAATCAATTGTGAAAGGGTTAAGAGGTTCTGCCTCAAGGTTCTGTGTTGTTGGAGAATTTATATGTCTACATGTGATGCCAGATAGGAATATTTGTGGTCTAAACAACAGTTTCTTTGGTCACTGGAAGTGGCAACCTGTCCTTCTGACTAAAGTGACTAAAAGGTTACTGATCTGAAGTGTGGATTCTGTGTGTCCTGAGAGGAGCAGCCTGTGAGTATGGGTCTTCTGTTCTCTTTCAGCTTGTAGTGGAAATGGTTGTTTTGTCTTATAAAGTAATGACTGGTTAGTGAATCATGAAGTGGATTGTCAGCTGCTGTGACTGTGACTGGTGGATGTCTATGTATTATAGAGCAGTGCCATTTTGGAGATGGTGTGGATTGCCATATAGCCAATGATTATTGGGTTAAATGGTTGGCTCTGTGAGTCTGTTAAGGATATGCATAATGATCAACCAGTAGAAGCTAAAAAAAAGCTAAAAATCTACGGTTGCTAAGAGCACTTTAATAGACTGTAGGAAGAGAACCTGGAAAAGGTTGAGGTAATACATCAGTGGGTTGATGGGGGAATTTCTCACAGGTTATTTACATGAGACACTCTCAGAAATATCTTATTTCTTGAAATCCCAGCATGCTTATTCTTTCTTAATTTCTCAGGTCCTTCTCTTGAGGGGCCTATGTCCCCATATACTTTAGAATATTGGACGATTTTTTTGCTACATACAGAGATTTTTCAGTTACAAATGATTGTAGCTGTGAAGTTTTCTTAAAAGGCACTAGTGTGTCAATTAATGTATCAACTCCACTTAGTTCAAATCTATTCTTCCTCTTTCTAGTTTTTACATAACCATGCTGATCAGGTTTTGCTAGACCCAGCAGCTTTCACTCCTGCCAAGACTTTCCAGGTTAATGAAGCACCGGGGATGTCACACTTTGCGGCTTTCTAGTACAAATAATTTCCATCTTTGTCATTAGGATTGTAGATTTGTATAATTTAACCAGCTGAATGTAGGACATGCCGTAAAAATATTTGTGTTTTCTAAATTTTAGATATTAACAATTTAACTTTTTTATATATTTTTCAGGGTAGACTATAGTCTGCTTTTAGTGTAGAAGACATAAATGATCTTACTGTATACATCATACGCCTACTGATGGTAACCCTGAACTCTATTTCCATTTCTGTTAAATACTGTGTACGGACAGTTCTTTAGAGCATGCTCTTATTTCACCCAAACTTGACTTTACTGCCCTCCTCAGTCACAACAACTGTAAACACCACTGCAGTGTTTTTTCTTATTTAATTTAATTTTTATCGGAGTGGTGCTTTAAGTCTAAAGGCTGCTTTACACGCTGCGATTTCGCTAGCGAGTTCACTAGCGTGCGTACCCGCCCCCATACTTTGTGTGTCACGGGCAAATCACTGCCTGTGGCACACAAAATCGCTCGGACCCGTCACACTACTTACCTGCCTAGCGACGTCGCTGAGTCCAAGTGATGGTCTGGCTCACTGACTTAGTGATGCTCAGGAGAATATAGTTCAAATAGTAAAAAAGAAACTCCTTTTTGTATTCTATTGTATAATTGTTCAGTTATAAAGAAGGCATCAGCCGAAACGTCATATCTGATATATCTAATTTTGGAATAATAAACAAAATAAGTGTCAGAGTTTCTTTTTTACTAGCGACGTCGCTTGGACCGGCGAACCGCCTCCTTTCTAAGGGGGCAGTTAGTTCGGCGTCACAGCGACGTCACTAAGCGGCCACCCAATCGAAGCGGAGCGGTGGAGATGAGCGGGGCGAACATCCCGCCCACATACTTCCTTCCTCATTGCCGGCGGCCGCAGTTAAGGTGAGTTTCCTCGTTCCTGCAGTGTCACACGTAGCGATGTGTGCTGCCACATGAACGACGAACAACATCGTACCTGCAGCTGCAACGATATTTGGGAATAGGGGAGCATGTCAACGATTCACGATTTTGACCGATTTTGCAACCTTTTTTGATCGCACGTAGGTGTCACACGTAACGACATCGCTAACGCGGCGGATGTGCGTCACAAATTTTGTGACAACAACGACATCGCTTTAGCGATGTCACTGCGTGTAAAGCGGCAACAACGTATCTAACGATATATCACCGATGTCACGGATTCCGTGACGCACATCCGGCATCGTTAGCGACATCGTTGCATGTGACAGCAAGGAACGACCGTTAACGATGGAAAATACTCACCTTATCGTCCATCGTTGACACGTCGTTCCTTTTTAAAAAATCGTTGATTGTTGAGCACACAGGTTGCGCGTCGTTCCCAAGGCAGCACACATCGCTACGTGTGACACCTCGGGAACGATGAACTGCAGCTTACCTCTGGCCGCTGGCAATGCGGAAGGAAGGAGATGGGCGGGATGTACGCTCATCTCCGCCCCTCCGCTTCTATTGGGTGGCCGCTTATTGACGCTGCTGTGACGCCGCACGAACCGCCCACTTAGAAAGGAGGCAGTTCGCCAGCAACAGCGACGTCGCTAGGCAGGTAAGTACGTGTGAAGGATCCAAACGATTTTGTGTGTCATGGGCAGTGATTTGCCCGTGACGCACAAACGACAGGGGCGGGTGCTTTCACCAGCGATATCGCTAGCGTTATCGCTGCGTGTAACACCCCCTTAACTCTATAACACTACTGTGTCCAGTTGCAGTGAGCTGTTACATCAGTCTGGCTAACCTTAGGCATTGTGCAAAAGCTTTTTGGCTTGTGTGCAACTACTCAACCTTGGAAACAAATCCATTTCGTGAAGCTCCTGACACCAACTTCTTGTGCTCTTGTCACTTCTAGAGGCAGTTTGTATCTTTGCAGTAAATGACATAACTCTGAGTTTATATGGTCTGTCTCTTAGTGGTTGCACTATTGTTACTCCTAGTCCTTTCCACTTTACAATTATAGTTCTTCCATTACAAAGGGTTAGATTAGGTAGCATTAAAAAACAAGTCAGAAAAATGGCACCTTACACACAAATCCCTGAGCAATAAATTTGTTATTTTATGTTGTTTCCCATAAATGATATCAGAAATGGACAAATAATGGAAATGGCATTTCATTAAATAAATAAATAAATAAAATAAAATAATATAATGAGGGCTAATCTTCACATTCTTATCAGTCGAGTATAAAAAGTAAAATAAGAAAAAGGAGAGAAAAAGAACTGTCTACTTTAAAAGATTTTGCTAAATGTTACTGGATGTTCCTAAGCCTTGTGGATACATCAGACTGCTGCCTGAAGCAATAATGGAAACGGTGTGCTGTAAATCTAATAAGTGATAGAATGGCAAATGATCCGATTGACACAGTGATCTCAGCATTAAGATAATGCTTAAGGAATAAACACTAAATCAAACCCTTTTATATAGATTGCTCTGATTGGGATGACATTAACTGTGGTTATTAAAAGCCTCAGCCTTGAGAATCCGTGTTCACTGAGATAAATATCTGCTCTGCTACATCTCTTGTGCCCATTGCATTCTAGATTTGTCGATGCTGAAATATTTCCTCCCACAAGACATGTATATTGAGGAAAGGAGTTTATCATGTAACATACAAATGTATTGATTATATATACAGTACAGACCAAACGTTTGGACACATCTTCTCATTCAAAGAGTTTTCTTTATTTTCATGACTCTGAAAACTGTAGATTCACATTGAAGGCATCAAAACTATGAATTAACACATGTGGAATGAAATACTTAACAAAAAAGTGGGAAACAACTCAAAATATGTCTTATATTCTAGGTTCTTCAAAGTAGCCACCTTTTGCTTTGATTACTGCTTTGTACACTGTTGGCATTCTCTTGATGAGCTTCAAGAGGTAGTCACCGGAAATGGTTTTCACATCACAGGTGTGCCCTGTCAGATTTAATAAGTGGGATTTCTTGCCTTATAAATGGGGTTGGGACCATCAGTTGTGTTGTGCAGAAGTCTGGTGGATACACAGCTGATAGTCTTACTGAATAGATTGTTAGAATTTGTATTATGGCAAGAAAAACGAGTGGCCATCATCACTTTAAGAAATGAAGGTCAGTCAGTCCGAAAAATTGGGAAAACTTAGAAATTGTCCCCAAGTGCAGTGGCAAAAACCATCAAACGCTACAAAGAAACTGGCTCACATGAGGACCGCCCCAGGAAAGGAAGACCAAGTCACCTCTGCTGCGGAGGATAAGTTTATCTGAGGCCCCAGCCTCAGAAATGGCAGGTTAACAGCATCACAGATTAGAGACCAGGTCAAGGACACACAGAGTTCTAGCAGCAGACACATATCTAGAACAACTGTTAAGAGGAGACTTTGTGCAGCAGGCCTTCATAGTAAAATAGCTGCTAGGAAATCACTGCTAAGGACAGGCAACAAGCGAAAGAGACTTGTTTGGGCTAAAGAACACAAGGAATGGACATTAGACCAGTGGAAATTTGTGCTTTGGTCTGATGAGTCCAAATTTGAGATCTTTGGATCCAACCCCCGTGTCTTTGTGAGAACAGAGACACCAGGGGGCTATACCATGCTAGCACAAGAAAAGTAATCAAACCCCAACAATAGCCACAGTGAAAAAGCCTACCTGTATATTAGTAGAAAAGGGCTGAAGGGGAAAGCCTGCCGTACAAGGTGTGGGAATGGTCCCACACCTTGGATGACAGGCTTTCTCCTTCAGCCCTTTTCACTCTGACAGACTACCACCAATGCACTAGGGATTTAATCACCTCCTATTTTCCTTGCCCTATTTGCATTGGTGGTTTTCCTTATGATTTTGCTTCCTGTCTGACCTTTTGGCTATTGTTGGGGTCAGCCTCCCATCATCTCTATGGGACATTTCTCCTCTCCACCTCTCTTACTGTTTTTTATAACTATTAATCACTCTTCTACTGTGATACTTACACTGTTTTATAAATACATTTTTGTACAATTAAATTGACATACTTTTTCAAACAGTGTTTGATTAATTTTCTTATACTAGCATGGTATAGCCCCCTGGTGTCTCTGTTCTCATTCTATTATGTTTTGGGGTACATGCATTTTACTATTATGAGGTCCGGCCGTCGTGGTCATCGTTTTCTCACCGTGTCTTTGTGCGACGCAGAAAAGGTGAACGGATGGACTCTCTATTTTCCTGGTTCCCACCGTGAAGCATGGAGTAGGAGATGTGATGGTGTGGGGGTGATTTGCTGGTGACACTGTTGGGGATTTATTCAAAATTGAAGGAATACTGAACCAGCATGGCTACCACAGCACCTTGCAGCGGCATGCTATTCCATCCAGTTTGCGTTTAGTTGGACCATCATTTATTTTTCAACAGGACAATGACCCCAAACACACCTCCAGGCTGTGTAACGGCTATTTGACTAAGAAGGAGAGTGATGGGGTGCTACGCCAGATAACCTGGCCTCCACAGTCACCAGACCTGAATCCAATCGAGATGGCTTGGCATGAGCTGGACCGCAGAGTGAAGGCAAAAGGGCCAACAAGTGCTAAACATTTCTGGGAACTCCTTCAAGACTGTTGGAAGACCATTTCCGGTGACTACCTCTTGAAGCTCATCAAGAGAATGCCAAGAGTGTGCAAAGCAGTAATCAACGCAAAAGGTGGCTACTTTGAAGAACCTAGAATATAAGACATATTTTCACACTTTTTTGTTAAGTATTTCATTCCACATGTGTTAGTTCATAGTTTTGATGCCTTCAATGTGAATCTACAATTTTCAGAGTCATGAAAATAAAGAAAACTCTTTGAATGAGAAGGTGTGTCCAAACATTTGGTCTGTACTGTATATCTGTTAAGTCTGCTAGGTGATTGAAGTGTGTCGTCACAGGCTATTGTGCAATCTGCCCTTCTGCATGATATCCATCTCCTCCTTGGTTACGGGTCCCTGACCTTTGGTGTTGCTAAGAATAAGCTAATCAAAACCCTAGGAACACTCTGTACCACACCCACCAGACACACCAGTGGCTGACCTGAAGGGAATAGGGTTGCCCACTTGGGGGTTGTTTTAGGGGAGGTCAGGAGTGTCAGGAGACAGTTAGTTAGTTAGTAGTTGAGGAGTGACTCTCAAGAGGAGAGGTCAGGAGCTGGGCTCCTTGGTATACTAGGTGGCAGACGTTTGTCTGGGTCAGGTAGGGGCTGGACCCCGGTCACAGGGGATCGTGACAAGGGGCACGGTCTGTCGAGGAGGACAGCCGGTGGACTTGTGCCATCACCGGGCAGGGGCCAGGGCATGACGGGGTACGTGGACCCTAGGCCGGGAAGTAGCTTCAGGCATCCTGGTAATTTACCAGACGAGGACGGAGCCTTCAAGATCCGTTCTCCATCCGCTCCAAAATCGGTGTACTAGCGCAAGAAGGGGGATAGGACTTTCCCACTGCATAGTCCAGAAAATCCCAAGCGTGAACCCTGAGAGCAAGCTCCTCCAGTTAGCCATACGGGTGAGTGGGACCCGTTTAGTTCCATGCTAAAAGGGACTATCTACAGACAAGAAGTGCCAAGGTTAAGGTCACAGGCTAACAAGCAACACCAACGGGCACGGGATCCAGGTTCCCTGCTGCAGTGCATCAAGAACTTTGGTTTACCACGGTTGTCAGCGTCAGCGTTATTGGACTGAGTGAGTACGCAATTAACCCTTATCGGCCCGACGGCACCTCCCCAACGCTATCACCGAATCCCGGGGCATTGCCCTCTACCCGTGGAAGGGTTAAACACCTGGCAGTCCACAGCATCGCCACCGGGTACTCCCAATCGCAGCGGTGGTACTCCAATCTTACCACGCACCATAGGTGGCATTACAAACCTTCCATATCTTCCCCTGTAAATACCTTCTTTTTATTCTGGGTGGCTGCGCGACCCCAACTCCTCGGGTCCGGAGACCCCTCGAGCCACCACGGATCCGGATCTGAGCGGCAGCGACAGGCTGTCGACGCGGGGGCGACACAGAAGCATTTCTGTCAGGAATTCTATGGTACCCAAAAATTAGCAAAAAGTACAGATCAAGCAGCTGGAGGCCCCATTCATTAACACTGGTGTTGTACATGGCAGTCTGAATGAAGGGTACTTTGGAATAGGATGTGACAAATGTATTAAGAGGAACATGCTATGTAATGAATTTTGCGCATCTTAGTGGTGTGCACCTCTTTACACCTAATCAGTGACTGGAGTCAGATTTTTGGTGTGAAAAATTCCACCACTATTCATAAACTCAATGGGTGAGTGTAGTCACACCCCATCCCACTTCAGCTTCTCCCCAGCTTCATCCATTCTGGTACAGTTGTCCAAAACTAGTTTTAAAATGACAAAAGTTGCAACATTATTCCAAAATTTCAAAGTGTTTTAGCCCAGTTTTCTGCCATAAGCACTGTGATGAATTGGGGCCATGTTATTTTTTATTCAGTATTTGCATTATTAAAGCTGTTTAAATGCTGCTCATACAATACATGTCACAAGGACATTTTTTCAGGCATCGCCAACTGTCTTGGCCAAGTCAGGACCTGTGTAAACTACAGATTCTGTCACTCTGCTTGCTAACTTCTCCGATGTCTGTGATCAGTGCAGGGAGATGTGGGTGTCGACCCACAGACTTAGGCAGGCTAGCAAGAGTTAATCTCTGCTCGGCTGCCTGTTAGACTCTTTGATCACATGTTGTCGGAGAGCCAGTCACATTTGCTCCCCTCCTATATATGCTGTCTGGACTATTTTATTAATGCCAGCTATAGCTTACCTATACTGGTCTGGTGAGGTGTTGTGATGCAGACTCACTGGTGGTTGTTGTGAATTATTGCTGTGAGCGATTGTGGTGTCAACCTTTTTTGTCTTTTTGTTGCTGCTTTCCTGGTCTTGCTTTTCTTCATTGTCTGTTATTGTTTATTCCTGTGATTTTGCAGTGTCTTTTGATTTTCCCTGTCTCTCTTTATATGTGTTTCCATCACACTCCTGCCCCTTCTTTCCTTGGGGTAAGAGATAAAACATTAGATCTTGTCAGGAGAATAATAAAGCACAGGACTTTGGCATCTCCACCTTCAGGGGTAATCCGGAGGTCAGGTATAGCCTAGGGTCCCCTATTATGAGGGACAGCATAGGAACCCTGTCCCTTGCTATCCTGCAGTTACATTGAGACAGTACTTTTGTGTGTCCTGCTAACCTTGCCCACATAGATTGATTGACAGCACTGCTTGTACACAGACATGCAAGAGAAGCTGTCATATGGTTACTACTAAGAGTGAAGCCATCCTACTTTCATCCAGAAAACTCAATTTTCATCTGTACTGTCATCTGTGTGCCATTAGTGAGCCTTTCAAGTGTCCATCCATGTGGCATCATAGTAATACATCAACATTTTAAAATGTACATGATGAAATACAGTTTCCAAAGTTAATAATGGCAATGCATCTATAACAATGAGATGCAATACGGATGTTCCATATGTGATACAATTTTGTTTTAGCTCTTAGGGGTACTTTGCACACTACGACATCGCAAGCCAATTGTAGCGATGCCGAGCGCGATAGTCCCCGCCCCCGTCGCAGCTGCGATATCTTGTGATAGCTGCCGTAGCGAACATTATTGCTACAGCAGCTTCACATGCACTCACCTGCCTTGCGACGTCGCTTTGGCCAGTGAACCGCCTCCTTCCTAAGGGGGCAGATCATGCGGCATCACAGCGACGTCACACGGCAGGCAGTCAATAGAAGCAGAGGGGTGGAGATGAGCGGGATGTAGACATCCTGCCCACCACCGTCCTTCCGCATAGTCGGCGTGAGCCACGGGACGCAGGTAAGGAGATGTTGCTCGCTCCTGCGGCTTCTCACACAGTGATGTGTGCTGCCGCAGGAACGAGGAACAACATCGTACCTGTCGCCTCCGCGACATTGTGGAAATGACCAACACCACTCCGATGATACGATTTCAACGCTTTTGCGCTCGTTAATCAAAAACGATTTACACACTCCGATGTCGACAGCGACGCCGGATGTGTGTCACTTTCAATTTGACCCCACCGACATCGCAGCTGCGATGTCGTAGTGTGCAAAGTACCCCTTATACGCGTGAATCCGATTTACAGTAATGAACATGCTGTATAAAACGGTCATCTGAACAATTGTATTAATCTACATTCATTAGTGTGCTATCTAAATTTTACTTAGACAACATCTGAATGAGCCCTAAAAATTATACGGCCTGATTCATTATTGTGCTTTTTTTTTTTTTTTTTTACAATATTTAGGTGCAAAAATACCTTATTTTTCAGACTATAAGACGCACTTTTTTCCCCTAATAATGGGAGAAAGTGGGGGGTGCGTCTTATAGTCTGAATGTAGGGCATATGGCTGCGGGGAATGAGGGTGCTGCGGTGGAGCAGGTCATCGGCAGCATGCGCAGGCTGTAGCAGCGCCTGCCGTGACCATATGGGCCCGTTCATTTCATATGCATGCATCCTCCCACACATCATCTCTCAGTGCTAAAGCCAGCGCTGACAGGTGGGTGGGATGATGGGCAGGGGATGCATGGATAATTATCAGCCAGCCTGCGTGATCACCCCTAGCAACTACAGCCTGGAGTGATTATGTATGGCTATATTCACTTCCCCCCGCAAATCTTTATCAGCGCTGGGGGCAGTGAATAATAATAATAATAATAATAATCTTTATTTCTATAGCGCCAACATATTCCGTAGCGCTTTACAATTCAGGAGGATCATATACAAACAAGTAACAGTTATAGAAATACAATATTTAGAGGGGAAAAAAAAATACAACCCTGCTCGTGAGAGCTTACAATCTACAATGAGATGGGGGGAGAGGCAAGGTTCAAGTGCTTATTTACAATGACAATCCAACCATCTCACGGAAATGGGGCTGGATAATGGTTTCCTGGACCAGTGGGCCCGAGCCTTGAGATGCCTTTGGGTGCCATGGAGTTTGATGTGGAGCTATGTTGTGAGAGGTTGTAGAGGGACTATGTGAATCGAATCTGATTAGGGAGTGTGTACAGTGTGTAAGTACAGTATACTCATCGTTCGATGCAGCATCGCGATGTCCTCCTGCCTGCCGGCCAGCTGATCTGTGTAGAGAGTGGTGAGCACATCGATGACTTCATCGCTGTGCGCATCGCTCTCCACACACATCAGCGAGCCGGCAGGCAGGAAGACATTGTGATGCTGCAGGGAACGGTGGCCAGCTCCACACAGGTCAGTGGCGCTGCTGCTGACACAGACAGGAAGATGAACAACGCTGCTGGAGTGAGGAAAGGTGAGTATAAACGTTTATTTTTTTTGTGTGGCACAGGATGCAGGTCACATACCAGGATGGGGTATATAGCAGGATGGGGGTATATAGCAGAGGGGGTTTATAGCAGGATGGGGGGTATATAGCAGGATGAGGGTATATAGGAGGATGGGGGTATTTATCAGGATGTGGGTATATAGAAGGATGGGTGTATGTAGCAGGATGAGGGTATTTAGCAGGATGGGGGGATTTTATCAGGATGGGGGCTATACCAGGATGAGGGATCATATAAAAGGCAGGAGGATCATTACCAGGATGGGTTACTTTAATAAAGAATTTGGGGACATTACCCCCATATCAGTGTCAGTAGAACTTATTGTTGTGTGTGGTTGTGGAGTTAACCCTTGTTGTCTTTTTATTGCTACCTTCCTACTCTTGTTTTTCTCCTGAGTCTCTCATTCTTGGTTCCTGTGTGTTTGCAGTGTGTCAGAGTTTTGTTTTTTTCCCTTGTCTGTTTTTATCTGAGTTTCCATCTTTCCTACCCCTTCCTTCCCTGGTGGGAAGGAGAAATAAGATCAGTTCTGGTCAGTTGCTTAGCCAGGCACATGACTTAGGCATCTTCATCACTTGGGGTAACCCTGAGGTTAGGGATAGCCCCGAGACCCCTATTATGAGGGACAGCATGGGAGCCCCTATCCCTCACTTTCCAACAGTCACATCGTGACATGTGGTCAGTCCTTTGATAAGTCCCCGCAACATAATATAGAGTATGCATTTATAGTAATTAGTGATGTGCAAGCACTACTATGCTCAGATGCTCTGTACTCATAACGAGCAGTCGGATATTTGGATGTGCTCGATTCATGTACCGAGTATAATGGAAGTCAATGAGGAACTTGGGAATTTTTCCTCAAGATTTTGCGCAAAAATGCTTGAGTTTCCCATTAGTGTCTATTATACTCTGCAAATGAGTCAAAGCCATCCGAGCGTCCGTTTGCTAGTTATGAGTACCGAGCACCCGAGCATGGTAGTGCTCGCTCATCAATAATAGTAATATAATATTATCTATGTTTAAAGAGGTTATTCATGATTATGATTAGTGATGGGTCCTGGACTGTAAAAGTCCGGATCCATGTGAGTTCCCAAGTACCAGTGCACCAATCCCAGGCCCAAAGTTCTCAGGGAACTCTGAGTAACTATCTGGAAATGTCCACCCGGGTAATTAAAAAAAAAGGAAAAAGAAAGAAAATCGTGAAAAGCAGACGCATTATACTGCTATTTTTAGGCTGGGGGCCAATAATCGTGGGTCTCTGCAGTCCGAGAATACCAGTCCCCAGTTGTCGGCTTTATCATGGTTGGATGTCAAAACTGGAGAGAGATGCCTTTTTAGCACAGGTTTGAATAATCACAAAAAACTCCTTTAAATTTGTTTGTAACCACCATCTGTGACGACATGGACACCCAATGCCTAGCATGGGTTAAAGTTTCTTAAAATTCAGCCAGACTATTGTTCTTCTGTGTGTATAGATGGGGGATAAGCCCTCATTGTTTCTACAAGACTCTTGGGAGTTTAGTATTGAAGTTTTTGTTAACTCATGTTTGCTAAACCATTGTGTCTGCCAGGCCCCTCTGAGCATTCATTGTAATGTAGTTGTGTATTGCTAATCTAATGTAAATTACCTTAGTAGCCATTATCTAGTCTGTGACTTCCAGACTACATGTATACCCTCAGTCTTTCTGTAGACATCCTTTGGATGAAAATTGTCTATGCAGCTTGAGATTCATCCAATGGGAGAGGCAATCTTGTCCAACCAATCGATGAGGATGCAGTGTATCTAAGTGGAAGGCTGTGGCTATAAAAGGGACTTCTTTAAGCCACCAGGTTGTTGATGGATGCTGATGGATCCAGTCTAAGCTCTTTGGAGCTAACTAGAGGATCAGGATATCTCATGGCTTCAATCTAGGGACTCCGGTTCCGGTTGGAGACCATATCCACAGCCTAGGGATTTCGACTCCGGCTGCCAGGATTGTATCATCACACAGGACTACCTAAGGGGGACACTCAGGTTGGGACAGTTCAGTCACCTGGAACAGACTTTGCAGACCTCAGCCAGCTTCCTAAATCTGGCGCTATTCCTTTCTCGGTGGGTGCCCGCCAAAAGCGGGGTGCTGCTGGATTGGAGTAAGCGGCCCTGGAACCTCTGAGGCAAGGACATTCTAAATCCCTGGTGAGCTAGCGGAAGGGTGAGACTCTGTTGCCTGTTACATTTGTGTGTTTTGCCGGTTATGTGTTATGTGCCGTTAATTGTTTGGGAATCCAATAAAGTCTAATTATTGTGGTTCCCTCATCCTGTGTTGTCTGAGTAGTGTTACGCCCACGGTAAGGAGGCCGGCGTTCAGCTGGGATGAGCTCTGAGCCACGCGGTCTTTCTAAAGGCGGCGGGTTTCAGTGGACGGGAGCACCCACTGAGCCCCGTGTCTCCACAATTGGTGGCAGCGGTCGTAACTCCTCTTTTGTCCTTGTCCCATGGCTGAGCTGGTGGGTGATGGTTGCTTCAAACTGACTGGATAGTCCTTGTCCTAGGTCATTCTCCAAAATGACTGGTGTGAGCAGGTAATTCACAAGCCCCACTTTCACTTCCCTTTGAGTGGTATCTGAAACAACAGGCTTGGTGGGGCCATCTATGAACCCCACTTCAACTTCCTCCTGGCTAGTCCCCGAAACAACAGGTGTGGGGAGGCGGTCCATAAACTCCATATGGACCTCTTCCTGGTCAGACCCCAAAGTAACTGGTGTGGGGACGGTGTCCATAAGCTCCACATCAGCCTTGCTCTGATTAGTCTCCACAATGACAGGTGTGGGGAGGCTGTTCACAAGTCTCACATCAACCTCTCCCTGGATGGTCCCGCTACCCAGCTGAAGCTGCGCCAAAACAAAGGACACTGCCGTTGTGGTATCAGAGGAGGTAAACCCTGTATCTCATCCTAGATCCAATGACAGTCTGGAAACAAACCAAACCCAAGCAGACTGAGTCAAGGAATTGTTTACTGCATTGGGGCCTGAAGCTTCAAGGGAAGAGAGGGCTGGTGTTCTGCAATTTGTGTTTGGATTTTCAATTTCCTCACCATCAGCACCTACCTCCAGGATAGACCACCACCAAGGAAGTCATCTTCGCTACAGGGATGTGCCAGTGTTTAATGATTCCAGCACTGAGATAGATGAACACTTGCAAAACTTTGAGATGCTAATACGTATGCACCAGGTGCCCACAGATGAGTGGTCCAAATACCTGTGGACAAGCTTGCCGGTCCGGGCCCAGGAGGCTGTCCGATCACTTGGGCCTCAGGACTGCTTGGACTATGGAATTATTAAGGACACTTTGTTGGCCCTTTTTACCATAACACCCGAGAGACATCGCACTAAGTTCCGGACTATGTCTCGCCAGGGTGTCTCGTACGTCGAATTTGGCAGTCAACTCCGACGACACTGTAATCGCTGGCTCGATGGTCGGGCTGCCCACTCCGCTGCTGCCCTCTGGGATGTGATAGTGCTTGAACAGCTGCTGGAGCAGATGGACCCGGAAATCCAAGAATGGGTAGCTGACAGGAAGCCCGAAACCCCAGAGCAAGCAGCGCGATTGGCTGACGAATTTACAGCCAACCGACCCAGCTGGAGGCCCAATAGGCCCACCGATCTGAGGAGGTCCCTCAACCATGGATTCAAACAACCCCCAGACTCACGTGCTGGACTAACTCATTATCCCACCGCTGCCACCAATTGTGGAGACACGAGCTCAGTGGGTGCTCCCGTCCACTGAAACCCGCCGGCTTTAGAAAGACCGCTTGGCTCAGGGCTCATCCCAACTGAACCCCGGCCTCCTTAACCGTGGGCGTAACACTACTCAGACAACACAGGATGAGGGAACCACAATAATTAGACTTTATTGGATCCCCAAACAATTAACGGCACATAACACATAACCGGCAAAACACACAAATGTAACAGGCAACAGAGTCTCACCCTTCCGCTAGCTCACCAGGGATTTAGAATGTCCTTGCCTCAGAGGTTCCAGGGCCGCTTACTTCAATCCAGCAGCACCCCGCTTTTGGCGGGCACCCACTGAGAAGGGAATAGCGCCAGATTTAGGAAGCTGGCTGAGGTCTGCAAAGTCTGTTCCAGGTGACTGAACTGTCCCAACCTGAGTGTCCTCCTTAGGTATTCCTGTATGATGATACAATCCTGGCAGCCGGAGTCGAAATCCCTAGGCTGTGGATATGGTCTCCAACCGGAACCGGAGTCCCTAGATTGAAGCCATGAGATATCCTGATCCTCTAGTCAGCTCCAAAGAGCTTAGACTGGATCCATCAGCATCCATCAACAACCTGGTTGCTTAAAGAAGTCCCTTTTATAGCCACAGCCTTCCACTTAAGGTGGTGTCACACACAGCGACGATGACAATGACGTCGCTGCTACGTCACCATTTTCTGTGACAATGCAGCGACGTCCCGTCGCTGTCGCTGTGTGTGACATCTAGCAATGAGCTAGCCCCTGCTGTGAGGTCGTTGCTCGTTGCTGAATGTCCTGCTTCATTTTTTCGTCATCACTCTCCCGCTGTGAAGCTCACATCGCTGTGTGTGACAGCGAGAGAGCGACGAAATGAAGCGAGCAGGGAGCAGGAGCCGGCGTCTGGCAGCTGCGGAAAGTTGTAACCACTGTAAACATCGGGTAAACAAGGGAAGACCTTTCCCTGGTTACCCGATATTTACCTTCGTTACCAGCCTCCGCCGCTCTTGCTGCTTGTGCCGGCTCCTGCTCTGTGCACATGTAGCTGCAGTACGCATCGGGTAATTAACCCTATGTGTACTGCAGCTAGGAGAGCAAGGAGCCAGCGCTAAGCAGTGTTGTTAGGGCCAGGTGGACAGGCAGACCCAGGAGGTGGATCCACTGGGCCAAACACCTCACTGAAGGCAAGGGGTCCGGTAGCCGGAGCACTACAGGTAGCAGGATAGTCCGTTCAAAGGAGTGGAGTGTAGAAGTCCCTGGGACCACGGAGTCACCGAAGGTAGTCCGGATGACGGAGCTCAGGTTCGGAGGCCGAGATGTTGTCAGGCAGAGTCCGGAACCGACGGAGCGAGAAGACGGGTCACCACAGGGATCAGAGATGGTATGGACTGACGGGATGGCGGACAGTCACCGTTCGGGGTTCGGGAATCGTCAGGACCGGATGGCGAGGCAGGAGCGGCTCTAGGAGAGAGATAGGTAAGTATACCGCAAGACACAAGGAAACCTGACTCCTAGCTTAGCAAAACACGAAGAACAGGCCCCGCCCACTTGGAAAGGATTCCCCTATATACCCTGTACCTGATTCTTCAATATCCTGTTGGAGGACACTGGCTTTTTAAGAGAGGGTCAATGACCGCGCGCGCGCCCTAATGCGCATGCGCGAGGCCCGGGTGCCAGAAGCCAGAGCAGGGAGCGGTGAACAGGAGGCAGGAGAGCCGGGCTGGGGCCGAGTTGCCGACGGGCGCCGGGAGCGGGGACCGGGCTGCCTGGGGACCGCAGGCGATGGAGCAGGAAGGCTGTGGAGCGGGGGACCAGGAAGCCTGGCACGGGAGCGGCAGAGCGCGACCTGAGAGCGGGGAAGCGTGGCAGGGGAGCCGGTAAGCAAGGCAGGGGAGCCGGGGAGCATGGCAGGGAAGCCGGGGAGCCTAGCAGGGGAGCCGGGGAGCGTGACAGTACCCCCTCCCCCACGCCCCCCTCCCCGCAACCGGGACAGGAAGTCACGTATCAGAGGAGTACCCACATTCTCCCGGGGTTCCCAGGACCTATCCTCAGGACCATACCCTGCCCAGTCCACCAGGAAGAACTGTCGGCCCCGTACGGTTTTCATGGCCACGATATCCCTTACCGCATAGATGTCATCATCAGCAATAGGAGGAGGAGCAGAACTGGCAGCAGCGGAGAAGGGACCAAGGACAACCGGCTTGAGCAGGGAAACGTGGAAGGAGTTGGGTATTCTCATCGTGGCCGGGAGCTGCAGCTTGTAGGAGACCTCATTTATTTTGCTGAGGACTTTAAACGGCCCGATGTAGCGAGGGCCCAGCTTGTATGATGGTAGCTTCAATCGGACGTACTTGGAAGCAAGCCAGACCATATCTCCTGGAGAGAAACACGGAGGATCCAGACGCCTCTTGTCTGCGTGTCTCTTCATCCGCAGGGAAGCACGTCCAAGGGACGCCTTGACAGAGTCCCAAATTGTTGCAAAGTCACGGACTACAGCATCAGCAGCAGGGACATCCGAGGAAGAGGATACAGGTAATGGGATGGAAGGCTGAAGTCCGTAAACGACATGGAAGGGAGAGCTGGAGGAGGACTCACTGACGTGGTGGTTATGGGAGAATTCAGCCCAAGGAAGAAGCGTGGACCAGTCGTCGTGATGGGCGTTGACGTAGTGACGTAAGAAGGAGGTCAAGATCTGATTGACTCGTTCCACTTGGCCATTCGACTGAGGATGGTAGGCTGAAGAAAAGTCCAGAGTCACTCCCAGATGTTTGCAGAGAGCCCTCCAGAAGCGGGAGGTAAACTGAGTTCCTCTGTCGGACACAATGTGTGATGGAAAGCCATGCAACCGGAAGATGTGTTGTACATAGGCGTCAGCGAGTTCCTGGGCAGAGGGCAGTCCAGCCATAGGGACGAAATGAGCCATTTTGGAGAACCGATCCAGCACGACCCATATGACTGTGTGTCCGGAGGACAGGGGCAAGTCCGTAATAAAGTCCATTGCAATGTGTTGCCACGGAACGGAGGGTATAGGCAGAGGCAAAAGACGGCCATATGGCAGGTGATTGGGCGTCTTGTTCCTGGCACAAGAGGAGCAGGCTGAGACAAAAGACGCGACGTCCGTGCGAAGGGATGGCCACCAGTAGTGATGTACAATTGTACTCCATGTTTTCTTCTGACCAGCATGGCCGGCTATTTTCGAGGCATGGCCCCAGTGCAACACTTTTTGTCTGTCAGTTTCAGAGACATAGGTCTTCCCGGGCGGTATCTGGGCCAGAATGACAGGAGCCACCGGAATGATTTTACTAGGGCAGATGATGGGCTGGGATGTCTCCTCCTCCTGCTCCATGGGCATGAATGACCTGGACAAGGCATCTGTTCGTACATTCTTGTCCGCGGGTCGAAAATGGAGCTGAAAATCGAACCTGGCAAAGAACAAGGACCACCTGGCTTGCCGTGGGTTCAGTCGCTGAGCGGACCGCAGGTATTCCAGGTTCTTGTGGTCCGTGTAAATGATCACGGGGTACACTGCTCCCTCCAGAAGGTAGCGCCATTCCTCCAGAGCCAGTTTGACTGCTAATAGCTCTCGGTCACCGATGGTGTAGTTGCGTTCAGGCGCTGAGAAGCTCTTGGAGTAGAAACCGCAAGTAACCATCTTCCCGGAGGAGGACTTCTGCATGAGCACTGCTCCGGCTCCCGAGGAGGAGGCATCCACCTCCAAGGTGAACTGTCGGTTTAACTCAGGACGGTGGAGCACAGGGGAGGAAGCAAATGCCTGTTTCAGGGAGCCAAACACGGCGTCGGCCGCAGGTGACCAGTCCTTTGGATTAGCCCCCTTCTTGGTCAAGGCGGAGAGAGGTGCAGTCAGAGCAGAGAAGTGAGGGATGAACTGACGGTAATAGTTTGCGAATCCCAGAAAGCGTTGGATTGCCTTCAGTCCGGAAGTAGGGGGCCAGTTGAGAATGGAAGAGACCTTCTCCGGGTCCATCTGTAGACCGGTATCGGAGATTACGTAACCCAGGAAGGGAAGAGAAGACTGCTCGAAGACACACTTTTCGTACTTGGCATACAGACGATTCTCCCTCAGTCTTTGTAGTACCAGCTGCACGTTCTCTCTGTGGGTCTGGAGGTCCGGAGAAAAGACCAGGATATCATCGAGATACACCACCACACAGACGTAGAGAAGGTCCCGGAACACGTCGTTCACCAATTCCTGAAAGACTGCTGGTGCGTTACACAGGCCGAAGGGCATTACACAGTATTCATAGTGCCCATCGCGAGTATTGAATGCGGTCTTCCATTCGTCCCCAGAGCGGATGCGGACCAGGTTGTAGGCACCCCGAAGATCCAACTTGGTAAACACACGAGCTCTTCTAAGCCGATCAAACAATTCGGGGATGAGCGGCAGGGGGTATTTATTTTTCATGGTGATTTGGTTCAATCCCCGGTAGTCAATGCATGGGCGTAGGTCGCCCTCTTTCTTCTTAACGAAGAAGAAGCCTGCTACAGCAGGAGAGGAGGATCTCCGAATGAATCCTTTTGCCAGGTTCTCTGTGATGTAGGTAGACATGGCCCTTGTTTCGGCAGGAGACATCGGATATATCCGTCCTCGAGGTGGTGTAGTTCCCGGGAGTAGGTCGATGGCACAGTCGTAAGGACGATGTGGCGGCAGTACCTCTGACTCCTTTTTATCAAAGACGTCCGCGAAGGACCAATAGGCCGAGGGCAGTCCCGGTAGGGACTCCGGAACCGGAGGTCGTCGGATGGGCTGTATAGTCTTCAGACAGTTCTCGTGGCAAGAGGAGCCCCATCGGGTGATTTCACCAGTACCCCAGCTGACTGACGGTTCGTGTGTCCGTAACCAGGGGAGTCCCAGCAGGATTTGATGAGACATGTGTGGGAGGACATAGAGAGCGATGTTCTCGGTGTGCAGGGCACCGATACGTAGTTCCACCGGCTTGGTGATCCACAAGATGGTGTCAGAGAGGGGTCTCCCATCTACAGAGGCAATCATGAGGGGTTTGTCGAGTGGAGTAACAGGCACCTGGTACTTGTCCACCGTGGTCTGCTGGATGAAATTGCCTGCTGCCCCGGAATCGAGGTACGCCTCGGCCGTGAACCGCTTCTCTCCCGTTGTCACTTGAACAGTCCACGTAACCGGGTCTGAGAGAGTCCCAGCACCTAGGGTGGCCTCTCCTACCAGCCCTAGGCTTTGGAGTTTCCCGGCCTCTCTGGACAGGAGCGTAGAAGGTGTGTGCCCTCTCCGCAGTAGAAGCAGAGGCCCTTGGCGAGCCGTTCTGGTCGGCGTTGTTCGGACTGCTGCAAACGGTCAATCTGCATGGGCTCGTGGACAGAGACACCAGACGACATTGACTGAAGTACGGCGGGCTTCTGCGGAGGAGAGGAATGCCGTATCGGACGTCTCTCACGGGACACCTCTTTGGATCGTTCCTGGAATCTGAGGTCCACGCGGGTGGCTAGTGCGATCAGGGCATCCAGAGTAGAAGGAACATCGCGGCCTGCCAGCTCGTCCTTATTACGACTGGAGAGTCCTTCCCAGAAGGCGGCAGTGAGGGCTTCATTGTTCCAGCCCAATTCTGAGGCCAAAGTGCAGAAGCGGATGGCATACTGCCCCACCGTCATGGTCCCCTGACGTAGCCTGAGGAGTGATGAGGCGGATGCGGCAGCACGGCCGGGTTCGTCGAAGGTGGTTCTAAACGCCTGCAGGAAGTCCTGGATGTTAGTGGTTACAGGGTCCTCCTTTTCCCACAAGGGGTTCATCCAGGCCAGTGCCTCACCCTCTAGATGGGACATCACAAACGCTACCTTGGCTTGGTCGGAGGCAAACAGGTGCAGAAGCAGCTTGAAATGGAGGGAGCACTGGTTTAAGAATCCTCTGCAGGTCTTGGGATCTCCGGCATATCGGGGTGGAGAGGCCAAGCGAAGTTTAGATGCTTCCGAGGGAGCCGCCACGGGAACCGTGACCGTAGACTGTGCAGTGGTAACCTGAGATGCCAGGGACGTGGCAGATGCTTGCAGCGTGTGCAGGCAGGTATCCACTGAGGTCATGAAGGCCAGCATGCGGGACTGAGTCTCGCGCTGACGTCCGAGTTCCTGCTGCAAGTTGCCCAGCTGGGCCGCTAGTGCTTCGGCGGGATCCATGGCCTGTTCTTACTGTTAGGGCCAGGTGGACGGGCAGACCCAGGAGGTGGATCCACTGGGCCGAACACCTCACTGAAGGCAAGGGGTCCGGTAGCCGGAGCACTACAGGTAGCAGGACAGTCCGTTCAAAGGAGTGGAGTGTAGAAGTCCCTGGGACCACAGAGTCGCCGAAGGTAGTCCGGATGACGGAGCTCAGGTTCGGAGACCAAGATGTTGTCAGGCAGAGTCCGGAACCGACGGAGCGAGAAGACGGGTCACCACAGGGATCAGAGATGGTAGGGACTGGCGGGATGGCGGACAGTCACCGTTCGGGGTTCGGGAATCGTCAGGACCGGATGGCGAGGCAGGAGCGGCTCTAGGAGAGAGATAGGTAAGTATACCGCAAGACACAAGGAGACCTGACTCCTAGCTTAGCAAAACACGAAGAACAGGCCCCGCCCACTTGGAAAGGATTCCCCTATATACCCTGTACCTGATTCTTCTATATCCTGTTGGAGGACACTGGCCCTTTAAGAGAGGGTCAATGACCGCGCGCGCGCCCAAATGCGCATGCGCGAGGCCCGGGTGCCAGAAGCCAGAGCAGGGAGCGGTGAACAGGAGGCAGGAGAGCCGGGCTGGGGCCAAGTTGCCGACGGGCGCCGGGAGCGGGGACCGGGCTGCCTGGGGACTGCAGGCGATGGAGCAGGAAGGCTGTGGAGCAGGGGACCGGGAAGCCTGGCACGGGAGCGGCGGAGCGTGACCTGAGAGCGGGGAAGCGTGGCAGGGGAGCCGGTAAGCAAGGCAGGGGAGCCGGGGAGCATGGCAGGGGAGCCGGGGAGCCTAGCAGGGGAGCCGGGGAGCGTGACAAGTGTGCGCGGCTCCCTGCTCTCTGCACTGTGACATGTAGCTGCAGTACACATCGGGTTAATTAACCCGATGTGTACTGTAGCTAGGAGAGCAAGGAGCCAGCGCTAAGCAGTGTGTGCGGCTCCCTGCTCTCTGCACATGTAGCGACGTTATGATTGCTGCTGCGTCGCTGTGTTTGACAACTAAGCAGCGATCAGAACAGCGACTTACAAGGTCGCTGTTACGTCACAGAAAATGGTGACGTAACAGCGATGTCGTTGTCGCTGTCACTATGTGTGACACCAGCTTTAGATACACTGCGTCCTCATCGATTGGTTGGACAAGATCGCCTCTCCCATTGGATGAATCTCAAGCTGCATAGACAATGTTCATCCAAAGGATGTCTACAGAAAGACTGAGGGTATACATGTAGTCTGGAAGTCACAGACTAGATAATGGCTACTAAGGTAATTTACATTAGATTAGCAATTTACAACTACATTACAATGAATGCTCAGAGGGGCCTGGCAGACACAATGGTTTAGCAAACATGAGTTAACAAAAACTTCAATACTAAACTCCCAAGAGTCTTGTAGAAACAATGAGGGCTTATCCCCCATCTATACACACAGAAGAACAATAGTCTGGCTGAATTTTAAGAAACTTTAACCCATGCTAGGCATTGGGTGTCCATGTCGTCACACCATCCTCTCAGTATTTTTTTCCGATTAGAAATAATGCAGCATCTTACTACAGTCCCTATTTACATTTCTATGTTTTTAGTTGTCATGACTAAAATTGCACATATTGTGCAGAAAGCGCCAGACATTAAAGCCATTTCACTTTTTTTTTTTTTTTTTTTAAGGATGACATACTTGGAAGGATGTCATTGTTCTGTGTGTATAGTTCTTACTCTTGAGGCTGAGAATACAGTTAAATTACTTTTCTATAATTATGCTTAAAGTATCAGTATTTTAGGTAAAAAGAAAAAGTTACATTTATCTAAGTGGTTGCCTGGATGTTGATAGGCAGCCAATTATTACTTTTGGCAGATAAATGCATTGTCTGTATAGAATCATGAACATCATAATGTGCAATAGTATCAGACTGAAAATGTATGCGCTCGTTAGGCTGTTTTCTGCTTTTACCCAATGGTAACCACTTCCACGCTGTAATGCGCTATAATTGTTATTTAGAAAATAAGTGAGGATGGAAAAGTACCAATCTAGTATTTGAGAGTAAACCAATTGTTACATAATAGAACTCTTTGTTTTAATGCACCATATAAATGTAATTGATAACTGTCAACAAACATAAATCAATAATTCAGTTGAATGTCTTTTTGTAATATAGCTTATTAAAGAAATATGACTCTTTCTATGCTTGTGTGCCACTTGATCCAACCCTCCATCCCTCCCCACCACCTCCTAAACTAATTTACTCTTAAAAAAGAACTCAAGTCAGTTTTGGTGCAAGCTTGATTGACTGCCAGGTGACTGAAGTATCATATTAAATCTGTGAATAAGTGAGGGGATATGAGCATTGTAGAGTTCTCAGCATAGTGAGATGCCAGGCAAACACAAATAGAGACAGGCAAATCCTTCTTCCGGGTGTAGAAAGTGTATTAGACTTTAGTGCTGTATTCACAACCACACTGCTCTGTACTTCTGTATAATCTCTTCTATGCAGCAGCTGCTGCCTTTGTTTATGTGCTACAGAGAAAGAAGAGCAGGAATATCACTCTGTATATTCAGTGTATGGTAGGCACCATAGCAACATTCACTTCCCGTGAATTGCGGGTACGCACGAGGGAACATGTGCGTGACATAAGTGCCGCTAGGGATGTTGTTGATGTAACATTACTTAAGACACTACCTCGCCACTTCCGGAGGTTCCATGGTAGCAATCCATCTGGCCTTAAGATACGTGGGATCGATGTGGTCCATGGTGGGTCACGCGGTGGTGATTTAAAGAAGCGACTAGCTCAGGTCGAGGCCAGATGGATTTCTACTTTGGATACTCTTACTCCCAAGGGGCTTAATGAGAATATTAGTTTTGTCCCTTTTTTGTTATTTGCGCAGTGTAACCTTTGGCCCTTCTTGGGTCTCCTCTTGGCATACTCCTGCCTTGTTTTTTATCCTTTATGTTTTTTTAATATGTGTTGTAATGCATCTTTCAGTTTTTGGTACCACCGGTGTTCATTTTCTGCTCAGTGGTGGTGACCACAGACTGGTTGTCCTGTTTATATATTAATTACCTCCTTTTGCTTTTTTACCTTTATACTAGGGTTGTGATCGGTGCCTTTTTCTTTGTGATCCTCCAGAAGTGTGTCCTTATATAGACGGAGTGCCTTTACACACAGAACCTCCATTATCTTTGAAGATCTGGATGAAGCCCTGCTTAAAAATACTTGTTTAAACTCATTTATAGTATATGTGGTCCCTATTAAATTTCGTACATTTTTGACTTTGAGATCTAAGAGCGAGATGGTGTTATTTGACTTAAGGTTCCCATATATCTAATGTCCTATGCCGCCTTTGGAGATATTTCTCCCCTTTTCTCTTTCCTTTTACTCTTTATCATGTTGCCGTTTGCGACACTATGAGGCAGATTTCGTTATCTCCCCTGGTATCTGATTAGATACCTTTATTGTATATTATTCCCAGCACCCGTGGTCGTGTCACGTGGCGTGCCCGCATCGTCACCGGGGGAACGCGTCCTCCTGGGGCGGTGTGGGTACACACACGTCACGAGTCACGTGGGACGCGATATTTACAGTGTTTGCCCGGCTCGATTGAGAGTGGTGGGGCGTGGTTACGAGGTTGACGCGTCCTCAGAATCACATGGGGCCCTCTCACGCCGTGGCAATATGCTTTGTATCGCGCTCCTCCTCATTTGGACTTTCATTGGTGTTGGCGCATATCACTCATCGCGCCCCACCAATGGTAACAGGAGGTTCCCTTCTTCCCCTGGACTATGACCACTTCCGGTATCGTAGCTACTTGAGGATTATGCCTCTGTTTTTTAGATGCATGTTGCTATGGGCGCTCTGCATATTCATGCCGGATTACTTCCGGTCTTAATGCTTCAAATAATATGTGACGATTCTTGATGTGACGGCTGTCAGGGGGATGCGTCCCTGACTACCTAACTGTGTCACTAGCAACGCCTCCCCACTGGTCACCTGACCTGCGATACTTCCAGTTTCGGCAGTCCGTCCACACCCCGGTATTACATCTTGAATTTAGGAGGGTTATTCAAGGAGACAGCTAGTACTGTGTTTATCACTCTGGCTCCCCACCTTGAGAAAGCTTGACCTCGCGAAACGCGCGTCGGATGGAGATCCTGGGCGCTTTTTAGGGACTTCACTAAGCTTCCTGGACAGCGTTTTGGCCTGCAGGATTTGGAGCACATTCTTTGGAATACTTTATTGCACTTGCACTTTAGGTAAGAAACTGTTTACAAAGTCCTTTTGTGCCCCTACAGCCCTTGGTCCATGTACTATTATTGTAGATTGACTTTTATACTTAGGTTGTGACCCCACCACATCTTCCTCCATACCACCCAGAGGAGGGTGTCGCGCTGTTACTTCCCTACTATTTGATTTTGGTACTACAGGCTACACTCCCACCATGGCTTTCCCCTATATACGGGGATCCCATGGTGGAATTTAATGCTGCAACCCTTCACGCTGTCCATGCTCTATACTATTCTTATTTGCCTCTGTTCTGAGTCTATTTGGTGAACAGCCTTTATCTCTTACAACCATTCATTTCATCATAGATACACTTTGATTGGCTGTTCTTATCTTACCATACTCATACTTTGGCATTTTTGTCCCTTCCTCATTTTATGGTAGTGTACCATCATATTTTAATTGTCCTGTGTTGTGTATGTCCTAATAAAAGTAATTGTAATTTTTGCACTTTACTCTTGTTCTCATGTTTATTATTACCATAGCAACATGTATGTACAGTGGGGAAAATAAGTATTTGATACATTGCCGATTTTGCAAGTTTTCCCACCAACAAAGAATGGAGACATCTGTAATTTTTATCGTATGTCCACTTCAACTTTGACAGATAGAATTACAAACAAAATCCAGAAAATCATATTGTATGATTTTTAAATATATAATTTGCAATTTATTGCATAAAATAAGTATTTGATCACCTACCAACCAACATGAGTTCAGGCTCTCACAGACCTGATGTTTTTTCATTAAGAAGCCCTCCTACACTGTATTTATTACTGTATTAATTGCACCTGTTTGGGCTCATTACCTGTATAAAGGACACCTGTCCACAGACTCAATCAACGATACTCCAATCTCTCCATCATGGCCAAGACCAAAGAGCTGTCTAGGAAAACCAGGAACAAAATTGTAGACCTGCACATGGCTGGGATAGGCTACAGGACAATAAGCAAGCAGCTTAAGGAGAAGGCAACAACTGCTGGGGCAATTATTAGAAAAAGGAAGAAACAGAAGATGACTTCTTGCTGAGTCAGTCTTGTTCAGTCTGAGGCTCCATGCATGATCTCACCTCATGGGGTAAGAATGATTCTGAGAAAAGTCAGTAATCAGACACAAAATACACAGGAGGACCAAGTCAATGATCTGAAGAGAGCTGGTGCCATAATATCAAAGATTACTGTTAGTCAGGGCCGGCGTCAGCACCCGGCACACCCGGGCAAATGCCAGGGCACTGGAGATCCGGGGGGCCCACTCGGCCTCATCAGTTCTGCTGCCCCCGGGCCGAGTTCCGGGGACCGCAGTCCTTGGCAGGAATCTGCGGCTGCTGTCCCTTTAAGGTGCGCAGACCACAGCGCGAACGGTCTGGTTTGAACTTGATCTGTGGGCGGAGCTACCGCCCAGCGTCTTGCTCATTCTCATAGATGAAAGAGGCGCAGTGCCAACCAGCGAACCCCAGCACCGTGCTTCCCTCCAGCGCTGTGTGGGTCCTCTTTCCACTGTGACCTGAGCGGTATGTGCCACACCCCTCCCCCCCACTCGATCTGTATGTGCCCTCACCGCCCCCTGATTTATAGTCCCCGGTGAGCTGTCTGGGCTTCTCCCCCCGAGATGTATGCCCTGCCCCCCACGGAGCCGCGTGTGTGGGCCCCGCAGAGCCGCGTGTGTGAGCCCCGCAGAGCCGCGTGTGTGGGCCCCCCAGAGCCACATGTGTGGGCCCCCTAAAGCCGTGTGTGTGTCTGTATGTATGTATGCATGCAGCAGAGCAGTGTGTTTGTCTGTATGTATGTATGTATGTTTGCAGCAGAGCAGTGTGTCTCTGTATGTATGCAGCAGAGCAGTGTGTGTGTCTGTCTGTATGCATGCAACAGAGTTGTGTGTGTTTGTATGTATGTAGCAGAGCTGTGTCTGTATGTATGTATGCATCACAGCAGTGTGTCTGTCTGTATGTATGTATGCATGCAGCAGAGCAGTTTGTCTGTATGTATGCGGCAGAGCTGTGTGTTTATCTGTATTTATATATGTATGCAGCAGAGCAGTGTGTCTGTCTGTATGTATGCAGCAGAACAGTGTGTCTCTGTCTGTATGTATGCATCAGGTGTGTCTGTCTGTCTGTATGTATGCAGCAGAACAGTGTGTCTGTCTACATGTATGCATGCAGTAGAGCAGTGTGTCTGTCTATATGTATGCATGCAGCAGAGCAGTGTGTCTGTATGTATGTATGCAGCAGAGCAGTGTTTCTGTATGTATGTATGCAGCAGAGCAGTGTGTCTGTCTGTATGTATGTATGTATGTATGTATGCAGCAGAGCAGTGTGTCTGTCTGTATGTATCCATGCAGCAGAGCAGTTTGTCTGTCTGTATGTATGCGGCAGAGCAGTGTGTTTATCTGTATGTATATATGTATGCAGCAGAGCAGTGTGTCTGTCTGTATGTATGCAGCAGAGCAGTGTGTCTTTTTCTGTATGTATGCAGCAGAGCAGTGTGTCTGTCTGTCTGTATGTATGCAGCAGAACAGTGTGTCTGTCTGTCTGTATGCATGCAGTAGAGCAGTGTGTCTGTCTATATGTATGTATGCATGCAGCAGAGCAGTGTGTCTGTCTGTATGCATGCAGCAGAGCAGTGTGTCTGTCTGTATGTATGTATGCAGCAGAGCAGTGTGTCCGTCTGTGTTTGTATTCAGCAGAACAGTGTGTGTCTGTCTGTATGCATATAACAGAGTTGTGTGTGTCTGTATGTATGTAGCAGAGCTGTGTCTGTATGTATGTATGTATGCAGCAGAGCAGTGTGTCTGTATGTATGCATGCAGCAGTGCAGTGTGTCTGTCTGTATGTATGTATGTATGCATGCAGCAGATAAGTGTGTATGTCTGTATGTATGTATGCAGCAGAGCAGTCTGTCTGTCTTAATGTATGTATGCAACAGAGCAGTCTGTCTGTATGTATGTATGCAGCAAATCAGTGTGTCTCTGTATGTATGCATGTAGCAGAGCAGTGTGTGTGTCTTTATGTATGCAGCAGAGCAGTGTGTGTGTCTGTATGTATGCAGCAGAGCAGTGTGTGTCTGTATGTAGCATTCAGCAGAGCAGTGTGTGTATGTATGTATGCAGCAGAGCAGTGTGTCTGTCTGTATATATGTATGCAGCAGAGCAGTGTGTCTGTCTGTATGTATGTAAGCAGCAGAGCAGTATGTCTGTCTGTATGTATGTATGCATGCAGCAGAGCAGTGTGTCTGCCTGTATGTATGCAGCAGACCAGTGTGTCTGTCTGTATGTATGCAGCAGAGCAGTCTGTCTGTCTGTCTGTATGTATGCAGCAGAGCAGTCTGTCTGTCTGTATGTATGCATGCAGCGGAGTTGTGTGTGTCTGTATGTATGTAGCAGAGCTGTGTATGTATGTATGCTGCAGAGCAATGTGTGTGTCCGTATGTATCCAGCAGAGCAGTGTGTGTCTGTATGTATGCATGCAGCAGAGCAGTGTGTTTGTCTGGCTGTATGCATGCAGCAGAGTTGTGTGTGTCTGTATTTATGTAGCAGAGCTGTGTATGTATGTATGCACCAGAGCTGTTTGTCTGTCTGTATGTATGCAGCAAAGCTGTGTGTGTCTGTCTGTATATATGCAGCAGAGCTGTGTGTGTCTGTCTGTATGTATGCAGGAGAGCTGTGTGTATCTGTCTGTATGTATGCAGCAGAGCTGTGTGTGTCTGTATGTATGCAGCAGAGCTGTGTGTATCTGTGTGTATGTATGCAGCAGAGCTGTGTCTGTCTGTCTGTATGTATGCAATAGAACTGTGTGTGTCTTTCTGCATGTATGCAGCATAGCTGTGTGTGTCTCTGTGTATATAAATCCAGCAGAGCTGTGTGTGTGTCTGTCTGTATGCAGCAGAGCTGTGTGTGTCTTTCTGCATGTATGCAGCATAGCTGTGTGTGTCTCTGTGTATATAAATCCAGCAGAGCTGTGTGTGTGTCTGTCTGTATGCAACAGAGCTGTGTGTGTGTCTGTCTGTATGCAGCAGAGCTGTGTGTGTCTGTCTGTATGCAGCATAGCTGTGTGTGTCTGTCTGTCTATATGAAGCCAGCAGAGCTGTGTGTGTCTGTCTGTATGCATGTATGATGTGTATCTATGTATGTCAGTGTATATGACTGTATAGATTTGTCTGTTTATATGTATTTTTGTGAGTTTGTCTTTAAATATGTATATGTACATGCACGTATCTGTGTATGTGTCTGTCTGCGTGTGTATATAAATCCAGCAGAGCTGTGTCTGTCTGTATGTATGTATGCAGCAGAGCAGTGTGTCTGTATGTATGCATGCAGCAGTGCAGTGTGTCTGTCTGTATGTATGTATATATGCATGCAGCAGATAAGTGTGTATGCCTGTATGTATGTATGCAGCAGAGCAGTCTGTCTGACTTAATGTATGTATGCAACAGAGCAGTCTGTCTGTATGTATGTATGCAGCAAATCAGTGTGTCTCTGTATGTATGCATGTAGCAGAGCAGTGTGTGTCTTTATGTATGCAGCAGAGCAGTGTGTGTGTCTGTATGTATGCAGCAGAGCAGTGTGTGTCTGTATGTAGCATGCAGCAGAGCAGTGTGTGTATGTATGTATGCAGCAGAGCAGTGTGTCTGTCTGTATATATGTATGCAGCAGAGCAGTGTGTCTGTCTGTATGTATGTAAGCAGCAGAGCAGTATGTCTGTATGTATGTATGCATGCAGCAGAGCAGTGTGTCTGCCTGTATGTATGCAGCAGACCAGTGTGTCTGTCTGTGTGTATGCAGTACAGCAGTCTGTCTGTATGCAGCAGAGCAGTCTGTCTGTCTGTCTGTATGTATGCAGCAGAGCAGTCTGTCTGTCTGTATGTATGCATGCAGCGGAGTTGTGTGTGTCTGTATGTATGTAGCAGAGCTGTGTATGTATGTATGCTGCAGAGCAATGTGTGTGTCCGTATGTATGCAGCAGAGCAGTGTGTGTCTGTATGTATGCATGCAGCAGAGCAGTGTGTTTGTCTGGCTGTATGCATGCAGCAGTGTTGTGTGTGTCTGTATTTATGTAGCAGAGCTGTGTCTGTATGTATGCAGCAGAGCTGTTTGTCTGTCTGTATGTATGCAGCAAAGCTGTGTGTGTCTGTCTGTATATATGCAGCAGAGCTGTGTGTGTCTGTCTGTATGTATGCAGCAGAGCTGTGTGTATCTGTCTGTATGTATGCAGCAGAGCTGTGTGTGTCTGTATGTATGCAGCAGAGCTGTGTGTATCTGTGTGTATGTATGCAGCAGAGCTGTGTCTGTCTGTCTGTATTTATGCAACAGAACTGTGTGTGTCTTTCTGCATGTATGCAGCATAGCTGTGTGTGTCTCTGTGTATATAAATCCATCAGAGCTGTGTGTGTGTCTGTCTGTATGCAGCAGAGCTATGTGTGTGTCTGTCTGTATGCAGCAGAGCTGTGTGTGTCTGTCTGTCTGTATGCAGCATAGCTGTGTGTGTCTGTCTGTCTATATGAAGCCAGCAGAGCTGTGTGTGTCTGTCTGTATGCATTTATGATGTGTATCTATGTATGTCAGTGTATATGACTGTATAGATTTGTCTGTTTATATGTATTTTTGTGAGTTTGTCTTTAAATATGTATATGTACATGCACGTATCTGTGTATGTGTCTGTCTGCGTGTGTATGGGGCCCACTGGGACTCTTCCGCCTGGGGCCCACAAAAACCTGGTGCCGGCACTGCCGTTAGTAACACATTATGCTGTCAAGGATTAAAGTCCTGCAGTGCACACAAGGTCCCTCTGCTCACGTCAGCACATATCCAGGCCCATTTGACATTTGCCACTGAACATCTGGATGATACAGAGAAGGCACGGGAGAAGGTCATGTGGTCAGATGAGGCCAAAATAGAACTTTTTGGTATCAACTCCACTCGCTACATTTGGAGGATGATGAAGGATGAGTATACCCCATCAGCAACATCCCAACCATGAAACATGGGGGTGGTAATATCATGCTTTGGGGTGCTTTTCTGCAAAGGGGACAGTATGACTGCAACATGTTGAAGGGAGGATGGATGGTTCATGTATTGTGAGATTTTGGCCAACAACCTCCTTCCTTCAGTAAGAGCATTGAAGATGGGTCATGGCTGGGTCTTCCAGTATGACAATGACCCGAATCACACAACCAGGGCAACTAAGAAGTGGCTCCTTAAGAAGCATTTCAAGGTTCTGGAGTGGCATAGTTAGTCCCCAGACCTGAACTCAATAGAAAATCTTTGGAAGGAGCTGACCTGACAAAGGCCCTGATTAAGACCCTGTGCTGAAATGTGCATAAGAAGCTGATGCCATCCTAGCAGGGAGTTATATCTACAGGTTTGTCCACTGCTTTGATTCATTTATTTGAACTTCTGAGTGGACATATTTTCACCCTTACAGGCTTTTCTTTAGCAACTTTGATTCATTTTTGGCCATTTTTATACTATTTCTTTGTTTTTTGCCTGTGTATTATACAGTCATTCTTTGAGCTGTTTTCTCCTGCCTGTGGATGTGCGCCATCTTGTGTGCCATCAATGTAATTAAATTCTATTTGACCTTATGTACTTAATAAAAATCTATTATTATTGATTTTTTCAGTTGGTTTTTGAGTGAGTTGGTTTTTACTTTTTGTGTAATGGCCATATCTGACCGTACGGGAACATGGTCTGATCATATCACATCTCCTGGGCCGGAGAAGATATAAAAGAGTATACAACATTACAGCATGGGATAACGAATAATTCTTTCTTTGAGGTAAAACATTTTTTTAAAAATAGGCAGTAAAATGCTTTACCTCACAAGAAGAATCTGCTATGATCTTGTGCTGTAATGTCTGTATACCGTTTTACTTTTTCCCTGGCTCAGTAGATGTGGTATGATCAGACCATGCACCTGTACGGTCAGATTTGGCAATTACAAAGTACATAGTAAAATATTTTTTAGAAATAGGCAATTAAATGCTTTATCTCACAAAAGAATCAGCTGCGATCGCATACTGTCATGTCTGTATGTTTTTTTGTTTGTTTTACTCCACTGGTCAGGAGCTGTGTTATATTGAGACCAAGTCAATGTCATGGGCATTATGCAGTACAATCCAGCACCTCTACTACATTGTCATTGAACCATTTCTTCGCCAATCTGACATATACTTGGAGTTGTCCTCCTGCTTGAAGAAACACTATATCATACTTTTCATATCTACACTGTGTGCAGAATTATTAGGCAAATGAGTATTTTGATCACATGATACTTTTTATACATGTTGTCCTATTCCAAGCTGTATAGGCTTGCGAGACAACTACAAATTAAGTAAACCAGGTGATGTGCATCTCTGTAATGAGGAGAGGTGTGCTGTAATGACATCAACACTCTATATAAGGTGTGCTTAATTATTAGGCAACTTCCTTTCCTTTAGCAAAATGGGTTAGAAGAGAGATTTGACAGGCTCTGAAAAGTCCAAAATTGTGAGATGTCTTGCAGAGATGCAGCAGTCTTGAAATTGCCAAACATTTGAAGCATGATCACCGAACAATCAAGCGTTTCATGGCAAATAACCAACAGGGTCGCAAGAAGTGTGTTGGGAAAAAAAGGCGCAAAATAACTACCCATGAATTGAGGAAAATCAAGTGTGAAGTTGCCAAGATGCCATTTGCCACCAGTTTGGCCATATTTCAGAGCTGCAACATTACTGGAGTATCAAAAAGCACAAGGTGTGCCATACTCAGGGACATGGCCAAGGTAAGGAAGGCTGAAAAACGACCAGAGAGCTCCACTCTGACTCAGATGCCAGCAAGGTGGAAGTGTGTTGAACAAAAAAGGTGCTAAACTGCCCATGAATTGAGGAAAATCAAGCATGAAGCTGCCAAGATGCCATTTGCCACCAGTTTGGCCATATTTCAGAGCTGCAATGTTACTGGAGTATCAAAAATCACAAGGTGTGCCATACTCAGGGACATGGCCAAGGTAAGGAAGGCTAAAAAACGACCACCTTTGAACAAGAAATATAAGATGAAACGTCAAGACTGGGCCAAGAAATATCTTAAAACTGACTTTTCAAAGGTTTTATGGACTGATGAAATGAGAAAGACTCTTGATAGGCCAGATGGATGGGCCAGAGGCTGATCGGTAAAGGGCAGAGAGCTCCACTCCGACTCAGACGCCAGCAAGGTGGAGGTGGGGTACTGGTACGGGCTGGTATCATCAAAGATGAACTTGTGGGACCTTTTCGGGTTGAGGATGGAGTGAAGCTCAACTCCCAGACCTACTGCCAGTTTCTGGAAGACAACTTCTTCAAGCAGTGGTACAGGAAGAAGTCGGTATCGTTCAAGAAAAACATGATTTTCATGCAGGACAATGCTCCATCACATGCATCCAACTACTCCACAGCGTGGCTGGCCAGTAAAGGTCTAAAAGATGAAAAAATAATGGCATGGCCCCATTGTTCACCTGATCTGAACCCCATAGAGAACCTGTGGTCCGTCATAAAATGTGAGATCTACAGGGAGGGAAAACAGTACACCTTTTGGAACAGTGTCTGAGAGGCTGTGGTGGCTGCTGCACGCAATGTTTATCGTAGACAGATCAAGCAACTGACAGAATCTATGGATAATAGGCTGTTGAGTGTCACCATAAAAAAAGGTGGCTATATTGGTCACTCATTTTTTGGGGTTTTGTTCTTGCATATCAGAAATGTTTATTTCTAAATTTTGTGCAGTTATATTGGTTTACCTGGTGAAAATAAACAAGTGAGATGGGAATATATTTGTTTTTTATTAAGTTGCCTAATAATTCTGCACAGTAATAGTTACCTCCAAAAATAGATATCCTCCTAAGATAGCCAAATCTAAAAAAAAACCACTCCAACTTCCAAAAATATTAACCCCTTCAGCCCCGGGGCACTTTCCGTTTTTGCGTTTTTTTTTTTTGCTCCCCTTCTTCCGAGAGCCGTAACTTTTTTATTTTTCTGGCAATCTTGCCATATGAGGGCTTGTTTTTTGCGGGACAAGTTTTACTTTTAAATGAAACTATAAGTTTTACTATATGGTGTACTGGAAAGCAGCAAAAAAATTCCAAGTGTGGAGAAATTGCAAAAAAAGTGTGATGGCACAATAGTTTTTGGGATCTTTTATTCACGGTGTTCAGTATATGGTAAAACTGATGTATTATTGTGATGCCAGAGGTCGGTGCGAGTTTGTAGACACCAAACATGTATAGGTTTACTTGTATCTAAGGGGTTAAAAAAAATTCACAAGCTTGTCCAATAAAAGTGACGTATGTTTTGCGCCATTTTCCGAAACCCGTAGAGTTCTCATTTTTTGGGATCTATGGCTCAATGATAGCTTATTTTTTGCGTCTCGAGCTGATGTTTCTAATGGTAGCATTTTTGCGCAGATGCTACATTTTGATCGCCTGTTATTGCATTTTGCGTAAAACTTGTGGCGACCAAAAAACGTAATTTTGGCGTTTGGAATTTTTTTGCCACTACGCCGTTTACAAATCAGATTAATTGATTTTATATTTTGATAGATCGGGCATTTCTGATCGCGGCGATACCAAATATGTGTATATTTATTTTTTTTTAACCCTTTAATTTTCAATGGGGGGAAAGGGGGGGATTTGAACTTCTAGGTTTTTTTTTTTTTTAATTTTTTAAAACTTTTTTTTACTTTTTTTATTTTATTTTACTAGTCCCCCTAGGGGGCTATAGCGATCAGCAATCCTATCGCTGATCGCTATCTGCTGATCACAGCTATACCGCTGTAAACAGCAGAAATAGTCACTTTCTTTTTTCCTCTGCTCCGTGCCGAGGAAAAAGGAAAGTGAAACTTCTTACATGACCCTGTGCTACGATGGCAACCACCGAACGTCACGTGATCACTCACGTGACGTCCGGAGGGGGCGGCGGTAAGTAGAAAACATGGCCGCGCGCATATAGATCTGGCAGCGAGATCTAAGGGGTTAATATTCCGGGTGGAATGCGATTCCACTCGGAACATTTAGGCACACATGTCAGCTGTTGAAAACAGCTGATATGTGTGCCGACCCACGCCACCTGCCCGCGGCAGGGGGCGGGGCTTACCGGGACACGATCCATGACGGAAAGATCCGTCTATGGTCGTGAAGGGGTTAAGCTTTGATATTTATGAGTCTTTTGGGTTGATTGAGAGCATAGTTGTTGATCAATACTAAAAAAAATACTAAAAAAATCCTCTAAAATACAACTTGCCTAATAATTCTGCACACGGTGTAGAGTACTCAAATGTAGAAATTTGTAAACTGGAGGGCATCACCTATCAATAAGTATCTCCTTCACATACCAAAATGCAATATCACTTAGAAAAAAAGGAAAGTAAGGTATGTATACATGAAGGGATGAACTATAAAAATGTATTTTATTCAAGAATTACAAACATACAGAAAATAAACATTAAAAACAATTAAAATGGCACACAAGCCATAATTAATCAGATCTAGTCCAAATTTGACATAGATAACCCCAAGAAAGAAGCTAACTATAAAATATATAAATATGAATGAATTAGTGGCTGTAGTTGGCTGAAACCCACGGGTAAAGAAAATATTAAATTACCTAACAAATTAGATTGCACAAATCTTTGGAAAATACACAAAATATTACATGAATTCAAATATAATAATCATGAAATGCATAAATAATACAATAGACATGACTCTGAAAAATATATAGCTTGGTAGGTGGCAGTGGTGGTAAGAGCAGATAAAATTCTATGAATGAGCATAAAATAATCTTCAAAAATTATTAAAATGCACAAAATGGCTGAATTCAAGTATTGTGATTGCAAAATGCAAACATAATGCAATTAGTAGGCACCTAGGAAGAGATATAAGTATATAGCCATGAGAAAGCACAACACAAAATATCAAATCTAATAAGAAACCATAGCACCAAAATGAGACAAAATTAATATTACAGTATAGCTACAAAAAAGTGTTTTTGTTTTTTTTAATTTTCTTTAATTTGGCACCACAGCAATTATTCATCCAATGTTTCGACCTATTTGAAGTCTTTCCGGGAAAATTGGGCCATAGTACAGGCTTCTATACAGCAGCATATCCACACATATAGAGTATCTTTTTCCATTAGCTGTTGGCAACCTAATAGTATACGCATTACATATACTTGTCCTGATTGTTATACAATGAAATATATACCAGACTACACTACACATAACCTGGACCTCACATATACACTATACCACCTACCTACAGTCTCTCATATTGTTCTCTAATATCTTAGTCCTCTCCTTATGATTATGTCTGCCCTCCATCTTATGCTTTTTACCCCTACTTTTTGCAGCTCCTTTGCTTCTGCACTATTCTCCTGTCCCATCCCTCTCCCCATTCTCTTCCTCTCTCTCTTCCCACCACCCTGTTTCTCTTTCCCTCCATTAGACTTACAGGTCCTTTCATTCCCTTGTGTTGTACACAGGTATATACTCGCTATTATTGCAAATTATCAATATAGAGGCAATCTCTGTAATTTGTACGCTATCATGTAAATCTTGTATATACTGTCAATAGAATGTATTCTAAACCCCACTCCTTGAATATAACAGATATCCTTGAGAAAGACCTCAAATAGGTCGGAATGTTGGATGGATAATTCCTGTGATGCCAAATTGGAATAAAATAAAACATAATCACTTGCAGCAATACTGTATCAGTTTTATCTCATTTTGTTGCTTTGGTTTCCTGTCTATATATTCAGGACACAGTCCTTTCCTCGAGCACAAACCCCATACCCAGTGTGCCGGCTTTAACTACTCATAGTCCGACTCCTCACATGGTGATAATCACATGCTGGGAATCAGTGGTGTAAGATTTGATATTATCTCATTGCTCCAAAACACCCATTTTCCATCCTTTTGCTGTCCACTTTTCGTACATATTGGCAAACTAAAGCCGACACTTCTTGGGATGATATTGAAGTCGAGGATTCTACACCTTTTTTCAGGCCACCATTCCATACTTGTGTAACGTTCAATGAGCTGGATGATGCTGTTTCTCATTTCTTACGAAATCTTCTTCATGGCTGCTCCTTGATTTGAAGCAGTGACCTTTCGCTTTGGAATTAACCTAATAACACAGAATAAGGACTGTAAATTGTAAAACACAGAATGACAAATATTTTTTGCCACCAGGAGCAAAACAGTAACAATGCAGTGATATTACAAGAATGCATCACTAATCATAGACTAAATATTTGCAAGTCAAATTTAAATGTGAAATATCCAAGATGATTGTATATAAAAGGTAGTCTCATGTTAGAAACTGTAGTGGGTGGTGGGATATGGAGCTGAAAGTCTAGAGTTCAAAATATTGTTACTAGGGATGAGCGAGAATGCACGCCACTACTCGAGCTTCTGCCCCCCATTTTTCACAGCTGTTTTTCAGCCAATAAATGTGGGGATTGCCTGCCAAACCCAATAATGCTATGTTGGCTACTGGCATTACTGTGATTAGCCTGCAGCATAGCTCCACACACTGTACCCCAGAAATAGTATACTGAGAGATACTGGAGAGGGTATAGTATATTACAGTGATTATTGCCTTACAGACCTTGGTGCTGCTACATTAACCCAAAAGTCCTTTTCAGGGCTAATTCAAATATATTCGGCTGCACGCTGCTCCCGCCCTGCTAGACACTGCTCCTGTGGCCTCCCTGGGCTGCTCATGCACGGCTTTCCTTATGCACAAGTCGGCCTGTCCTCTGTGATTAGCTGCAGTGAGATGCGCCCCCAGCCTGTGTGACGGTGTCTGCCTGCAGTCATCTCGCATTGCGGCTTATTCATTCTCTGGAGCTCACAGCAGGCAGTCTTGTTCTATGGCCACTCGCTGTGAGATTCAGATGTGGCAGAGCTAGAATTGGGACATCGTATGGATTACGTCGGACCTGCAGGGTGTTGGGGGTTAATAAAGTGGTGAAAGAGGGTGGTTTTTTTATTATATTCCAAATTTTTTTCTTTTCAGTGTTTGTTTACTTTCTTCTACAGATTAGTGATGTGGGTGTCATCAATGCCTGCCATCATTAAGCTAGGATTTAGTAGCAGCTGTGCACTGTTACTAACCCCTCATTACTCTGATTGCCACCGCATCAGGGTATTTGGAAGAGCCAGTAAAGCGCCGGGCTTGTTGCATCCAATGGATACGGCAATTTCAGATGACTGGAGGGTGATATTTTCAGGCTGGGTCTCTCCAGCCTGACAATACCAGCCCCCAGCTTTGGGGCTTTATTTTGGCTGGGTATCAAAATTGGGGGAAACCACACATTGTTTTATAAATTATTTATTTAAATAAAAAAAAGCCGCATGTGGTTCCTCTTCTTTTGATACACAGTCAAGATAAGCACAGGGCTGGGGATGTAGCCATGGGCTTTATCTGTGCTGGGTATCAGAATACCGGGGGACCCTTCATCAATTGTTTTATTGATATTTTTTATACCACGATACTGATGGTAGATGCTAGAATGTATGAATGTATGGGCTCCTTCAAGGTATGACGTCATTTCAACACACCCCCTATCACATGATAGGAGCATGTTCAAAATGCCGTCTGATGTTTCCAGCCAGAATAAACATTCTTTTTATAACTCCACGTGGGCATGGATCTGTTTATAATAGAAGCAGGGTCTGGGGGTGAGAACCCCAGGTAGGGGTGGTGCAGGGGGGCCAAGCCCCCCTTGCATGGTTATGGTGAACGAGAGTAAACATCACCGTGCCCACTAACCAAGCCAGTCACCTCCACTAACCCCTGGATGGAGCCCATACATACTAGGCTCGTGGTAGATGCTAGAGTGTATGGGCTCCTTTACACTACTTTCCCCACCCACCGGCTGTCCTGACACCTGTGATTGAATGCAGTCAGCTGACACACTGATACGCAGGGTGGGGATGTGTCTGACTGCGCGCCTGACTGTAATCAGTGGCCCAGGCAGTGAATGTAAGGGCTTGGAACAGCGAACAGCCTGTGGGTTCAAAATGCACACTATACCCCTATATAAAATCCTCGAGGGGGTCTAGTTTCCAGAGTGGGGTCACTTGTGGGGGAGCTCCACTGTTTAGGCCCTTCAGGGGGTCTCCAAATGGAACATGGCGTTCGCTAATGATTCGAGCCAATTTTGTAGTCAAATGATGCTCCTTTCCTTCCGAGCCCTGCCGTGCGCCCAAACAGTTGATTTCCACCACATGAGAGGTATTGCCAATCTCAGGAGAAATTGCACAATACATTTTATGGTGATTTTTTTTCCTGTTACGCTTGTGAAAAAAAGCTATCTGATTGAAGTAACAATTTTGTGATAAAAATTTATTTTTTTATTTTCCGGCTCAATGTTATAAAATTCTGTGAAGCACCTGGGAGTTCAGGGTACTCACTAAACATCTAGAAAAAAATCTTGCGTGGCCTAGTTTCCAAAATGGGATCACTTTTGGGGGGTTTTGCTGATTAGTTACCTTAGGGGACCTACAAATGCAACATGGTACCGGCAATCTTTTTCAGCCAAATTTGCTTTCCAACATTCAAATATTGCTGCTTCTGTTCTGAGCCCTCCATTTGTCCAAACAAAGGTTTCTGACCACATGTGAGGTATCACCACGCTCACAAGAAAGTGGGTAATAAACTTTGTGGTTCAAGTTTTGGAGTTATCTCTTGAAAAAATTGATGCTAAACCAACATTTTTGTGAAAAAATGAAAATTTTCGATATGACAACCTAACAATATCAAAATCTGTGAAGTACCTGTGGGTCCAAAATGCTCACTATACTCCTAGATAGAAGCCTTGAAGGGCCTAGTTTCCAAAATGGGATCACTTGTGGGGGTTTATGCTGTTTAGTTACCTTACGGGACCTACAAATGCAACATGGTACCGGCAATCTTTTTCAGCCAAATTTGCTTTCCAAAATTCAAATATTGCTCCTTCTGTTCCGAGCCCTCCCATTTGTGCAAACAGAAGTTTCTAACCACATGTGGGGTATCGGCGCTCTCATAAGAAAATGGGTAACAAGTATTGGGGTCCATTTTGTTGTGTTATTTCTTCTAAAATTGAATAAATTTGGGGTACATCCACATTTTTAGGTAAAATTTTATTTTTTGTTTTCTGTTTTTATTCCACATTGCTTTAGTTCCTGTGAACCACCTGAAAGGTTAGTAAACTTCTTGGATGTGGTTTTGAGTACTTTGGGGGGTGCAGTTTTAAGAATGGTGTCACTTTTGTGTATTTTCTGTCACCTAGGCCTCTCAAGGTCACTTCAAATGTGATGTGGTCCCTAAAAAAAATGGTTTTGTAAATTTTGTTGAAAAAATGGGAAATTGCTGATGCACTTTAAACCCTTTGAACTTCCTAATCCCAAAAAATATTGTTTCAAAAATTGTGCTGATGTAAAGTTGACATGTTTTGTATGACAGAACTCTCTGGTTTAAGGGCATACAAATTAAAAGTTTGAAATTTGTAAAATTTTCAAAATTTTCAACAAATTTCCGATTTTTTCACAAATAAAAGCAAAACATATTGTACTAAATTTATAACTAACTTTAAATACAATATGTCACGAAAATCAATCTCAGGATCCATGGAAACATTCCAGAGTTATAACCTCATAAGTACAATATTGGCTTTGTCCTTAAGTGGTTAATGATGTTTTCTTATCTGTTAGGTGAATTTGTAATTGTTTACCCTTGATGATATTCTCATATATGGCGACTTTTGGTATTTTTTAACACCTTGTATCAGCTCCACCAAAATGGACAGAGATGGGGAGAAGCCAAGGCACGGAGCGTCCATGCCTGCCTGTCTAATTCATGAAAGTGGATGCCAGAATTTTTACTCCAGTCCCAGATTGGGGTAACATTTTTAGCATGGTGCATGGAACAGCAAACCATTCAAAAGAAGCACTGAATTCATTAAGTGGTCTGAGCCTGATGATGAATTTGACGCCTCTTCCACTCCTTCAAGACTGGTGTAGCGCAAGTGTGCTAGAGTGTTCAATATGACAGGTTTTCTTTAAGTCTACGTTTAATACAAAATATCACAAAAATTAGTACACCTCTCATATTTTGGTAAATATTTTATTATATCTTTTCATGGGACAATACTGGAGATATGACACTTTGATACAATGTAAAGTAGTCAGTGTACAGCTTAAATAACAGAATAAATTTGGTGTGCCCTCTAAATTACACAACGTACAGTCATTAATGTTAAAACCGCTAGCAAAAAGTGAGTACACCCCTATGAGAACATTTCTAAATTGTAATCAATTTCCAAATTGTATCTAATGTTCCCTTCTCGATTTTATGTGACTCAGTGTTACAAGGTCTTAGGTGTAAATGGGAAGCACGTGTGTTAAATTTGGTGTTATAGCTCACATAATCTCCTATACTGGTCACTTGAAATTCAACTTGACAACTCATTGTAAATATTCTTGGAGGAACTAAAAAAAATAAGTTTTGCTCTTCATAAAGATGGCCTATGCTGTAAGAAGATTACCAATACCCTGAAACTGACCTGCACCACAGTGGACAAGACCATACAGCGGTTTAACAAGACAGATTCCATTCAGAACAGGCCTCGCCATGGTCAACCAAAGAAGATAAGTGCATGCTCCTAGCATATTATCCAATTAGCAATTTTCCTTTCCCGGTGTGATGTGACCCATTAGTGTTAGAATGTATCAGGCGTGAAGGGAGAGCAGGTGTATTAAATGTGGTGTTATCGCTCACACACGCTCTCATACTAGTCACTGAATATATTTTTTATTTAATATGTCACTTCCCAACCTCATTGAAAGTGCCAGAACACCACTTTATAACTATAATAACCAAATTGCAGCAAGTCCGGATACCCCACTGGTGGGGTATCCGGACTTGCTGCAATTTGGTCAGTACTGTACTATGGTTGTGATCATATAGTTGACTATTTATGGGCTAATAACAAACTATTATGGTTTTTAGTTATGCATACAGGGCCTTCTTATACTATTGACACACAGTTGGGTGTTCATTATAGGTAGTAGTGAGGTTGAGCACACTACCATTAATAAGCGGTAATGGGAAACCATAATGTGAATTGACATTTACTTTGATGTACTATACCCTAACCCTATATGAATGACCTTTAACCTTAATTGACCCTAATACTGTGTGTGCCTTATAATGTTAATTGATCGCAACTACTGTAAATGATTTTGCATGCAATTCTGTTAACCCCTTGAGGACTCTTTGCTGAGGCAATTTTAAATGCATAAATAATAAAAAATAATTTTATTTAAAGAATCATACCACAAGTTTGTTTGGTTATTATAGTCACTGAATATACAACATGGCACCTCATGGTAAAGAATCCTCTGAGGATCTGAAAAAAAGAATTGTTGCTCTACATATAGATGACCTAGGATGTAAGAAAATTTCCAATACTATAAAACCATGCTGCAGCACAGTGGCCAACACAGCATTCATTCAGAACAAGCATCCCCATGATCGACCAAAGAAGTTGAGTGCACGAACTAAGCATTATATCCAGACATTGTCTTTTCAAAATAGACATATGAGTGCTGGCAGCATTGCTGAAGAGGCTAAAGGGGTGGGATGTCAACCTGTCAGTGCTCAAACCATATGTCGCCCACTATATCAAATTGGTTTGCAGGGCTGTCGCCCCAGAAGGAAGCCTCTTCTAAAAATGATGCACAAGAAAACCTGCAAACAGTTTTCTGAAGAGAAGCAGGCTGAGGACATGGATGTCCATTGGTCTGATGATACCAAGATAAACCTATTTGATTCAGATGATGTTACGTGTGTGTGGTGACAACCAGGCAAAAAGTACAAAGACAAGTATGTCTTGCCTACTGTCAAGAATAGTGATGGGAGTGTCATGGTTTGGGACTACATGAGTGCTGTGGGCAGGGGGGGCTACAGTTCATTGCGGGAACCACGAATGTCAACATGTACTGTGACATATTGAAGCAGAGCATGATCCCCCTTCCTATGGAAACTGGACCGCAGGGTAGTATTCCAACAAAATAACGACCCAAACACACCTCCAAGATGACGACTACCTTGTTAAACAAACTGAGGGTAAAGGTACTGGACTGACAAAGCATGTCTCCTGACCTAAACCCTATTAAGCATCTGTAGGGCATCCTCAAATGGAAGATGGAAGAGTGCAAGGTCTCTAACATCCACCAACTGTCATCATGAAAGAGTGGAACAGGTTTCCAGTGGTTCCTGTGAAGCTCTAGCGAACTCCATGCCTAAGAGAGTTAAGGCAGTGGTTGAAAATATTCATGGCCACACTAAATATGGACATTTTGGGCACAATTTGTCCATTTTAACTTAGGGGCGTATTCACGTTTGTTAAACATTGATAGTCACGTGTTGAGTTATTTAGACGACACACCAAATTTGCATTGTTATTATATCAAAGTGTCATATCTTCAGTGTTGTCAAATAAAAAGAAATAAAATATGTACAAAAATTTGAGGGGTGTACTCACTTTTGTGATCTACTGTATATACACACCACATAAATACATAAAGTCATGTGAATTGCCGTTTATTTGTTTTTCTTGTCCCTGAAGAAACATAAAATAACATATTGCATTTTCCATAATTATGTGTTTCTTTTTCTTTAATGTATTTATGTGACTGACATTTTCACATCAAGTCCAATACTTTGGAGAGTTTTAATATTTTAACTTCGTGTGTAATCACCGTGCTAAACTTTCTTCTGCTTTTGCTTCTTCCTTTTTCTCCTTCTTTTTAATTTGCAAATATGTTTTTTTCCAATAAAAAGGCAAACATTAACAGATAAATACAGGTGCAAAGATAGGCAGTGGAAGGAGATCACATATCACGTACAAAGGCGTTGAGTCATTTAAAAAAAAGTTTTCTGTTTAAGGGGATGTGCGCACGTGTGCGTATTGCATGCAGTTACGCTGCGTTCTGCAGCGCAGCGTAGCTGCATGCGTCCTGCCTCCCCTGCACAGTCTATGGAGATTGTGCAGGAGCCGTGCGCACGTGGCATATTAGAACGCAGCGATTCGGCTGCTGCCCGAATCGCTGTGTTCTAGGAAGTGACATGTCACTTCTTTCGTGCGGTTTGCATGCTGTCTATAGGGAGAGGCAGTATGCAGAGTGCACGTTCTCTGCCGGCACCATGCGCTTCAGAACGGAGCTTTTCAGCTGCGCTCTGAAGCGCACCTTTTAGGTGCGGTGCAGAGCGCACACGTGTGCACATAGCCTAAGCTTCGCATTAACATTTTGTCTTTGCGCCATAATACATTAACAAGATCAGACTCACAAGAAACACAATGAGGCCATAGAAACTTAGGCGGGCTTTGCACACTACAACATCGCAGGTGCGATATCGGTGGGGTCAAATTGAAAGTGACGCACATCCAGCGTCGCAGTCGATATCGTAGTGTGTAAATCCTTTTTGATACGATTTAAGAGCGCAAAAGCGTCGTAATCGTATCATCGGTGTAGGGTCCAACATTTCCATTATTTGGCAGCAGAGACAGGTATGATGTTCCTCGTTCCTGCGGCAGCACACATCGCTGTGTGAGAAGCTGCAAGAGCGAGGAACATCTCCTACCTGCGTCACTGCGTCTCACGCCGGCTATGCGGAAGGAAGGAGGGGGCGGGATGTTTACGTCCCGCTCATCTCCGCCCCCTCCGCTTCTTTTGGCCGCCTGCCATGTGACGTAGCTATGACGCCGCACGACCAGCCCCCTTAATAAGGAGGCGGGTCGCCGGCCAGAGCAACGTCGCAGGGCAGGTGAGTGCATGTGAAGCTGGCGTAGCGATAATGTTCGCTATGCCAGCTATCACCATGATATCGGAGCTGCGACGGGGGCAGGGACTATTGTGCACGGCATCGCAGCATCGGCTTGCGATGTCGTAGTGTGCAAAGTGCCCCTTAGTTTACCTACTACACTGAGCAAAAATATAAATGCAACAGTTTTGTTTTTTGCTTCCATTTTTCGTGAACTAAACTCACAGATTTAAGATTTTTCTATGTACACTAAAGGCCTTTTTTCCTCAAGTGCTGTTCACAAATTTGTCAAAATCTGTGTTAATAATAAAAAGCACCTATTTTTTGCTGAGATAATCCATCCACCTCACAGGTGACATATTAAGATGCTGATTAGACAGCATTATTATTGCACAGGTGTGCCTTAGGCTGGCCACAATAAAAGGCCACACTAAAAAGTGCAGTTTTATCACAGAGCAAAATGTCTACCAGACCTATTGTCTGTGGACTCAATGTTCATTTCTCTACCATAAGCTTTCTCCAAAGACGTTTCAGAGAATTTGGCAGTACATTCATGGTTCATGTGAATCTAGCAAAATGTATCTGACTGCGCCCCTGAAACAGAGTCCACTGATGACGCCACGTATCGGTGGGATCGGCAGCGATGGCATTGTCCACAGCCTCTGACATGGATGACGACTCAGACTCATGCAAACGGATTCTGAAGCCAAACGTCATCAAAACGGAAGTGAACAAAAAGTAAAATCAGTAACGATAATTAGAGCTGAAGAAGAGGTAGGGAAATATTTAATTACAGTATATTAGAAAAGTGTTTGGATTATTACACTCAATAGACCGACATTTAAGATTAAATTCCTCTGTGATTTTGGAGCTCTCCCCTTAGCATAGTTATATAAAGTGCAATAATTTTACTTCAGGTTATTTACCTTGTGTACGTCTTTCCAAGTAAAACTTAGAAAACAATTGAAAATACAGAACGGCTCAACATTAATGCTACTAATTATTCTCTGTGAGATTTACTGCTGAACATATTACATGTATGAGCTGATAAACGTGAGATGAAGTGAATATAGCTGCTAACAGCAATGGCACAAATGCGTTTTCAACAGATAATTCAACTTTGTGAATATAAAATGCTTTTACAAGTTCTGCTCCTTTCTAACAGGAGGAACTAGCAACAGTTTACAATGGGAACAGTGCCCCCATGTGGTCAAATTATAATACTTTGAACTTACAGAAAGTTCTACTTTTTCTGTGTTTTTATGTTTATAAACACAAAGGTGATCTTTTTTTTATTAATAATGATTACTAAATAAAAAAAGAAATAGATTATTTAGGTAGTGAAATACACAGTATGGAGGAATGCTATAATTCAATGACATCATAATTCTGCACTCCTTTTAACTCCTTTTTTAAAAACCAGGGTAATATGATCCTCCAGATATTTTTATAACTATATATTTTTTTAATGTTGCTTTTATGTATAACAGAGGGAGCCCTATATACATTGACACAACCTGCAAGAAAGATTGAGTCCGTTCTTCTCTTGGGCCCCATAGGATGTAGGAGCTACTTCATTACTTAGAATATAGTTGCTAAAAACAATAATGCACATATTTATTACGCAAATTACTCTAATTAAAAGAGTGGTTCAAATAGAGGTATACCGTATTTAACAAATTTGCTAAATAAGGTGCTTTGTATTGAGTGGTAATAGGGCTTCCCCAGACTTGCACCTCTAGATGCCTCTGACTTCATATAGAGCTTTCTGTATACTTTTTGGTGCACAGTAAGTTTTTTTTATCTCATGCTAAGTAAAAATCAAAAGCTTAGTACTTACTGTTACTTTAAATAGTACACAATGCTTAATAGGTAAGGTCACTCAAAGATGACCTGTCACATACTTATAAACAGTGACAAACGATTTACCGGGAGGAACCAAGACAGGTCTACTGAAACCACAGTGAGCACCTTGGAAGGCTTGATTATGTGCTGAGGCGCCTCCTCTTGATTGACCAACAAATGGGACCTGGACAGTGTATCTGCCTTGACATTCTTCTCAGTCAGTCAGGGGGAAGAACCAGGCTTGATGCGCATTCAGCCTCTAGGCTGACTGTAGGTAGGCCAAGTTTTTGTGGTCGATGTAGATGATGACTGGATGCATGGCTCCTTCCAGTAGGTATCGCCACTCTTCCAGAACCATCTTGATTATCAACAGTTCTCGGTTGCTAATCAAGTAGTTATGCTCCAAAGGAAAGAAGGACCTGGAAAAGAAACTGCAAGTTATCATCTTACCAGCAGCCGACTTCTGTGTGAGTGCTGCAATGGCCCTGGGTGACGAAGTATTCACTTCCAGGAGGAACTGCCGACTAATCTCCGGTCTATGTAGCACTATGGCGGAAGAGAAGGCTTTCTAGAGGGCGATAAATGCGCACTCTACTTCTGAAGTCAATACTTTATTACTCGCCCCCTTGTGGGTCAAGGACAAGATGAGGAGAATCTGAGACAAGAATTGCAGAATGAACTGGCGATAATAGTTGGCGAGACTGAGGAACCACGACATCACTTTTAATTCATCCGGTCAAGGACACTTCAGCACCACCAATACCTTGTCCGGATCCATTTTCAAGACAGTGTATGAGATTATGTAGCCTAGGAAAGGCAGGGAAGGCCATTTGATGAGGCACTTTTCAAATTTTGGCATCAACACAATTTTCTCTTAGTCTCTGTAGCACCTGGTGAACATTCATCCTATCTGTAAGCAGATCGGGATAGAACACCAGAATGTTATTCAGGTACACCACCACATATGAGTAGAGCAGATCTCAGAATGCATTGTTAATGAATTCCTGGAAGACCGTTGTAGCATTGCTGAGTCTGAATGGCATAACTCGATACTCATAGTGACCATCTCAGGTATTGAAGACCTTCTTCCATTCGTCACCAGACCAGATCTGGATGAGGTTGTGTGCACCATGGAGGTTGAACTTGGAGAAAATCCTGGAACTTCGGGGCTGGTCAAACAATTCTGGTATAAGCAGCAGCAGGTATTTACTTTTGATCTTGATTTTGGTGAGACCTCTATAATCCATACATGGCTAAAGAGAACAGTTCCTTTAATTCACAAAGAAGAATTTGGCTCCTAATGGTGTGGTGGAGTTTTGGATGAATCCTTTTGCCAGGTTCTCTTTAATGTACTCGGACATGGCTTGGGTCTCAGCCTGAAATAAATGGTACATTCAGCCGCGGGGAGAAGTGGAACCAGGAAGAAGGTCATACTGCCTAAGTGGTGGCAGAGTCTCAGCCTCCCTCTTGTCAAAGACGTCTGCATAGGCCCAGTAGGTGGACAGCAAACCCAAAAGATTTGAAGGTCTCACATGCAGTCAAACAGATTGCATGAAGATGAGACAGCTTTCATGGCAGGAGTGACCCCAGCTGAACACATCTCTGGCTCTCCAGTCAAAAACCGGTTCATTCTTCCAATGCCACGGCAGACCCAATAACAGTGGATGCAACATTCCCTTTAGTTCATGGAAGATGATTCTCTATGCATGCAGCATTCCCACCCAAAGGTCAACTTGCTTGGTGATAAACTGGACTGTGTCGAACAGAGGCCTCCCATCCATAGTAATGGGAGATTGAAACTGATGTATAGGAATCAGATATTGATCTACTATGTTCTACTGTATGAAATTCTTGACGGAACCAGAATGCATTTAGGCTGTTTCAGAGAATAGGATGTCGCCGCTAGTTACAGACACCGTCATATATAGGGGTTGAAAAGGTTTGCTCCCATCTAGGTTAGCCTCCCCTAACGACCGTAGGCTGGGCAGTTTTCTGACTTCTTAGGACAGAATCGGATTAGGTGCATAAGACTTCTGCAGTAGAAGCACCCCTCTCCAGTATGACGGACCTCACGGTGGCGTTTTTTGAGCTTGATCCACCTCCATGGACTTGGGATGAGTTGCGGGGACCACAGGTCATGGCATGATGGGTCTCTGCAATGAAGTAGCCAGGCACAATGCGCTCTTCTCTCAGTTTACCTCTCTGGATCGTTCTTGGAACCGAAGGTCGATGTGGATAGCCAGTGATACTAGGTCATCCAGAGAAGATGGTACATCTCAACCAGCCAGCTTGTCCTTTATCCATATAAGCAATCCTTCCCAGAATATATCCACCTGTGCTTTGTTATTCCAGCCTAGTTCCAAGGACAGGTTGCGTAAATGGACAGCATACTGGCCTACGGTGAAACTCCCATGGCAGACTGTTTGTAGCGAGGATACCGCCGAGGAAAGTGAACTCGGCTCATTGAACACCCTGCGGAAAGTCTCCAGGAAGATTGGCAGGTTCGGGATGATTGGATCATTCCTCTCCCTGGAAAGTGCCTTGCCAGTCTGGTGCAATATCAGTAAGGTCACCTTGGACCCGTCCAAGATGAATAGATGCCGCAGTAGTTTGAAGTGTAGGGTGCACTTATTTATGAAGCCCCTGCAGAGTTAGGGGTCATTGTCAAATCATAAAAATGTCTGCAACCAAATTCTCAATTTGCGCACATCGCCCAATCCTGTATCCTGGCATTGAGTTCAATGACTTTAACTCACATGTGGTCACTGAATTTAATGAATTTGCCTCAGGTCAGTTCACCTGAGGTCACAGCTGTGGTATCATTGGAACCACAGCTATGACCTCAGGTAAAGTCATTGAACTTAATGCCGGATTACAGAATTGGGCTATGTGCACAAATTCCGTATTTGGTTGCAGACATTTCTGAACTAAATCTGAATCTTCTGGAAAAAAAAACGCTCTGATACCACATGTGTTTTGATACAGTTTTGGTGTTTTTTTTTTGCAAGAAGCTGCAGATTTGGTGTAGAAATGTCTGCAACCAAATACTCAATGTGTGCACATAAGCTAATACTGTAATCCGGCACTTAGTTCAATGACTTCACCTGAGGTGAGTTCACCCCAGGTCTGTCTCTCCCCTTTGACCTCCATGACAAAAGGCTATCACTTGGGCATTTCCCCATTACCACTTTACCTATAGGCCGCTTTCCAATACGATCTCCGGTTAATCTCAATTCAGTCCCACTGCTGGGCAGACAGCCGTTCATATCTACTACATCAATGGCGTTCAGAAATAACCCTGATCCTAGTGCTTATTTACTACATTTTTGTTATACACCACACACTGTTGTGACGGTACCAGATTTTCCTTACCATAATAATCTTAATGAGTTTTGCTGATGAAATATCCACTATCTCCATTACCAAGTCAACACCAGGTCTCCAAATGTGAGGAGACCCATCTATGTACATCTACCCAAAGTGGCTCATATATTGACATACGGTACTTACATGACCATCACCTTGTTCGCTAACATCCTTAGTCACACTGAATGCTCATTCCCTTCGTATCTATGTTCCTGGTGAAGGCTCAGATCTGAGCTGAAACATTGGACAGATTATTACTCCTTGCAAACGTTTAGGTTTGTAATTGTTTTTTGCACATTTATTGAATAAAGTCACGAGCATTCAACAGAACAATTGTCCGACTTTGCATCTACAAGTGAGTTCACCTGAGGTCCCAGCTGGTGTACCATGGGCCCAATAACCATGGGCCTCACCAGCCTGAAAATACCAGCCCCCAGCTGTTCGCTTTGTCTTGGCTGAATATTAATATTGGGGAAGGGGAGGAACCTAAGGTCTTCTATTTTTAAATATTTATTTAAATAATTTAAAAAAACCTCATGGGGTTCCTCATATTTTGATACATAGCCATGATAATGCACACAGCTGTGGGCTGTAGCCTATAGCTGTTTGCTTTATCTGTGCTGGGTATCAAAATACAGTGGACCCTGTGCCATTTTTTCTAATTCTTTATTTATTTCTACACTCCACTTTGGGGACCCAGACAGCTAGTCTGAGGAAAACTAATCACAGACGCTGTCACAGAGGGTAGGCGGGGAACAGTGCATATCTATCAACTTTAATGATCAGATCAGGAAGCAGTGTGACAGCCACAGGGAAACTCAGTAAGTATAATTCACCTGCTTTATTCCCCATATTATTCTGACAACATTATTCCCAGAAACCAACTGTGAATCAAAAATGCATCAAGGATTCTTCCCATTCAGTTTCAGCACTTTTCCATCCATTGCAGCATTTTTACAGCCCTCATAGACCTACGTCCAAGGTCCTCTGGAAAATTATTTGAGTTTCCCATTGACTTGAATTGGGTTTGTTATTCGGTACGAATACAATCATTTGGCATATTTAACTATTCGCCCATCTCTAGTCCTGGCCTTTTCTTCAAACTGCTGTGTTGTTTTAACTGGTGTTAGGGTAGTGGCTCCATAATCTCCTCCTTAGTGCTTGCCACCATCTGCTCGATACGCAGTTACAGTGCCTTACGAAAGTATTCAGCCTTGTTGAATTTTTCAACCTTTTCACACATTTCAGGCTTCAAACATAACGATAAAAAAATAAAATTTTATGGTGAAGAATCAACACGTGGGACACAATTGTGAAGTTGAATGTAATTTATTGCTTATTTTAAACTTTTGTAAAAAATAAATAACTGTAAAGTGGGGAATGCAATATTTTTCATCCCCTTTACTTTCAGTGCAGCAAACTCACTCCAGAAGTTCATTGAGGATCTCTGAATGATCCAATGTTATCCTAAATGACTGATGATGATAAATATAAGCCACCTGTGTGTAATCTAGTCTCCGTATAAATGCACCTGCTCTGTGATAGTCTCAGTGTTCTGTTTAAAGCGCAGATAACATCATGAAGACCAAGGAACACAACAGGCAGGTCCATGATACTGTTGTGGAGAAGTTTAAAGCCGGATTTGGTTACAAAAAGATTTCCAAACTTTAACTTTCGCAAGGCACTGTAATTCACTCCCTGCCATGTGTTATTATAGGTGGGCAGCCATAACGACATATCCTGACCTACAGCATCTGAAATTCAGATCTTGGCCTCTAGATACAAAATGTTATAGTATAATAGTATAGTATTATATATTATTACCCCATCACAGCTATCCAGAGTTAATAATCTTTTTCATATGGAAATTGCCTCTTCAGAGAGGGAGAGAACTTGGACTCTAGTGCCACCTATTGAAAGTAGCAATCCTAAAAGTTAATATCAACCTTTTAATAAACCTTACCACATGACTTAGGATAAATGCCAAACAGAATCTCAACTTGCAAATGCAGTTCGGTGTCTTGTCCCTAGTCAGTGCGCTCTAATTTGGCTTTTATCCTAAGGGGCACTTTGCACATTACGACATCGCAAGACGATGCTAGCGATGCCCAGTGCGATAGTCCCCGCCTCCGTCGCAGCTGCGATATCATGGTGATAGCTGGCGTAGCGAGCATTGTCGCTACGCCAGCTTCACAAGCACTCACCTGCCCTGCGACGTCACTCTGGCCGGCGACCCGCCTCCTTATTAAGGGGGCGGGTCGTGCGGTGTCACAGCGACGTCACACGGCAGGCGGCCAATAGAAGCGGAGGGGCGGAGATGAGCGGGACGTAAACATCCCGCCCACCTCTTTCCTTCCTCAAAGCTGGCGTAAGCCGCAGGACGCAGGTAGGAGATGTTCCTCACTCCTGCGGTTTCACACACAGTGATGTGTGATGCCGCTGGAACGAGGAACAACATCGTAACATCGGTCATTTCCAAATTCTGGAATTGACCGACGCTACACCGATGATACGATTACGTCGATTTTGCACTCGTTAATCGTATCAAAAAGGCTTTACACACTACGATATCGCCTGCGACGCCGGATGTGCGTCACTTTCAATTTGACCCCACCGACATCGCAGCTGCGATGTCGTAGTGTGCAAAGTGCCCCTTAGTCATATGGCAAGACTAATATTGACTTTTAGGATTGTTTCTTCAAGTAGCGGGAACTATAGTTCAAGTCCTCTTGCTGAAGAGGAAATTTGCATATTTAATTTCCCACAGGACTATTATATGGCATATAAGCTTCGTCTTTTTTAGTGACATACATCTGCAGTATTCTCATTTTATTGTAAGTACATTTTTAATCAGTTACCAGGATGTTAAACATTATAAGACTTGTGAATGGTGAAAACAACTAAAAATCAGACAATAAAGAAAAGGATATATTCCAGTGCATAAGTTGGATGTTGATGTAGATGTAAACTAAGTAATAATTATAATCTATAAGAACCATGTAATTATAATCTAAGGAAGAAACATAACTGATTCTCTAGAAATGAATTTGTATAAAAAAGTTTAATCTCCGCTTTCTAGTTTTGGAATTCATTTTGCCACTTGATGGAGCTGCAGTTGTGTTTCTTCTTATCTCTCAAAATCAATGTCTTGTTACTTGCTGTCATTGTGCTTTATAACTGTACTTGGATATTAAGGACTTTAAAAATGGTCTTGATTTTCAGTTCTGTATAAAACACCTGACTTACGGACCAGAGCTTCAGATGGTTATGGAAATCCTTTTTTCAAAACTTGGGAATATATTACCACAAGTATATAACATGTATTTTTCTATAGTATATTATGTTCACATCCACACCCACACATTGTCATGCACATATATTCCAAGTTATCGCTGATATATTATCAGATCATAAGCAGCAACAAACCACAAACTGGAGCATCAATCAGTAGCTAAACTGCTTCTTGCCACATCAGTGTTTCCCAATCATGATCCAGGAGAATCCTAGCATTACAGTACAGAAAATATTACTGAAAATGCATAAATTCATTTTCAGCTTGTATAAAGATATGTGGTAGTGGGAGAAATTGAAAGGGCTGTCTTCAAATTTTGAAGTTATCCCCTATCTTCTGGAAAGGGATAAATTCCCAATCTCTTGTTATCCAACCACAGGGGCCCCCAATGGCCATGAGAATTCGGGCTCTGAACAGCTGTATGTAAATAGAGTGGTTGTTGATCATTTGCACTGTGGCTTCCTTCATCCTTATGAAGCACTAAAGACCAGCTGTGCACTACTGTCACGAGTGTGTCACATCCGCATATTACATCTTGTATTGGAGTGGAAATACTTTCTTTTTATGCTGAAGGAGTTAAGGACTTTTTTTCCTCCTGGCTGAGATTACTCTTTGCCATAATCGCAGCTGCAGCATTTTTTTCATAATGCCCTTCTGCTATATATACCTACTCTTGGCCTTACTCCATGCCAGTGATAGATATTCTCTATACTGACCATGTGGAAGGAGCTTGTCTCTGCATAGCAGTGGTGTTGTTTCAGTTGCAGATACTAAGTTTCCTGCTAAAGAAAATAAAAATGTGTGTTTTTTGTTGTGCAAAAAGGCACGTGACGGTGCTCGATGGGAAGAACCCATTTAGGGACATTAGGCAGTGCAGGGATCAGCCACAGTTGAGATTGAGGTGGTGAACCCTCATCCCTCTCCCCATTGCCAGGGCCTTCCTTTGCATCTCCTCTGGTTTTTCCTCTTTGTTGCGCCTTTGATTGGTTACATTCAGACGTGCCCCCACGCTGAGTGACAGGTGTCTCACTGCAACCAATTACAGTCGCCGGTGGGCAGGTCTATGTAGTGCAGCAAAATAAATAAATAATTAAAAAAATAAGATGTGCGGTCCGCCCAAATTTTTGATACCAACCAAGATAAAGCCACGTTATGAGGAGCCCCCCAACCTAAAAATATCATCCATCAGCCGCCCGGAATTGCCACATCCATTAGATGCGACAGAGAATACGAGATGGAATAATAAGCGGCCGGTATTTTCATAAGCAGGAGAAGCCAGTGTTACAGCTGTGCAGCGCCGTGCCGGTGATCGGTTAGTGGAGGTGCATACTGTTTTGGGTATCCCTCTGCGCCTCGTCAGCTGTCTCTAAACTATCCCTAATATTTTGTTGTTGCAAAAAAAAAGGCACCTGCCACCAAGAAAAGAATAGAAAAAGTGCCTAATCATCTCAGGTCAATTGTACAGTATTCAAGATGGTTTCCATAAATTGGTACATGATAAGCATTCAACACCCACCCAGCAAAAATAATTACCTAGGGACTGAATAGAATATAAGTACTTGGAAACACAATAACTAGTGACACAGATGCTCATAAAGGGGTTTCCATATAATAGTACATAGTAGACGCTAAACAACCACCCATAACAATTATCACCTAGGGGCTGAATAAGGTATAGCAAATTGGAACCACAATTAATAGATAGACTATATTATAAGCCTAAGTGAATGAATAAGGATCCCAGCAAGGAGCTACTTATCTGCTGGGATCATCCAAAGAAGAATTCCTACGCGATTCCCCTCTATTTTGTCTTAGGGGTTCATCAGGGGCATTCAGTAGACTTGATACTAGGCCCAAACAAACATAAACGCCACTTTTATTATTATGTCCTAATGACCAGTAGGTCAACATCAATGGCCCAATGTATGGTCTGCAGGTACCATCGTACAATGACAAAATGTCTCACATTCATGGATAGACTCTTCCCACCCAGAGAGTGGAGCAGGATCGCCTGTAATACTGTCCGCCTTTTAAAGGGTGAGACTTTCCTGCTCTAATGAAAGGCCGGAAATGCGGTCTAGCCCCGCAGTGTCCACTATTAGGACATAATACAGCAGCAGTGTGATGACGCAAGCAGTGTGATGACTTACTTCATCACACTGCTGAATTTTTGGACTCAGGATGACTGATGATTTATGAGAACCAAGCCTACAAATTCTTTTATCCACTAGTGAAGATGTGCAAGGAGAAAAGGGTTAGTTTGCGCTGCAAGTACGAGTAGTGATCACTGAAGATCAGTTAGAATAGACCATGCAATATTTATTGTTCTACGCTTTTCAGAGTAATTCAAAGACTCCTTCATCAGGAGAAAAATCATTAATGTACATCAATCTACCATCTACAGTGGTTGATTACACTGAGCTGCTCTTGTAGCTTAGGACTTCCATGATGGGATTGGAGGATTCCAGATGTGATGAGCTTTGCTCCTTAGTATCATGTCCATAGCAACAACCACCGCTGCACTGATCAGATATGATGGGACTCGACTTTCTATGCTGTGCGGTCCCACCTTGGTGGTATTAGAGGACTCTATTCCCGGATGTAAATATCTGATGACCGCGGGTGTAATTAATGCGGTTTGCGCTGCTGGCATTGTTGGCCTTTAAAAGGGACTCTGGATTTGAAGTACACCACTCCTGGATGAAGCATTATAGATGCAAAACGTGCATCGTGTGCCCAGGGACGCCGCAGCTCACCCCTTCTTTGGACTTTTTCGTAGGTGATCATGGACTATACTTACCTCCCTTGGATTTTTGGTACATGGCTATCATGGTTATATGATAATTACATATGTACAGTATTTATGTGCAGTATTTTTAGACACTTGTGTCTTTTATGAATTGTTATACTGTGTGAATAGGCTATATTCGGACACACTTGTGCCCTTTCTGATTTAAGTGCTACCTGTATATTGTTCTTGACACATATGTCTGTGGAATTATCTAGTACTATATGCCTCGACTATATATATATATATATATATATATATATATATACTTTTAGATGAACATTTTGCACATAGGATTTTGTCATCAGTCTATTGTATATATGCCATATTTATTTAGGGTGGCTGTTAGATGTTCCCAATTATTACCATCCGCCCCTTGCGGTGATCCATGAGGGACATTTTTATGATTTTTATGTGTTTTTTTTTTTAATAAAGGCCATGTCATATGCGTTTGAGTATTCCTTTGGTTGTCATCTACAGTGGTTGAGTCTCACACAACCACGTCAGGTGAGTGGAACTGTGAATTTCTATACCCGTGATTAACAGGTAAGACACCATGTGCGCCCTCGTCATTTCAGTTTTTACTTTGTTCTTTTGTTCTCTGGCAGTACCTACAAAGAGAAACAGCACCCCCTTGACAAATCTGAAATAATCAATTTATTAGTTCTAGGTAATAATGACTGGAGACTTTGTACAACTTTTGCTGTAACTGTAGAGGTATGATATCAGTCATGGACTTGTGGGCTCGTTGTGCACCATCAACTTATTGCACTTCCAGCATGTTTGTTATATTTTTAGTGTACTTTTAGCATAATGAAATAATAAGTCTGTCCAGTTAAATATGCGGTAGAAACCAATTGAAAGGGATGAAAAATCTTTTAGAGACTAAAAGCAGCAGTATAATGATTTAACCATACGGAATCCACTTAGTCTTAAGAAGAGGTACATGATCCATGGGTTAAATAAATGAAAGGAACATGACATTTGGGCTGCATTAAAATCTAGAGTAAAAAGCAATAAAGAGCAAAGAAAGGGCTGTAAAAAGACCCAGAAAACGCATTGAATATTCTGAACACTGGATGTGGCCTCCGGTATTACCTCAAGGCTTTGTTCCACATATTTAACTTTTATAAGCACTTGTTATAAATAACAAGGGCTAAAAAATGACCAAAGTGATGAGGAGGTAGATCTTAAATGCCACAAGGTTAACATTTCAAACACATGATGTCAGTGGCCTTAGAATTGGGGGCTGTAGTTTATAGTATATGCAACCAAAAGATAGATTGTGGCTTGGAAATAGTAAATTGCCGGGAAAATTAAATGACTGATGTTGGCCTGAACTTTAATGAACTGACAGAGAGGAGATTTTATTTATCACTTAAAATATATATTAGCAGGTTTTGTATCCTACCTATCCTTACATATTTCAACAGTAGTGAATAAAAATGACAATGGGTGGTGTTATATGCTATGTGAAGAAGACACATAGACATATATTTTCAGGCCTGAATATTTATTTGGACACAGTTTAAGATATACAGTATTATTTTATTTTTGTTGATTAATCCTTATATATCAATTTTTTGTTTTTATAAAAACAGAAAACGTGACCCACTATTTCAATGGAATGTGAACAAATAAATACATCTACTTTGAATAAAAGGACAAATGTTTACTACTTTAGAAGTCACACAGAAAAAACTGGCAACGTTATTTACCTGCTCAGGTCATAGATACGAAGGCATTAGCAGGACACAGCAAATACACTGAAGGCCTGTTTCACACGTCAGTGATTCTGGTATGTAACTGGCAGTTTTTATACATACCAAAATCACTGACATACAGAGACCCATTAAAATCAATCGGTCTGTGCACACATCACTGATTTTTCACTAACCGTGTCTCCGTGCGGTGTACACACATGTCCATGATTTCCGCACGCAGACATGTCCATTTTTTCTGGAATTAATGATGTCCCACGGACCACACTATGGTGTGATCCATGAAACACCTACCAGACAAACACGTACATTGAAAATATAAAGCTTTTTAAACTCACCCATCTCCAGCGACGCGGTCTCCGGACGCTGATCTCCTGCTTCCAGCCCAGCTAATCATTTCACGAATATGGATCTATGCACTGCACCGTGATCTGGAAGTAGCTGCAGAAGGAAGACAGCGGCGGCCGGAGACAGCAGAGCCGGAGATTCAGCACCATGGACAACAGGATGGGGACAGGTGAGTATATCTCCATGTGCTATCACTCATCACGGATCACGGATAGCACATGGAGAACTCACGTGTGTTGTGAAATCACAGCACACGGAGGAACATGCATTTTTAACATGTCAGTCAAAAACGTCTCTGTTTTTCACTGACTTGTGAAACAAGCCTAAAAAAGATTCAACACAGGTGCAACATACTGATGAGACAACGACTCAGAACCTACCAAGTCATGTTGTTCACACACTTATGGTTCTACACTATCAGTCTTACAGCCTGTTTGTGACACCTATACTATTAGATGAGGTGGGATGCTCAGCCCCTATATAAGTGCACCCCCCAAGACAGACATCATAGTTTACAAGGACAACAATACTGGACTTGGCTGCACTCTGCATAAAAATATGAAGTGGAATAAAAATATAATGTATATGTGGTTTTGGTTATTATATTGGCCAAAATGCGCAAGGTCACAACCCACGTCAAGCATCGTCACTGTCATGCGACTCCCCACATTGAAATTAAAAGCAAAGTCACAGAAAGGGGAGTTAAAATTTCCTTCAAAATTCAAGAATTAACACAGCAAAAATAGGTAACAGCATTCACCTACCCAGGCCACTTTAGAACTCAGACAAGACCTGAAAAGGTGAGAAATAACTTTCTATTTTCGTGTTCTTTGAATCCCTGTGTCATGCGTAAAGTAGAGAAGTGAGGGCTGAGACCCAGCAACAAACACCCCCCAAATAGTCCCATGGAATAAATATAAGAAAAAGATTGAACAAAAACCCCTTTAACGGATGAATGACAGGTTGTCGTCCAACCAAGAGGCAATTCAAACAACAACCAGAGATAATCGGAGTGGATCCATGACATTGTAAAGAGCTATTTTAATTGTTAATCTTTTTGTAATTAGCAAACCAGTTGCAAATTCCCATAATGGGATTTTTCATCCCTAGTTGAGAAACATTAACTTCTTTACGTTCAAAACAGTATACCTGTTCTGTGTCCCTATTTAAATGGATGATTTTTGGCCAGATTGTGAAAATCCATTACTTCCTCCTTTAGCAAAGAACAAATTTATTTGTAGCATATCAAATTTTGGGGGGAAAATTAGGCAAAACCAGCAAATTTGAATTTAAAAAGGTTAACTCATCTCTTGTCATCGCCACACATGCCAGCAGTGTCCCCTTCATGTCAGATGAAGCTCAGGTCAGATGGTAGAACTTTTTGCTAAATGCAAACACTGTGTGTGTGGTAAAAAACTAATACTGCAAACCACCTTGAAAAAACCATACCCACCATCAAATAGGGTGAAATAGGGTGGTAGCTGTCGGGGGATGCTTTTCATCAGCAAAGACAAGGAAGTAGGTTAGAGTTGATGAGAACATGAATGGAGCTAAATACAGAATAATCCTTGAGGAAAACCTGTTAAAGGCTGCAAAAGACGAGATTAAGGCATAGGTTCACCTTCCAGGAGGACAACCACCCTAAACATACTGTCAGAGTTACAATGGGTTGGCGTCGCCTTGAAAAAATGTTGAAAAGTTCATGGGAGATGAATAATTTTTCATGGCTGTCAATTCTCCTACCTTTGGCGAGAACCATAGGGAGATAGACATATTTCATTAGAAGAGAAAGTCAATCATTGTGAGAATAACACCTTACTGAAAATGATCCCACAAATTTAAAATATGGGTAAATTCTGACAACTTAGCGTCAATCTGGACATTTTCTGCTGGGGGGAAGTATTCTTAATTATTTTCTTTTGTTTGGTAAATCAAGAGATATTAACCATTATTTCATGCCAGACTGTTCAATGCCTCTTTCTGTATGTTAATTTATGGAATGTCTACAGTTTACAGATTGCAAAGATACCACAGCGGAGTACAAGCCACCTGCTTGCAACCAAGGCTTGAATGTTGTCACGCTCCCGGTGTCCCAGGCACCGCTCCGTCACCACTGAGCCAGTCACACCTGCGTCAAGCCACCGCCCTGTACCCACTGATCCAGCCTCGCCAGCGTACCACCGCTCCTTCCTCACTGGTCCAGTCCATGCGTCCACCGGTCACGCCTGCCATTCCTCATGCTCCCCAGAGTCCTGTTCCTGGTCTCAGGAGTCTGATTCTGACTAATGTTCTGTATAGGACCGGGCCGCGCCCACTCACCTGGTCTTATAGCCCCAGCACTGCTGCAACAGGAAATGACCTGAGGCTGTGCTGAGTATATAAGACTGGCCTTTCCATGTGGGCGGCGCCTGATCATCGCTTGTGTTTCTATGCCTTGTCTTGTGAGCTAGGTGCTCAGGTCTTTTGTCCTGTTTCCTATTACTGCCTTAAAGTACCCTGTGACCTGGTCCTGTCTTTGCTTCCTGATACCTGCACCCGTTCCTGCCACGTTACTGCTCCAGCTACCGTGTACCCTGCCCTCCAGGTGGGGTGCTCGGTCCAGTGGATCCACCTCCTGGGCCTACCAGTCCTCCCCGGCCCTCACAAATGTATTGAAAAATATCCCCAGCACCAGTCCAAGGAAGGAAGGGGTATTTAAGCATCAAGAGAATGCTGATGATCAACAGCTGGATGGAAGGTGAGTTGGGCCCAAAAGTGAGACAGATGAATCCAGCAGGAGAACTACCTACACCAATGAAAATTCACAGCAGGAACAATGGAAGGTCAGGGATCATTTGATGGACTTCAAACGGGAAATGGGAGTAACAGATGTGCTATTGGGAGTGGGGCTTGGCCCATCACAGAAGCAGCAGTTAACAAACCTACTCAGAACACATACACCCTTGTTTATGAGTCAGACTGGTTGAACACCCCTGGTCCAGCATCATGTCAACACTAGAGAAACCAGTCCACTTGGACTACCCTCCTACTGAGTGACACCCCCAGTTTTGGCGATGATGAAGGCTGAGGTGGATGACATGTTGAATATGGGGGTCATAGTTCTTTCCCATAGTCCATGGGCTGCCGAAGTAGAATTAGTGTCCAAGAAGAAGAGTAATCCCTTATGTGTAGACTATAGACAAATCAATAAAGTCACAATTACAGAGGCCTACGCCATGCCTCCGGTGGACGAACTACTGGACAGATTAGGGGTATCAGTTCATATATACTGTCAATCTGAGCAAGAAATACTGGCAAATCACATTCACAAAAGAGGCTCAAGAGAAGTTCTCATTCATCACCTCTTTTGGCCTGTACGAGTTCACCAACATGCCATTTGCGATGAAGAATGCCCCAGTTACCTTTCAAAGGATGGTTGACTGGTTACTAGGGGAATGTCAGGGGTATGGCAAGGCCTACCTGAATAACATCACTATCTTCAGCAACACCTGAGAAGTGAATTTTCAGAATGTGTCCCGGGGACCACAGGGGTATCCAAAGCCCAGCTGATCATCCGACAAAAAAAGAGCCAAAATGGGATGGCTGAGGTGCGATACCTGGTTCATAAGGTGAAAAGTGGGTTCATTCATGCAGAACACACAAAGTAGAAGCCATTATCCAGTGACACGGTCCTGCCCAGTCAACCAAAAACAGGGGCCGCAAATTATTATTGAAAGTTTATCTCCAATTACAGTAAAGTAGCAAAGCCCCTGACTTACCTCACCACCAAAAGGTATACCTGCAACCTCATCTGGACCACAGAATGTGAGTCTGCATTCCTCCAACTGAAGATTCAGGTAGTGCAGTACCTAGACCTACTACTTTCCAACTTCATCTCCAGCTCACAGTCCAAACAGACACATGGGAGATCAGACTGTGAGACGTACTCAGCCAAGTGGGGTCCTCTGGTCAGGAATATCAAATAGCCTATGTCTCCCAGAAGCTGTTGGACCGGGAGGGGGCCTATGCCACAATAGAAAAAGAATGGCTGGTCATAGTCTGGTCTCTGAAAATATTGAAGCCGTGCCTCTACAGCAACCTGTTCACTGTCGTAATCAACTACAATCTCTTAAGTTAATAAATTGGACGGCTGGGGAATAGGACATTTATGTAGAATGGAGTCTGGAATTACAGTCCTATAATTTTTCGGTTTAACATAAAAAGAACAAAGATCATGGAAATGGCGAATGACTGCCCTGACAAGTGGAGAAGGATAAATGGAAGCCTATCTTGTCTGGCAGCCCCATCAACAGCGACCCTCGCCAGGAACCAGCAGTCTCCGGGACTAATTAAAAAGGGGAGGAATGCGACAACTCATCGTCATTCTGTCCACTTGTGTGGGGGTGACCTATTCTTAAATATGTCAGACATATTATTCTTATATTTAGTAGAGAAAATGACATTAACCATTGTTTCATGTCAGATTTTTCTATGCCTCTTTCTGTGTGTTAATTTTTGGAATGTCTGCTGATGTCGTTATATAGGATTTCAACCTCAGGTCCATGGATCCAGCTGGAGGATTACTGAATGGCACCACTGCTCAACACAGAGCCCACAAATTTGCTTGGAGAATTTAGGTTGGGACATTCTAGTCACCTGACTACACACATTGCTGTGATCAATCAACTTCCTAAGCTTGCCACTATCTCCTCTCAATGGGTGCCCGCCAAAGTAGGGTGCTGTTGACTGTGATTTTTGGCACTCGATGCACCAAAGTCATAAAGATTCTAATCCCTGATAGGCCATTTGAAGGGTGAGACTCTATCGCTTTTACCATCTTGTGTTTTTGCTGGGAATGTACTATATATATATACTGTTGACTGTTGGTGACCCAATAAAGTCTTACCTGAGTGTGGTATCTTCAACCTGAGTAGTCTGCATAGTATTCTACCCACGGGGAAGAAGTATGGGCATTCAGCGTGATGAGGCCTGGTCTGTGCATTCTTTCTAAAGACAGCCAGGCCAGTGGATGACAGCAACCACTGACCCTCTTCTGTCCACTTAACCTCTTCACGACACGACATACTGGTTATGTCATGGATCGTATAAGGTTAATCCCCGCTGCCTGCCGTGAGCAGTCTGCGGCGATCCACAGATATGTCAGCTGATTTCAACAGCTGACATGTGTGCCTGCCAGGCGCAAGTTTTATTGTGTTTCACCCGCACCTATTAACCCCTTACATCTCACTGTCAAAATCTGACAGCGAGATGTATCAGCGTGCCACCATAAGCATAACTTACCCAGCCCCATCGGAAGTTACGTGACATAATCACGTCACTTCCGGCGGTTGGCATGGTAGCACAGGGTCATGTGATAACTCCTGTAACTATCATGAGTCACTTTCTCTCACTGCCGGCACACTGCTGTGTGTGAGAGTAAGGCCGGAGTCACACTTGTGAGTGCCCCACGTGTAACTTGCACGAGTCTCTCATTCAATAAGGTGCAGACTCACACTCTCCTAACAGGAGCGGGTCGGTTGCATGTATATCTATGCAGCTGAGATGCTCCTGTTAGAACAGTGTGACTCTGTGCTGGGTGATGCAATGAGAGGCTAGCGCGATTTACACACGAGGCACTCGCATATGTGACTCCAGCCTAAAGCAGCTTTTTTCCAGATCTCAGCTGTGGAAGAGTGATCAGACTGCTGATCGTTATAGTCTCCTAAGGAGGCTAGTAAAATAAAAAAAAAGTAAAAAAAAAAAGTTTAAAAAAAAATAAAAAACCCTATTTAACCCCTTCACGACCTTGGACGGATCTATCCGTCAAGGATCGTGTCCCGTTAAGCCCCGACCCCTGTTTTCAACAGCTGACATGTGTGCCTGCATGTTGCGAGTGGAATCGCTTCCACTCGCAACATTTAACCCCTTAAATCTTGCTGCCAAGTTCTGGCAGTGAGATCTATATGCGCGCGGCCATGTTTTTTACTTACCGCCGCCCCCACCGGAAGTCACGTGTGTGATCATGTGACGTTCGGTGGTTGCCATCGTAGCACAGGGTCATGTAATGATGCCTGCAGCTACGAAGTTTCACTTACGTTTTTCCTCGGCACGGAGCATTGGGAAACCGGAAGTGACTGAATCTGCTGTTTACAGCTGTATAGCTGTGATCAGCAGATAGATAAGAGCGATCAGATTGCTGATTGCTTTAGCCCCCTAGGGGGACTAGAAAATAAAAAAAAAAAGTAAAAAAAAGTTTTAAAAAATAAAAAAAAAACAAAAAAGCTAAAAGTTCAAATCACCCCCCTTTCACCCCATTGAAAATTAAAGGGTTAAAAAATAAATAAATATACACATATTTTGTATCGCCGCGTTCAGAAATGCCCGATCTATCAAAATATAAAATCAATTAATCTGATTGGTAAACAGCGTAGTGGCAAAAAAATTCCAAACGCCAAAATTACGTTTTTTGGTCGCCGCAAGTTTTATGCAAAATGCAATAACAGGCGATCAAACCGTAGCATCTGCGCAAAAATGGTACCATTAAAATTGTTAGCTCGAGTTGCAAAAAATAAGCCATCACTGACAATAGATCCCGAAAAATGAGAACTCTACATGTTTCGGAAAATGGCGCAAAACGTGCACCACTTTTATTGGACAAATTTGTGAATTTTTTTTAACCCCTTAGATACAAGTAAACCTATAGATGTTTGGTGTCTACAAACTCACACCGACCTGAGGCATCACATAGATACATCAGTTTTACCATATAGTGAACACGGTGAATAAAACATCCCAAAAACTATTGTGCAATCACACTTTTTTTGCAGATTTTCCACACTTGGAATTTTTTTGCTGTTTTCCAGTACAATATATGGTAAAACCTATAGTTTCATTTAAAATTACAACTCGTTCCACAAAAAACAAGCCCTCATATGGCAAGATTGATGGAATAATAAAAAAGTTACGGCTCTCGGAAGAAAAGGAGCAAAAAACAAAAACGCAAAAACAGAAAGTGCCCGGGGGCTGATGGGGTTAAAAAAGTAAAAATATACACATATTTAGTATTGCTACATTCAGAAACGCCCGATCTATCAAAATATAAAATAAATAAATCTGATTAGTAAATGGCGTAGTGGCAAAAAAATTCCAAATACCAAAATTATGTTTTGCAAAATGCCTTAACAGGCAATCAAAACGAAGCAAAAATGGTACAGTTAAAAACATCAGCTGAAAACACAAAAAATAAGCCATTACTGAGCCATAGATTCTAAAAAATGAGAACACTACGGGTTTTGGAAAATGGCGCAAAAAGTGTGTCACTTTTTTGAACAAACTTGTGATTTTTTTTAACCCCTTAGATAAAAGTAAACCTATACATGTGGGGTGTCTACAAACTCGTACTGACCTGAGACATCACACCAACACATCATTTTTATCATATAGTGAACAAGGTGAATAAAATATCCCAAAAACTATTGTGTGATCACACGTTTTTTTTTGCAATTTTTCCACACTTTAAATTTTTTTGCTGTTTTCCAGTACACTATATGGTAAAACCTATAGTTTAATTTAAAGGTACAGCTCATCCCATCGCCATGGCCCCGCTCCCCCACACGGATTGGCCGCTCGCCCAGGTTGCGCCCCCACACGGATTGGCCGGCCGCTCGCCCAGGCTCCCCCCCCCCCCCAGATTGGCCTCTCGCCCCGGCACCCTGCAGGCATTGGCAACTCGGCCACGTCCCGCCCCCCTCATGCAATGCACGCTAGCTCTGGCCCCGCCCCCCCACGCATTCCCCGAACGGACACGGTCACGGAGCCACGACTCCCAGGTGAGTACTGTACCCCCGGGAGCCCACATAAGCGTACGCCGCCAAACCAGCCGACACATACCCTCGCATTGCTGGGGCTGGCCGGCGTATGCTGGTGTGGGCTACCGTGCGAGAGGGGGACGAGATACGCTGGTAACCATGCTAGCATAGTTACCAGCGCATCAAGGTCCTGCAGCGGCGGAACATACACACACGCACGCACATAACAGCACACACACACACATACACACACACACATCAGATCACACTCACTCTCACACACACCTCACACACACATCACATCGCATCCACACACTCACAACATCCTGGGATATCGCTTGCTTCTCGGCGGCGATACTGTGCTGTGAGCTTCCAGGACCTGCCGGAGGATCACATGGCCAGAAGCATGTGGTATCTCCGGATGTTGTGAGTGTGAGCGCGTATGTGCAATATCGTCAATGTGTGTGTGCGTGAGTGTATGCGATCGGGTGTGTGTGAGTGTATGCGATCGGGTGTGTGTGAGTGTATGCGATCGGGTGTGTGTGTGTGTGTGTGAGTGTGTGTGTGTGAGTGTATGCAATCGGATCTGTGAGTGTCGGCAGAGGAGCACGGCGTGCTGGAGGAGGCTGGGAGGAGAGAGGCTGATCCTGGGGAAGGCTGGGATGAGGAGGCTGAGAGAAGAGAGGCTGATGCTGGGGAAGGCTGAGGCTGGGGTAGGGTGGGAGGAGAGAGGCTGATGCTGGGGATCGAAAAGGCTGATGCTGGGAGGAGAGAGGCTGATGCTGGGGGAGGCTGGGAGGAGAGAGGCTGATGCTGGGAGGAGAGAGGCTGATGCTGGGAGGAGAGAGGCTGATGCTGGGGGAGGCTGAGGCTGGGGTAGGCTGGGAGGAGAAAGGCTGATGCTGGGAAGAGAGAGGCTGATGCTGGGAGGAGAGAAGCTGATGCTGGGGGAAGCTGAGGCTGGGGTAGGCTGGGAGGAGAGAGGCTGATGCTGGGAGGAGAGAGGCTGATGCTGGGGGAGGCTGAGGCTGGGGTAGGCTGGGAGGAGAGAGGCTGATGCTGGGAAGAGAGAGGCTGATGCTGGGAGGAGAGAGGCTGATGCTGGGGGAGGCTGATGCTGGGGGAGGCTGAGGCTGGGGTAGGCTGGGAGGAGAGAGGATGATGCTGGGGACAGAAAAGGCTGATGCTGGGAGGAGAGAGGCTGATGCTGGGAGGAGAGAGGCTGATGCTGGGAGGAGAGAGGTTGATGCTGGGGGAGGCTGAGGCTGGGGTAGGCTGGGAGGAGAGAGGCTGATGCTGGGAGGAGAGAGGCTGATGCTGGGGACAGAAAAGGCTGATGCTGGGAGGAGAGAGGCTGATGCTGGGATGAGAGAGGCTGATGCTAGGGACAGAGAGGCTGATGCTGGGGACAGAGAGGCTGATGCTGGGAGGAGAGAGGCTGATGCTGCGGGTAGAGAGGCTGATGCTGGGAGGAGAGAGGCTGATGCTGCGGGCAGAGAGGCTGATGCTATGGGCAGAGAGGCTGATGCTGGTGCAGCATGGGGGATGGAGCACGATGGGGGGTGCGCAGCATGGGGGATGGAGCACGTTTGGGAGTGCGCAGCATGGCGGATGGAGCACGTTTGGGAGTGCGCAGCATGGCGGATGGAGCACGTTTGGGAGTGCGCAGCATGCCGGATGGAGCACGTTTGGGAGTGCGCAGCATGGCGGATGGACCACGTTTGGGAGTGCACAGCATGGCGGATGGAGCACGTTTGGGAGTGCGCAGCATGGCGGATGGAGCACGTTTGGGAGTGCGCAGCATGGCGGATAGAGCACGTTTGGGAGTGCGCAGCATGGCGGATGGACCACGTTTGGGAGTGCACAGCATGGCGGATAGAGCACGTTTGGGAGTGCGCAGCATGGCGGATGGAGCACGTTTGGGAGTGCGCAGCATGGCGGATGGAGCACGTTTGGGAGTGTGCAGTGTATACACACAAATATACGCACATACCGCATAACACACACATTGCACAAAACATACCTCCCCCCAAAACACACCACACACACACAAACCGCGCAACACACACACACAATGCTACAGACACACAGCGCTCCACAAACAACGCAACACACGCAACACACATACAACACCGCTCTCACCCCCCGTCACACCCAGACAACACCCAGAACATGTACAGCGCCCTACACAAACACTTGGTAACTACACACAAAAACATCTATATATATATATATATATATATATATATATATATAACAAAAATCATACATGAACTACACAATACGTAAATTCTAGAATACCCGATGCGTAGAATCGGGCCACCTTCTAGTATATATATATATATATATATATATATATATATATATACTCACACACGAAATATATATATATATATATATATATATATATATATACTGTATATATATATATATATATATACATATAAAAATATATATAACACTAGCTGTACTACCCGGGTTCATAACTGCTGTTAACAAAATGGAATGTATTAACGAAAATGTATTCTGCACACATAAACCACAAAACAAATAGATATAAATGTAATTATAATGTCTGTCTCCCCGTCTGTATATATCTCTCTGTCTCTCTCTCTATCTCTTTGTCTGTCTGTCTCTTTGCCTGTCTGTCTCTGACTGTCTCTGTCTCTTTCGCCGTCTGTCTCAATCTTTTTCCCTGTCTGTCTATCTATCTCTTTCCCTGTCTGTCTATCTATCTCTGTCACTTACCCTGTCTGTCTCTTTCCCTGTCTGTCTCTTTCCCTCTCTTTCCCTCTCTGTCTCTTTTTCTCTTTCCCTCTGTCTCTTTCCCTGTGTCTGTCTCTTTGTCTGTCTCTTTACCTGTCTTTGTCTGTCTCTTACCCTGTCTGTCTCTTTCCCTCTCTTTCCATGTCTGTCTGTTTCCCTGTGTCTGTCTCCGTCTCTTTGTCTGTGTCTGTCTCTTTACCTATAAACAAAGAGAACAAACGAGTTTTTAAAGTGCAAAGTGTACATATTTATTCAGGATGATGGTGACACAACTTGTAAGCATTAATAAAAATATAAAACCTGGACCATATCCAAAATTGTATCCATGTCAAAAACTAGATCACAGTCATTAGATGGACAATAGTATATGTGCACTCAAGTGCTCGATATGAGACACTGACGCAATCCCATATGTGGCAAAATGTAATATGTTTACCATGTATACGGTTTAAGAAACATCAAAGCCACAAATGTTTACAGTGTAAGACTTTACGACAATATTCTGACAATGGCTGTGACACAAACCAACAATACAAGGTATGGAAAAATTAATTCATGATGTCACTCCTGCAAGTCCGGAGACCAGCCTATATTAGCTTGACAGCGTCCTGATTATCTGCAACATGTGAACCAAACAGACATGAGATTCGCTGGTGATTATATTATGTTACAACAGTATTATAGCAATGGCTCTAACCGCCTAGTGAGCAGACCAGCAATGACGGACGTTACAAGATTAATGAACCTAAAGAGGCTCGTGCATTTTCCCTCATAGGTTGTTACTCCGGTAGTCAGGAATCATACCCTTGGTTGTTGTATAAAGTCCAGAAGGTGAACAGTGGATACACACTGGTGGTCCAGGGTCGTGGTCCCCAGGCTGCCCGACGTACGTTTCGATTTGAAGTGTTCTTTTTCTTCTTCAGGGGATGGGGTGCCATGGAGTATGTTCAAAACATGCCGGTTTTTAAATGGAGGCGCCGATGACCATGCCCGGAAGTCACATGGTGGCGCATGCGTAGATCCATCCGGCAAGTCTCGCGTGACGCGGCGCCGCCTCGCCAGTATGCGCATGCGCGGGAGCGGGGGACGCGTCACCATAGCTCCCGCGCATGCGCAAGGCAACAGACAGCTTCGGCAACACGGAGAGACGCAGAGGACCTGGGCATGCGCACATGACTGCCGGGAGTGGATAAGTTGTATACAATATTGAAATACATTTGTTTTGCAATTAAAGGGGCACCACACAAAGGGTTTTCCAGAGGATCCATATGATTATATAATGATTTTGCCTAGAAATAGGAGGAAAAGCCAAAAATAAAAAGATCGGCATTAGAACAACAGGACCAGAGAAAGTTAAAAACAGTAATTAAAAATACAAACAAGAGATACAGTGGGGCAATCGTGGTCACTCGGAGGACATCATAATTAAGTTAAATGGGCAGCACGCACATACTAGGTCACAGGAATGGAGCAAAACTGACGGATTCATTAAGGCCCATTGGGGTCATTGTATTTAATGTGAGAATCCATTTTGTTTCACATTGCGCCAACCGCTTTCTAAGGTCACCACCCCTGATCCCCCCATCTATCACATCAATACCTCTGATTTGTAACTGTGAGGGGTCACAGGAGTGGTGAGACTTAAAATGCCTTGGCAATGTTTTCAATAGTGTGGTATCTGTTATTGCCCTGGCTGCAGAAATGTCTCTAACGTGTTCCCTTACTCTGATGCGGAGCTCACGTGATGTGAGCCCCACATATATCAAGGGACAAGTACAGGTGGCAAAGTATACCACATGTGTGGTTCCACATGTGATATATTGTCTGATGTTGTAATTTTTCTTGCCATCAGAAGAATGGAACTGTGTGCTACGAATGACATTTCTGCAGGCAAGGCAATGGCCACAGGGGAAGCAACCCTGTAACGGTCCTCTAGAGCCAAAGATGTTAGATTTGGGGGGAACATGGTGGCTTCTGACCAAGAGGTCTCTCAGGTTTTTTGCACGTCTTGATGTCATTGATGGGCGACCTGTGAGGTTATGGGCCAACACTGGATCGGTCAATAAGACCGACCAATGTTTAGTTATTATGTCACGCATGGTGTTCCACCTCTCATTATAAGTGCCAATAAATCGTATCACTGGATCATGGACTTCTTGTTTTTTAGGAGCCTGGGCAAGTAATTTTGCCCTCGGGGTAGTCCTGGCTCTATGGTAACCATGTTTGATAGTTCTATTACTGTAACCCCTGTCCAAAAATCGGGCCCTGAGATCGGATGATTGTGTTTCGAAACTGTTATCAGAAGAGCATATCCGCTTCATTCTAAGGAATTGAATGGGATCTATTAGACTACTCTTCTAATAAGGCATATAGATGGAAAATGGAACATATAAGAGGACGTCAGTTTATTCGTCCTGGAAAGAACCAACGTTCCAGATCTACATCCCTAATATCCCAGACCTCGGGTGAGGGGTCCTCTTCCGGGGCATCGGAGAGCTCCAACATACCTGCAGAAACAGTGGGAGATCGTGTGAAACAACGTAACCGACAATTCGTTCCTCTTGGCAAAAATAAAAAGCAAGGGAACAAACTGCAGGTAATTAATTTATCTGAACGCTCTCTCTCCGGTGCTCAGATTGAGGTCCTCTCCCGAGGCCTGACATTCGCTCCATCTAACTCTTTCCATCTTGTTACAGCCCTGAAAGACATTAACCTATTTGCACGCAAATTAATTTTAAAAAAACTTTTTCACAAGAAGGACACCGTGACGGACAGCCAAGCTGAAAGGGAAGCCATTAAAAACCTGGAAGAATTACTCCAGGAACAAGAGGCCCCATCCACAGGTGCGTTTCCGCAATCGCTCTTACCTAGATCTACAAAGTTCCCCCCCTTCTCATTGTGTCCTGCAGTAGATATATTTGTAAGATTGGTTAGTGAGGACTTTAGGAAAATTGATACCAAACGTAGACGGGATAATCTTACCCATAAACAGAGACAAGCCCTTACTGAACTGCAGGGTTACTCAGATATCGTTATAAAACCTGCGGACAAGGGGGGGGGAACATTGTAATCATGTCAGTTGAAAAATATGAGCGTGAGGTAACAAGACAGTTGCGTGAAAAGGCAACATATATGAGGCTTCCATCTAATCCTTTAGAGAAATATATTAGTGAACTTACTGTGATCCTTGATAGGGCTCTTGAGATCGGACTGATTGATAAGAAAATGTATGATGGACTTTGTAGGAAGTATCCCAAAATACCGACCTTCTACATCCTACCAAAGATACATAAAGATGTGGTATACTTTGCCACCTGTACTTGTCCCTTGATATATGTGGGGCTCACATCACGTGAGCTCCGCATCAGAGCAAGGGAACACGTTAGAGACATTTCTGCAGCCAGGGCAATAACAGATACCACACTATTGAAAACATTGCCAAGGCATTTTAAGTCTCACCACTCCTGTGACCCCTCACAGTTACAAATCAGAGGTATTGATGTGATAGATGGGGGGATCAGGGGTGGTGACCTTAGAAAGCGGTTGGCGCAATGTGAAACAAAATGGATTCTCACATTAAATACAATGACCCCAATGGGCCTTAATGAATCCGTCAGTTTTGCTCCATTCCTGTGACCTAGTATGTGCGTGCTGCCCATTTAACTTAATTATGATGTCCTCCGAGTGACCACGATTGCCCCACTGTATCTCTTGTTTGTATTTTTAATTACTGTTTTTAACTTTCTCTGGTCCTGTTGTTCTAATGCCGATCTTTTTATTTTTGGCTTTTCCTCCTATTTCTAGGCAAAATCATTATATAATCATATGGATCCTCTGGAAAACCCTTTGTGTGGTGCCCCTTTAATTGCAAAACAAATGTATTTCAATATTGTATACAACTTATCCACTCCCGGCAGTCATGTGCGCATGCCCAGGTCCTCTGCGTCTCTCCGTGTTGCCGAAGCTGTCTGTTGCCTTGCGCATGCGCGGGAGCTATGGTGACGCGTCCCCCGCTCCCGCGCATGCGCATACTGGCGAGGCGGCGCCGCGTCACGCGAGACTTGCCGGATGGATCTACGCATGCGCCACCATGTGACTTCCGGGCATGGTCATCGGCGCCTCCATTTAAAAACCGGCATGTTTTGAACATACTCCATGGCACCCCATCCCCTGAAGAAGAAAAAGAAAACTTCAAATCGAAACGTACGTCGGGCAGCCTGGGGACCACGACCCTGGACCACCAGTGTGTATCCACTGTTCACCTTCTGGACTTTATACAACAACCAAGGGTATGATTCCTGACTACCGGAGTAACAACCTATGAGGGAAAATGCACGAGCCTCTTTAGGTTCATTAATCTTGTAACGTCCGTCATTGCTGGTCTGCTCACTAGGCGGTTAGAGCCATTGCTATAATACTGTTGTAACATAATATAATCACCAGCGAATCTCATGTCTGTTTGGTTCACATGTTGCAGATAATCAGGACGCTGTCAAGCTAATATAGGCTGGTCTCCGGACTTGCAGGAGTGACATCATGAATTAATTTTTCCATACCTTGTATTGTTGGTTTGTGTCACAGCCATTGTCAGAATATTGTCGTAAAGTCTTACACTGTAAACATTTGTGGCTTTGATGTTTCTTAAACCGTATACATGGTAAACATATTACATTTTGCCACATATGGGATTGCGTCAGTGTCTCATATCGAGCACTTGAGTGCACATATACTATTGTCCATCTAATGACTGTGATCTAGTTTTTGACATGGATACAATTTCGGATATGGTCCAGGTTTTATATTTTTATTAATGCTTACAAGTTGTGTCACCATCATCCTGAATAAATATGTACACTTTGCACTTTAAAAACTCGTTTGTTCTCTTTGTTTATGCATAATTATGAGTTTGTGCTACCCGTGTGGCCCTCAGACACTTAGGACCCCCGGGATTTCTTTGAGCATGGTTTTCTGGGATTTTGTCTATATACTGTCTCTTTACCTGTCTGTGTTTGTCTCTTAACCTGTCTCTCTCTTTCCCTCTTTCCCTGACTCTCTTTCCCTGTCAGTCTGTTTCTTTGTCTGTGTCTGTCTTTTTGTGTATGTCTCTTACCCTGTCTATGTCTGTTTCTTACCCTGTCTGTCTCTGTCTCTTTCCCTGTCTGTCTCTGTCTCTTTCCCTGTCTGTGTCTGCCTCTTTCCCTGTCTGTGTCTGTCTCTTTCCCTGGCTGCATTGTGACACGCCAACATTCCATATAAGGGCGTGGATGCGCATTCTTCTTAAGTTCTGGCTGCACTGTGGCTCCCAACTTCATTCGCTTTAATGGAGGCAGGTTTTTTGGCGAATAACAGTAAAGCACGGGGTTAAAATTTCCCCTCGAAACATAGCCTATGATGCTCTCGGGGTCCAGACGTGTGAGTGTGCAAAATTTTGTGGCTGTAGCTGTGACGGTGCAGATGCCAATCCCGGACATACACACATACACACATTCAGCTTTATATATTAGATAAGGATGAAACCAGTGATTCCCAGCCGGTCTCCCATGCCGGTACTCGCCTGAGTTCAAACTGGACTGGCAGCACCTCCCAATGTGAATAGGTGAGAATCTGTGCATGATACAACATATGAAAAATGATAAAACAGTCGCACTCTGCAATAGCAAAGTAATACACTACCTAATAAATAAAGTGGAGGTATTTAGAACATTAAAATGCATTATAATATTAGCCCAGCACCACTTTACGGCACCCTCCATTGCTTGGTCCTACTCTAACACTGCATCTTTTTTTGGGCTTCTTAAAAACCTACACAAGATCAGCAGGTGACCACAAAAGGCTAATGAACATGGCGGGGTTGGGTAGGTTTTTAAGAAGCCCAAAAAAAGTTGAGTTGCAGTGTAGAGTAGGACCCAGCAAAGGAGGGTGCCGTGAAGGGGCACTGGGCTAATATTATAATGCATTTTAATGTTCTAAATACCTCGAATTTCTTCAAAACCTACACAACCCTGCCATGTTCATTAGCCTCTTGTGGTCACCTACTGATCTTGTGTAGGTTTTTAAGAAGCCCCAAAAAAAGATGCAGTGTAGAGTAGGACCCAGCAAAGGAGGGTGCCGTGAGGGGGCGCTGGGCTAATATTATAATGCATTTTAGTGTTCTAAATACCTCCAATTTATTTATTAGGTAGTGTATTACTGTGTTATTGCAGGGTGCGACTGTTTTTTTATTTTTTTTATTTTTTCATATATATATATATATATATATATATATATATACAGTGCCTACAAGTAGTATTCAACCCCCTGCAGATTTAGCAGGTTTGATAAGATGCAAATAAGTTGGAGCCTGCAAACTTCAAACAAGAGCAGGATTTATTAACAGATGCATAAATCTTACAAACCAACAAGTTATGTTGCTCAGTTAAATTTTAATAAATTTTCAACATAAAAGTGTGGGTCAATTATTATTCAACCCCTAGGTTTAATATTTTGTGGAATAACCCTTGTTTGCAATTACAGCTAATAATCGTCTTTTATAAGACCTGATCAGGCCGGCACAGGTCTCTGGAGTTATCTTGGCCCACTCCTCCATGCAGATCTTCTCCAAGTTATCTAGGTTCTTTGGGTGTCTCATGTGGACTTTAATCTTGAGCTCCTTCCACAAGTTTTCAATTGGGTTAAGGTCAGGAGACTGACTAGGCCACTGCAACACCTTGATTTTTTCCCTCTTGAACCAGGCCTTGGTTTTCTTGGCTGTGTGCTTTGGGTCGTTGTCTTGTTGGAAGATGAAATGATGACCCATTTTAAGATCCTTGATGGAGGAGCGGAGGTTCTGGGCCAAAATCTCCAGGTAGGCCGTGCTATCCATCTTCCCATGGATACGGACCAGATGGCCAGGCCCCTTAGCTGAGAAACAGCCCCACAGCATGATGCTGCCACCACCATGCTTGACTGTAGGGATGGTATTCTTGGGGTCGTATGCAGTGCCATCCAGTCTCCAAACGTCACGTGTGTGGTTGGCACCAAAGATCTCGATCTTGGTCTCATCAGACCAGAGAACCTTGAACCAGTCTGTCTCAGAGTCCTCCAAGTGATCATGAGCAAACTGTAGACGAGCCTTGACATGATGCTTTGAAAGTAAAGGTACCTTACGTGCTTGTCTGGAACGGAGACCATTGCGGTGGAGTACGTTACTTATGGTATTGACTGAAACCAATGTCCCCACTGCCATGAGATCTTCCCAGAGCTCCTTCCTTGTTGTCCTTAGGTTAGCCTTGACTCTTCGGACAAGCCTGGCCTCGGCACGGGTGGAAACTTTCAAAGGCTATCCAGGCCGTGGAAGGCTAACAGTAGTTCCATAAGCCTTCCACTTCCGGATGATGCTCCCAACAGTGGAGACAGGTAGGCCCAACTCCTTGGAAAGGGTTTTGTACCCCTTGCCAGCCTTGTGACCCTCCACGATCTTGTCTCTGATGGCCTTTGAATGCTCCTTTGTCTTTCCCATGTTGACCAAGTTTGAGTGCTGTTTACAAGTTTGGGGAGGGTCTTAATTAGTCAGAAAAGGCTGGAAAAAGAAATAATTAATCCAAACATGTGAAGCTCATTGTTCTTTGTGCCTGAAATACTTCTTAATACTTTAGGGGAACCAAACAGAATTCTGGTGGTTTGAAGGGTTGAATAATAAATGACCCTCTGAATAAACTTTTCACAATTTAAAAAAAAAAAATAAAAAAAGAAATAACACTCTTTTTTGCTGCAGTGCATTTCACACTTCCAGGCTGATCTACAGTCCAAATGTCACAATGCCAAGTTAATTCCGAATGTGTAAACCTGCTAAATCTGCAGGGGGTTGAATACTACTTGTAGGCACTGTATATATATATATATATATATATATATACATTGTTGATTAGTGAATTTGCAGTTTGATTGATCATGTGACAGGGCAGTGTTTCCACTTTTAATAAGCTTGATTAAGTTTCAGATTCAAGTCAAAACGTCTGTTTTTTATTTTTGAAATAAAGTGTTCCTTTCAAACCATTTTTGCATTGATGTGCTGTTGGGCCTTTCTACTTATTTGTTTTGATCAAGGCCAATTAAGTGGAAGACCTGGATTAACCCTATAATAGCGATGCTCAGGGTTGCCAACTGTTTGTATATTTTTTTCTAAAAGACAACTGCTATTTTTTTCCTTTTTTACATATCAACTAATAGCGCAGGAAAGTCATCAACCTTATGTGTGCAAAAGAGACTGGTTTATTTTAGTATCCACAATCACAGGAGTCCAGGTACAAATTAAGTGTAGGTATAGGAAATGTTCGGTGTAGTCCTGAAGCTGTGGAGATGTATTAGTTATTCAGTCTCTGCTTGTGATATGGTGATGACATTGTGGTTACTGATAATTTTATTTCCCTGAAAATAAATTAAAGGTTCTGTGAGATTGAAAAAAATCTATTTTTGACTTCATGACCTTATAATTATTCAATTTGTTTGAGTAATGAAAATCAGTCTGAAGATTTATAATACCAATCAAAATTATAAGACAAAAAAAATAATTCCAGCATGATATTATTTTCATATAATCATTATAATGTCCACCAAGAATTGGGGAGTGAAAGTTTGCTATAAATTTAGTGAAACTAGAATGATAGATTACATATGCTAAAAAACTAATTCTAGAATACAATAACACCCAAAAAAAGGGTTAAATAGGTTTTCCAATTTAAGAAAACTCCTATTCTTTGGCTGCAGTTTCTTAAAAAACCCCAAAACAAAACATTCTGGCCCCATTTCAGTAAGACTAGTGTTTCACCAATTTTAGTGTGGGGTGTGAAGGAATAAGGAGCACAAAATTAATTAAGGAACGTACCCCACTTAATGAATTTAACGCATGACATAATTTACCTTTTTGTGCTATGCCACAAATTACTACAGTTTGGGACTGGAGCAATAAAACAACCCCATAAATTTGATGGGTGGCATAGAGGCTCTCCATCACGCCATGGCTCCTCTCCAGCACTACTCTTTTTGCTTGATACTGATGTGAAAATGCCAATAGTTGCAAAATTCTGGCAAAACTCTGTTTTGCCACATTGATGACAGGGGCTACTGAGCTCACTGATTGAATGCAGAGCTGTTGACATTACATCAGTGATGCAGATAATAACAGACACTGGGAGCAGCGGCAGAGTTTAAGGGGTACTTTGCACACTACGACATCGCAGCTGCGATGTCGGTGGGGTCAAATCGAAAGTGACGCACATCCGGCGTCGCTGTCGATATCGTAGTGTGTAAAGCGTTTTTGATACGATTAACAAGCGCAAAAGCATCATAATCGTATCATCGGTGTAGTGTCATAATAATTTTCATAATTGCGCGGCAGCGACGGTACGATGTTGTTCCTCGTTCCCCTGCAGCAGCACACATCGCTGTTTGAGAAGCTGCAGGAGCGAGGAACATCAGCTTACCTGCGTCACCGCGGCTCACGCTGGCTATGCGGAAGGACGGAGGTGGGCGGGATGTTTATGTCTCGCTCATCTCCGCCCCTCTGCTTCTATTGGCCGCCTGCCGTGTGACATCGCTGTGACGCCGCATGACCCACCCCTTTAGGAAGGAGGTGGGTCACCGGCCAGAGCAACGTCGCAGGGCAGGTGAGTGCATGTGAAGCTGCCGTAGTGATAATGTTCGCTACGTCAGCGATCACAAGATATCGCTGCTGCGACAGGGGTGGGTACTATCGCGCTCGGCATCGCAAGCATCGGCTTACGATGTTGTAGTGTGCAACGTACCCCTTAAGGTACCGTCACACTAAGCGACGCAACCAGCGATCTGACCTGGCAGGGATCATTGGTGCGTCACTACATGGTCGCTGGTGAGATGTCAATCAAGCAGATCTCCACAGCGATCAGAGATCAGCCACCAGCCACCAGCGACCTGTGTAATGACGCTGTGCTTCGTAACCATGGTACACATCGGGTTACTAAGCAAAGCGCTTTGCTTGGATACCCGATATGTACCTTGGTTACCAGCATCCGCAGCTGTCAGAAGCCGGCTCCCTGCACACGTAACCATGGTAACACATCGGGTTACTAAGCAGAGCGCCTTGCTTGGATACTAGATATGTACCTTGGTTACCAGCTTACCGCAGGCTGCCAGAAGCCGGCTCCCTGCACATTCATATCGTTGGCTCCCGCTGTCAAAGACAGCGATGTGTGCTTCACAGCGGGAGAGCAACGACCAAAAAATGGTCCAGGACATTCAGCAACGACCAGCGACCTCCCAGCAGGGGCCAGGTCATTGCTGGATGTCACACACAGCGACATCGCTAGCAAGATTGCTGTTGCGTCACGAAAACCGTGACTCAGCAGCGATGTCACTAGCGATGTCGTTTAGTGAGACGTGGCTTTAAGAGCTGGAGCCAGGACAAGTGAGTAATGAACATTTTATTTTTTTAAAAACAAACTGCGGCTGCATGACAGATTTCCAAAACGGGAAAACCTCTTTAAAGAGAACCTGTCACTGCATACGTCTGTGCGTGGTGGCTCTTGAAGCACTGACTGCAGCAGCAGTCCACTCCTTGTGAATCTCCCCCAAATTTTTGAATGGCCTTTTCTTAACAATCCTATCAAGGCTGCGGTTGCTTGTGCACCTTTTTCCTTCCACTTAACCTTCTATTAATATGCTTGGATATAGCACTCTGTGAACAGCCAGCTTCTTTAGCAATGACCTTTTGTGGCTTAACCTCCTTATTGAGTGTGTCATTGACTGCCTTTTGGACATCTGTCAAGTCTGCAGTCTTTCCCATGATTGTATAGCCTACTGAACCAGACTAAGGGACCATTTTAAACGCTTAGAAAGCCTTTGCAGGTGTTTTGTGGTAATTATTCTAATTTTCTGAGATAATGATTAGAGATGAGCGATGTTCGAGGTTCACCAATTTCATGTTCGAGTGACTTTGTGGGGTGTTCGAGTCGTTCGATGAACTTGAACGATTTGTTAAAAGTTTGGTAGTCCGAGTTACGTTCGAGAATGGTTCGATCAACAAAAAGCGTAGCTAGTTACTAGCTGGCTTATCACTGTAATAGTTTGAGTCACTGTGAATCATGATATTAGCAAAATTCAGCGTGTAGTGTGTGGGGGGGGACGGAGTTTAGATCAGTGCTGCTGCTTAGTGCTGAAAGAATGCCGATCGCTATTTTTTTTTTTAATAACCGCGCATACAGTGGGGCGGGCCAGGCTGTCAGCCAATCACAGACACACACACAGCAAAGTGGATTTTTGCCTGACAAGCAAGGGAATGTCTCATAGGCTGTGCATGTCACATGTCTTTGCCCTATAAGACCTGGCCATTTTCCTCATCGCCGCCATTATCTCTCTGCTGCGGGTGAGTGACAGTCACCGCTCCCGCTGCTGCTGTGTGCGCTCTAGACATACAGTGCAATCTACACAGCGCTTTAGGGATTAGGGACTACTTGTAATTTCAGCCCTTTTCAGGGCTACATTACAGCCGTTCATAGGCATTGTTGCTAGGCAGATCCGTGCCAACGCTGTGCAGTGCTTTAGATAACAGCATCTGGCTACATCCACTCAGGCAATTCCTTGCAGCATTTTTTCATTGGCAGGGATAGAAACTGAGGCTTCCTTTGCTGTCCTGGTACCTGCAGCACCTGTGCATTCTACGCAATTTTTATAGCAAACAGTGCTGACACTTAGTGGCATACTAAAAGTGTCTGGGATACTAACTTAGTGTTCCTCTGGTGCAAATTAAGGTACACCACCTCTGCATTCTACACACCTGTCCATTTTTGCTATACAATTTTAATAGCAAACAGTGCTGACACTTAGTGGCATACTAAAAGTGTCTGTGATACTAACTTAGTGTTTCTCTGGTGCCATGCAAGGTACACCACCTCTGCATTCTACACACCTGTCCATTTTTGCTACGCAATTTTAATAGCAAACAGTGCTGACACTTAGTGGCATACTAAAAGTGTCTGGGATACTAACTTAGCATTCCTCTGGTGCCAAGCAAGGTACACCACCACTGCATTCTACACACCTGTCCATTTTTGCTACGCAATTTTAATAGCAAACAATGCTGACACTTAGTGGCATACTAAAAGTGTCTGGGATACTAACTTAGCATTCCTCTGGTGCCAAGCAAGGTACACCACCTCTGCATTCTACACACCTGCCCATTTTTGCTATGCAATTTTAATAGCAAACAGTGCTGACAGTGGCATACTAAAAGTTTCTAGGATACTAAATTAGTGTTCCTCTGGTGCCACGCAAGGTACACCACCTCTGCATTCTACACACCTGCCCATTTTTGCTACACAATTTTAATAGCAAACAGTACTGACAGTTTTAGGGCCATAGTTGCATTGTCAGGGATAGAAAGTGTTGGTTTTTCAGCTTTCAATAAAGCTAGACCACCTCTGCATTGTACACCACCTCTCCATTTTTGCTACGACATTTTAAGTGTCCAATCTGGTCACAAACAAAATGAGTGGCAAAAGGACAGATGCTGGTGGAAAGGAGAACAGGCGTGTTGGAAAGGGAAAAAATGTTTGTGTCCGTGGGGGAGGTGGTAAAGCTACAGTAACATCTGCTGAAGAAAGGCCATCTTCAAGCAAAAGTAAGATGTCTACTACTTTCCGTGGACAATCTGATGTGCTCCCTTTTTTACGGAACCGAACTACTGTAACAAAGGTAGATGATGCACAAAAAAAGAACATGCTTGAATGGATCTCAAGTGCTCCAACAAGTGGCCTCACCTCCACCTCAACTTCAACATCCAAAAAACAACAGTCCTCTGAGTTGTCACCCCAATCGCACTTGCTTTCTCCCAGCTCTCAAGTCTCCACCCACCCTGAAGAGTATGTTGTAACAGAGATGGGTGAGTCTGCAGAGCTGTTCAGTCACACTATAGCCTGGGAATCAGAATTCTGCTCCCAAGCTATAGTGAGTACAGACCAGGAAATGGTCTGTAGTGATGCCCAGAAGCTTTGTGAGTCTGATTCAGGCCCTGATGACCAAGTTTCTGAGCATAATGTAGACCCTCATTCACAAATTGTAACACCTCTTGGTGGAGACAATGAGGAACATACTGATGACGATGAGACTCAGATTCCAGATGGGAATGACAACTTAACTATTCAGTCAGGGCAAGAAGAGGTTAGGTCTGAGGGCGAGGGGAGTGCAAACACAACGCTTGATGATGAAGTTCTAGATCCCACATACCATCAACCCACAGTCAGGCACTCGAGAAGGTCAGCAGAGGCGGTGGAGGAGGATGAGACTGACAACGAGGTTAGCTTGCATCTTCCTGGACAAAGACGGAGTACTGGAAGCATGTCAACAACTGCATCCTCAGCCACAACTCTGCCTCTGAGCACAAGTCGGGGTGGCACTGCAGGTCGCAGGAGCTCTAATAGTTGCATTGCCTGGTCCTTTTTTGACATCGCAAAGGATCAACCAACTCATGTGGTCTGTAGGCTTTGTCCCCAATCTGTAAGTGGAGGCCAAACATTCACTAGTTTGACTACTTCGTCCATGACCGTCACATGAATAACAAGCATAAGTCCCAGTGGCAAGCTCACTGTGCTACAATGCGGCCTAGCGGAGCGGGCCAACCACCGTCTGCACCTTCCAGTGCATCCGCGCGATCTTCATCCTCTTTGACTGCGGGGACAGCTGTCAGACATGTTTTTCTACGCAGACCTTCCACCTCTTTAACCGCAACAGGCAGTTTGCTTGGCAGGTCATCAGTTGTTTTGGAAGGGGAAACAGGTGCTGTTGTAGAGCTCTCTCATAAATCAAGAGCACCAACTTTGGATGAAGGCAATATCATGTCTCCGCCTGGACTTTCCTCACAGGCCAGCAGTTGTCGAGGGACACCCTACTCCACACCGTCTCCACACAGCAGCCAGATCTCGGTCCCTCACATGTGGGCAATTAAAAGGCCATTTCCTCCGAGCCATGACAAAGCTAAAGGGGGCTTTACACGCTACGACATCGCTAATGCAAACTCGTTGGGGTCACGGAATTGGTGACGCACATCCGGCCGCATTAGCGATGCCATTGCGTGTGACACCTATGAGCGATTTTGCATCATTGCAAAAACGTGCAAAATCGCTCATCGGTGACATGGGGGTCCATTCTCAAAAATCGTTACTGCATCAGTAACGAAGTTGTTCCTCGTTCCTGCGGCAGCACACATCGCTCCGTGTGACACCGCAGGAACGAGGAAGCTCTCCTTACCTGCCTCCCGGCCGCTATGCGGAAGGAAGGAGGTGGGCGGGATGTTCGTCCCGCTCATCTCCGCCCCTCCGCTTCTATTGGGCGGCGGTTCAGTGACGCAGCTGTGACGTCGCTGTGACGCTGAATGAACCGCCCCCTTAGAAAGGAGGCGGTTCGCTGGTCACAACGACGTCAGCAGACAGGTAAGTAGTGTGACGGGTCTGGGCGATGTTGTGCGGCACGGGCAGCGATTTGCCCGATATCGCAGTGTGTAAAGCGGCCTTAAGAGGTTGACTTTCAACCTCTGCAAGCTGTTGGCTACAGAAATGCTGCCTTTCTGCTTGGTGGACACAGAGGATTTTCGAGACCTTATGTCCATCGCAGTGCCCCAGTATCAAATGCCTAGTCACCACTACTTCTCCAAGAAAGGTGTGCCTGCTCTACACCAGCATGCCGCACACAACATCACCGTTTCCTTGAGAAACTCTGTGTGTGACAGGGTGCATTTCACCACAGATACTTGGACCAGTAAGCATGGACAGGAGCGTTACATGTCACTGACTGGGCACTGGGTAACTATGGTGCGAGATGGAGAAGGGTCTGCTGTACAAGTCTTGCCACCCCACGACTTGTGCGTCAATCCTCTGTATGTCGAAGTTTCTCCACTGCTTCTGCCTCCTCAACCTCGTCTGGGTCCTCCACCTCCGCCCCAAGCCTGCCTGGTCAGGTTTCCCGCGTTTAACTGCGCACAAGGAATCCCGCACACATCCTTACTATGCTGGTAGCAGAGCTCAACGGCATCAATCGGTCTTTACGTTGAAATGTCTTGGAAATAAGAGTCACACAACTGAGGAGTTGTGGTCAGCTCTGGAGAGCGAGTTTAGTAAATAGTTGTCTCCACTCAACCTGCAGCCAGGGAAGGCCGTGTGCAACAATGCTGCAAACCTGGGTGCGGCCCTACATCGGGGCAAGGTGACACACATGCCTTGTATGGCTCATGTGTTGAACCTTGTTGTCCAGCAATTTTTAACCCACTATCCCGGCCTAGATGGGCTTCTGCACAGAGCACGGTCACTCTCTGCTCACTTCCGCCGTTCAACCGTCACAGCTGACTGACTTGCATTGCTCCAGAAGTCTTTCGGCCTGCCGGTTCATCGCCTGAAATGCGATGTTCGACACGCTGAAATTCGACTCTCCACATGTTGCAGCGACTGTGGCAGCACCGCCGAGCCCTTGAGCAATACGTTATGACATATAACCTGGGCCAACAAGATGCAGAGGTGGGGCAGAACACGCTGCTGGAGTGGTCTCTGATCAAGGACCTATGCACCCTTCTGCACAGTTTTGACATGGCGACGAATATGTTTAGCACTGACAATGCCATTATCGGCATGACAATTCCAGTCATTTGCATGCTGGAGCACACTCTAAACACTATTCGGAGTCAAGAGGTGGGACGAGAAAGTGGAGGAAGTACAGGAGGATTCATATGCGGAAGGGCTACCAAGATCTGCAAGGTCCAGACATTCTGCATCACCAAGGTGGCAGGTATTGGACGGTGGGCGAGAGGGATTAACAAGGGTGCATTGTAGCAGCCAAACTGTTGAGGAAGCTGCAGGAGCCCAGGAAGAAATGGAGGAGGAACTGGCGATGGGCATGGAAGACTCAGCAGATGAGGGAGACCTTGGTCAAATTTCGGTTGTTCGAGGTTGGGGGGAGATGTCAGAGGAAGGAAGCACGGTTATCACCTCTCTGCCACAAACACAGCAAGGACTTGGTCCGCAGGGATGCGCAAGACACATGAGCACCTTCTTGCTGCACTACCTACAACATGACCCTCGGATTGTCCGAATTAGAAGTAATGATGACTACTGGGTTGCCACACTCTTAGATCCCCAGTACAAGTCCAAATTTGGTGAAATAATTCTAGCCATAGAAAGGGACGCACATATGCAGGAGTATCAGCAAAAGCTGTTACGCAATCCTAGCTCGGCTTTTCCACCAAACACCAGTGGTGCACAGAGTGAATCTCCCAGTTGTAACTTGCCAAACATGGGACTGTCTCGTCATCATCAGTCAAACCGTACCAGCAACACCGTATCTGGTGGTAACAGCAATTTTATTGAATCATTTCATAATTTTTTTAGACCATCCTTTGCAAGGCCACAAGAGACAAGAAGTCTGACACATAGTCAATGGCTGGAGAGGATGATACAGGAGTATCTCCAAATGAACATCGATGCCATGACTGTGCAACTGGAGCCTTGCTCATTTTGGGCTTCCAATCTTGAAAAATATAATGAGCTTGCCACTTATGCCTTGGAGATCTTGTCATGTCCCACAGCCAGCGTTGACTCTAAACGTGTCTTCAGTGCTGCTGGGTGTGTGCTGACAGATAAGCGCACACACCTGTCCAGTGACAATGTGGACAGACTTACATTCATCAAGATGAACAAGTCATGGATCAGCAAGGACTTTGCTACCCCGGTGTCATCCTGGGGACAGTTAAGGCTGGCGTATTTTTGAATGTGCTTGATGCAAATTAACACATCCAGCTTGCATCTGGGGCACAAGTGATTCCACTGAAGTGGTGTGTGTGGCCCAATTTTTGGAAATAAGGGTGACTCTGCTTGGAATGCCCTTGATGCGTTTTTAACAATGAGCCAAGATGAACAAGTCATGGTCCAGAAAGAACTTTGCTACTTAACCCGGTGTCATCCTGGGGACAGTTAAGGCTGACGTATTTTTGAATGTGCTTGATGCAAATCAACACATCCAGTTTGCAACTGGGGCACAAGTGATGCCCCTGAAGTGGTGTGTGTGGCCCAATTTTTGGAAAAAACGAGACTCTGCTTGGAGTCCCCTTGCTGTTTTTTTAACAATGAGCCCAGATGAACAAGTCATGGTTCAGCAAGGACTTTTCTTTGGATTGTGCTTCATGAAAATTTACCTGTCAAGTTTGCAACTGGGGGACAAGTGATGCCGCTTAAGTGGTGTCTGTTGCCCAATTTTTGGGAAAAAGGGAGACTCTGCTTGGAGTGTACTTGCTGTGTTTTACTTGATTTTAGAAGGGCATGACATGCCTATAACTGTGTTTCCTCCTCTTTTTACTCGTCCTGCTCTTTTGTTTTTGCATGAGTATATGTCCTTGTCACTTTCCCATGTGTTTGTTGTGTCTTGGGAGTTGTTTGTCACCTTTTGGACACCTTTTGAAGGTGTTTTCTATGTGTATTTATGTGTTTGTGTTTGCCTGCCATTGTTTTCAATGGGGTTCGAGTGGTTAGTCGAACGGTTCGTCGAACATTCGGAGCCTCCGTTCGACGAACCGAACTCGAACGCTAGGGGGGTGGCTCATCTCTAATAATGACATTTGGGTTTTCATTGGCTGTAAGCTATAATCATCAAGATTAACAGAAATAAACACTTGAAGTAGATCACTCTGTGTGTAATGACTCTATATAATATATGTGTTTCACTTTTTGTACTGAGTTACTGAACTAAATTAACTTTTTGAGGATATTCTTATTTATTGAGATGCACATGTACATGCTTAAAGATATTTTCAAAAATACATTTAAACAGACTTAAATATCTACACAGTCATATACACTGACACACAGACACATTAGATGTGAATAGTTGCAACATGAGGAAGCCGGCAGCAAGTCTCGCATACATGTCCCTGGCTTGTTTCCCATCTAACTCCTCTCCGGTGGTCATGTAGCTGTGCAGGGCACACTGCTTGATGGCCGTCGAATTAGCAAACATGACTGCGCACAGTGCTCTGAATGTGTGGCCGTGTCTGCTAGCAATGATGCAGCCGGGCCGACACTGCACCTTTAATTTTGCTCGTGTGTCAGCTTCGCCAACACACTACAGCAGACATGGCTGCACAGTGTACTGCGTGCGTCCATGACTGATAATGTGCCATCTAGCAGTGTAGAAAAGAAAAAGCAGGCAGTCCTGCATAACTGCTAGGGGAGCGTCCCAGGGTGGTATTTGTCCCTCTGACAGCCGGTCCAGGCTGCTCCGGCTAGACACCCTCTTAATAATATTATATTTGCTGAACTTAAGGTGAAGGAGAATGATCAGGCTGCTTACATTCGACTAAGCATCAGTAAAATGGGGTTGAGAAAAATATCCTTTAAATGGCACTACCCACAAAACGCACCAATTTAGGCACCAGACAACCTGTGAACACTGCATAAGGCACAAGGTTTTCATTATGTGTACCCATATACACAGCTGAATATCAAGGCCTTATAATTTGAAAATCCCATACAACAGCTGTTACAAATCGGCGCCGCCGTAGCCACAAGCAGCCTGCTGTGGTTCCTGCTATACCCAGGCACCGGTCGTCGTTTTTGGCCATGCCTTGGGTCCTCCAGCTGGTTGCTTTCTCCTCCACGTCTAAGTGTGGAGAGGCGGGTAGTGCGCATGTATGTGACGATTTAACCCAGCCAGAACCTAAGTCCAATTTTTCGCCTAGTGAGCATGCTCAGCCTGATAGTGCCATTTCTGAGGCTAAATCCTTGGTTCAGGCTACTGAGCATGCTCCTACACTTAGTGCGAAAAGCCTCTTTGCACAGGTACTTGGCCTTTGTGCCGTGTCTAAGTCCTGTGTTGTGCCTACTGAGCATGCTCAGGCAGATAGTCTGATTTCTGAGACTGTTGTTCTGGCTACTGAGCATCAGGAACGTAGTACATCAGAGGCTAGGTCCGGTAAGGACCTCACTGGGCATGTCTGTAAGGTGGCAGGCCCTGATAAGGCAGAGGGCATCAGGTGTCTTGATGACGTGCCACTCCGGACTGGCTCGCGGAGGCCCACCCCTATGACTTGGCACCTCACCATTGGTCGTCAGACGATGACTGGCGAGGTGTTTGGGGTGTGGCTGCCATGAGGTCATCAGTGACATGGCGGTTTCGAATAGGCTGCTGGTGACATCTCTGAGGACGTGGCACTCCGCAATTGGCCCTAGGAGGTGCCGTTGTGGACCACCCTGGGTTTGGGGTGGACCCAGGTTATAAAAGTGGCTGGAGAACCCATAGAGGTGCTCAGTCTTCTTATGTCATTGCTTTTTGCACACCTCCATGCACTGAGTCTCTTTGTGGCCATAACCACTAGTTCTGGAAGCGGTAGGTAGGGTTAGGCGAATTGTGCCTGTCACGCCAAGATATCAAATCAGGGTCATGCGCCGTGCTTCCTTCCTGCCATTCCAGTCTTGCTGCAGCAGCCCAGTGCTGTTAACTGGGCTCAGGTGCTGCGCCACCTGTCCAGTTGTGCCCCCTACGTGCACGGACAGCGAACCCCAGGACCCCTGTGGTGTTAACATGGAGATCCTGGGTTGGGTGTGCGAACCCTGTTATCCTCTTTGGCTTCCCAGTCAACGCTATTGGTGTGACCACCTGGCCTGATGTGTCTGTCACACACGTGGCCAGTCGAGAGGTGACCAGAAACACTAATCGGAGGACTGCTCGGCCTGACGTGTCCTATACACGTGGCCGACAGGGGGCTTTCACGGCGGTCTTCCGGTCAACGCTACCTGGTCACCACCCAACCTGACATGTTCCCTGCACACGTGGTCGGTGTAGCACCAGGTACACCAAAACACTAACTGGGTTGTCGTCCGGTCTGACGTGTCCCTACACACGTGACCGGTTCCCAGATTTCCTGGGTTATCTCAGAGCCACCCAGCTCTGTATTCTCCGCCTAACCTTCGGGTTTCCAGCAGCTCCTTTGTCATCTGGAACACGGTAGGCTCCGACTGGCGATTGGGATATTTACCACCTTATCCTGATCTGCCAGTCCCCCCATAAAAGCAGCAGCTCTGTGTTCTTCTAATTCTTTTTTCCTAGGGGAAAATTTAATTCCATATAGAAACATTATATATTGGCATTTCAACTGCAAAGGGTAATGTTTTTAATGTGCTGTTTGCAGGGGCGTAACAATCACGATCGCAGGGATCATGACTGCAATCGGACCTGGGGGAGCAGGACCTATTTCAGCTAGATGTGTGCATCCAGCTGAAATACACCGCAGTAAAGAGTCCCTTTGGGTCCCAGCACTGCGATTTGCTGGCCGCCGATTAAGGCTGTGAATATTCACTGCTCCCCATGACCATAATAATGTTGGGCATGGGGAGCAGAGAATTTGCTGGCACAGCTGACAGCACTGTAAGTGGGCGCGCATGACACTGATATCATGCGCTGTGCCATTTACAATGCTGGTCGGCTCAGTTGCCAGCATGCTATCACAAGAGGAGGATGCCAAGGAGCGACAGGAAGGTAAGTGTAATTGTTTATTTATTTTTACTGTGTGTGGCTGTCAGGGGGTTCATAGTTACCAGGATGGGGACATAATGTGGCCCGATAAACCAGGATGTCGACATGATGTGGCCCTATATATCAGGATGGGGACATGATATGACCTATATATAAGGATGAGGAAATGATGTGGCCTTATATACCAGGATGGGGACATGATGTGGCCTTCTATTCCAGGATGGGGACATGACGTGGTGCTATATACAAGGATGGGGACATGTTGTGGCGCTATATACCAGGATGGGGACATGTTGTGGCCCTATATACCAGGATGGGGACATGATGTGGCCCTATATTCCAGGATGGGGACATGATGGGGTGCTATATACCAGGATGGGGATATGAGGTGGTGCTATATACTAGGATGGGGACATGAGGTGGCGCTATATATCAGGATGGGGACATGATGTGGCTCTATATACCAGGAAGGGGACATGATGTGGCCCTATATTCCAGGATGTGTAAATGATGTGGCACTATATACTAGGATGGGGACATGATGTGGTGCTATATACCAAGATAGGGACATGATGTGGTGCTATATACCAGGATGGGGACACGATGTGATGCTATATACCAGGATGGGGACATGATGTGGTGCCATATACCAAGATGAGGACATGATGTGGCGCTCTATATCAAGATGTGGCCAGGATGGGGACATATACTAGGATGGGGCTATATACCAGGATCTGACATGATGAAGCTATATATGCCAGGATGGGGATATGATGGGGCCATATATACCAGGGTGAGGACTTGAAGAAGCTATATATACCAGAATTGGGAAATGATGGGGCAATATATATAATGTTCTTTATTCCCATCAAACACATTTAAAAAAAAGATTCCAGTCCCCACCTCCCATTGCGTACTGTGTCATACTATATAGCTGGCACAGGAGCAAGCAGCTTACTTCGGCATGCTGGCATGGTTAGCGCATGGTCTCACTTTCTCACTGTCATGCTCCATCCCTCATGGGTAAGCATACGTCTGCTGCTAGCCTCTGACTTGCCGGCAGTGTGTATTGCAGTACCGAGAGTCACGAGTTTCTCTACTATAATCCATTTCTCCTGAAAGTGCATCCGCGGATGAACATCCAGTTGAATTGAGTGCTAGTGTCGGTGGGTCACCTCCTGTACATGCCTGGTTATGCCCCTCATTCACTCCGTTATCAAACAGGATTGCACAAAAATTGCAAAACTCAGTTACTACAGTCAATTGTGACAAGCCAACAAAAAGTCTCTGACTGAATTTATATTTAAAAAATATTGTGTTTTCTTGCTGTTTCTTTTTAATGCATTAAGAATAAGGAAAAACAAATGTGTAATTGTAATTCAAATGCAGCAGGTAACCCATTTTACTAAGCATTCACACTGAGACAAGCACTGATGCTGCTACCCCCTCCCCTCTTATCTTCCCCCTGTCAATGGAATCTCTGCAGTTATTCAACATATTACTGTCTGGCTTATTTGTCCAATGTTTTAGGGATTTCTCTTCTTAGCTTTGACGGAGTATCAAAAAATAACCTTAAATGGCTTCTGCATTTCCTGCTTAGGGTTTTATACAGGCTATATAGTCCCTCATGATTGGCTTTGTTATACCATGCCTGGAGATAGCTTCAAACCATTATGGGGAATCTCATGTGATCCTGAAGTCTTGGGGGCCTTCCGTGGCTTATTCAATTTTCTGCAGTGTGTAAAATGGGAGTGGGCATTTGTTGGGGGTATTCACAGGAGTGTAAGGGGTACTTTATATGCTGCGACATCGCTACCGATATATCGTCGGGGTCACGTCGTTAGTGACGCACATCCGGCGCCAATAGCGACATCGCAGCGTGTAACACTAATGAGAGACGATCAACGATTGCTCATTTCCTTAATATCGCTGCTGCCACCGGTACGATGTTGTTCATCGTTCCTGCGGCATCACACATCGCTGTGTGTGACACCACAGGACGACGAACATGTCCTTACTTGCGTCCATCGGCAATGTGGAAGGAAGGAGGTGGGCGGGATGTTATGTCCCGCTCATCTCCGCCCCTCTGCTTCTATTGGCCAGCCTCTTAGTGATGCCGCAGTGACGTCACTATGATGCCGAATGGACCTCTCCCTTCAGGGAGGGATTGTTCGGCGGTCACAGAAACGTCGCTGACCTGGTATGTGCGTGTGACGCTGCCGTAGCGATAATGTTCGCTACGGTAGTGAGCACCAAATGTCACACGAGCAACGGGGGTGGGAGCTATCGCTAGCGATGTCGCAGTGTGTAAAGTACCCCTAACACTTTAAATTGGCTAGAACCTGAAAATTTCACAACATTTTACACACATTTTATTCACATGAAATTAATTTCCTTATGTATATGATGGTGCTATATAAACAATGAGAAGTAAGTAACATATAATAGTATATACTGTATTTGATGGGTACCACAAACATTTCAATACTTGACTCAAATGAATGTTACACAACACCACTATGTCTTGGCTTAAAAGCAGTTTTTTTTTGCTAAAAGAGCAAATGCGGCACCTTTCCAAAAGGTCAAAACACATATATCTGAATGATCCAGTGCTGTGTCAACTCTTAGAAAGTGCTGTTTTTTGGCTCCGGCACTCAATGAGTATAAAGCCCTCTCAAAGGGATTATAAAAACCAGCAGAGTGAAGAGATGAAAAATAAAAGCACATGCCAGAGATTTATCAAAGTTTTCTCAATTGCATAAGCAGGTGTTTCTGCCATTACCCAGAACTGAATATTTTATTGATGCATATGGTATTGGTGCAAATATTTGAGAGAAAACTGATTACATTCTTGATTAATGTGCGCTTGCAGATATTCATAATGTCATGTAAAAATGAAATATTGAAATGTGTTTCACCCCTCAATTTATGTTAAAGCTGCAAAAAGGGATCTCACAGGATGCTTATGCTTAAGCTGTTTGGACTATGCACAAAAAAGTCAATGAGCTATACTGTATTTTAGAAATGTCTACAACTCAAGCCCATTTTAATTTCATCAATATATATATATATATATATATATATATATATTTACTTATACAGTCATATGAAAAAGTTTGGGCATCCCTATTAATGTTAACCTTTTTTCTTTATAACATTTTGGGTTTTTGCAACAGCTATTTCAGTTTCATATATCTAATAAGTGATGGACTGAGTAATATTTCTGGATTGAATTGAGGTTTATTGTACTAACAGAAAATGTGCAATCCGCATTTAAACAAAATTTGACCGATGCAAAAGTATGGGCACCTCAACATAAAAGTGACATTAATATTTTGTAGATCCTACCTTTGCAAAAATAACAGCCTCTAGTTGCTTCTTGTAGCTTTTAATGAGTTCCTGGATGAAGGTATATTTGACCATTCCTGTTTACAAAACAATTCCAGTTCAGTTAAGTTTGATGGTCGCTAAACATGGACAGCACGCTTCAAATCATCCCACAGATTTTCAATGATTTTCAGGTCTGGGGACTGGGATGGCCATTCCAGAACACTGTAACTGTTACTCTGCATGAATGCCTGAGTAGATTTGGAGCGGTGTTTTGGATCATTGTCTTCCTGAAATATCCATCCCCTGCGTAACTTCAACTTCGTCACTGATTCTTGCACAATATTGTCAAGAATCTGCTGATACTGAGTTGAATCCATGTGACCCTCAACGTTAACAAGATTCCCGGTCCCCGGCATTGGCCACACAGCCCCAAAGCATGATGGAACCTCCACCAAATTTTACTGTGGGTAGCAAGTGCTTTTCTTGGAATGCCGTGATTTTTGGCCTCCATGCATAACGCCTTTTTGATGACCAAACAACTCAATCTTTGTTTCATCAGTGCACAGGACCTTCTTCCAAAATGTAACTGGCTTGTCCAAATGTGCTTTTGCATACCTCAGGCGACTCTGTTTGTGGCGTGCTTGCAGAAACGGCTTATTTCGCATCACTCTCCCATACAGCTTCTCCTTGTGCAACGTGCACTGTATTGTTGACCGATGCACATTGACACCATCTGCAGCAAGATGAAGCTGCAGGTCTTTGAAGGTGGTCTGTGGATTGTCCTTGACTGTTCTCACCATTCTTCTTCTCTGCCTTTCTGATATTTTTCTTGGCCTGCCACTTCTGGGCTTAACAAGAACTGTACCTGTGTTCTTCCATTTCCTTACTATGTTCCTCACAGTGGAAACTGACGGTTTAAATCTCTGAGACAACTTTTTGTATCCTTCCCCTGAACAACTATGTAGAATAATCTTTGTTTTCAGATCATTTTGAGGAGCCCATGATGCCACTCTTCATAGGAGATTCAAATAGGAGAACAACTTGCAAGTGGCCACCTTAAATACCTTTTCTCATGATTGGATACACCTGCCTATGAAGTTCAAAGCTCAATGAGGTAACAAAACCAATTTAGTGCTTTAGTAAGTCAGTAAAAAGTAGTTAGGAATGTTCAAATCAAGAAATTGATAATACTTTTGCATCGGTCAAATTTTGTTTAAATGCGAATTGCACATTTTCTGTTAGTACAATAAACCTCAATTCAATCCAGAAATATTACTCAGTCCATTAGTTATTAGATATATGAAACTGAAATAGCTGTTGCAAAAAGCCAAATTGTTATAAAGAAAAAGGGTTAACATTAATAGGGGTGCCCAAACTTTTTCATATGACTGTATACAGTACTGAGCAAAAGTTTGGACACACCTTCTCCTTCAAAGAGTTTTCTTTATTTTCATGACTCTAAAAATTGTAGATTCATATTGAAGACATCAAAACTATGAATGAAAACATGTGGAATGAAATACTTAAAAAAGTTTGAAACAACTAAAAATGTGTCTTATATTCTAGGTTCTTCAAAGTAGCCACCTTTTGCTTTGATTACTGCTTTGCACACTCTTGGCATTCTCTTGATAAGCTTCAAGAGGTAGTCGCCGGAAATGGTCTTCCAACAGTCTTGAAGGAGTTCCCAGAGATGCTTAGCACTTGTTGGCTCTTTTGCCTTCACTATGCGGTCCAGCTCACTCCAAACCATCTCGATTGTGTTCAGGTCTGGTGACTGTGAAGGCCAGGTCATCTGGCGTAGCACTCCATCACTCTCCTTCTTAGTCAAATAGCCCTTACACAGCCTGGTGGTGTGTTTGGGGTCATTGTCCTGTTGAAAAATAAAAGATGGTCCAACTAAATGCAAACCGAATGGAATAGCATGCCGCTGCAAAATGCTGTGGTAGCCATGCTGGTTCAGTATGCTTTCAATTTTGAATAAATCCCCAACAGTGTCAACAGCAAAGCACCCCCACACCATCACACCTCCTCCTCCATGCTTCACAGTGGGAACCAGCCATGTAGAGTCCATCCGTTCCCCTTTTCTACAGAGACACGGTGGTTGGACCCAAAAATCTCAAATTTGGACTCATCAGACCGAAGCACAGATTTTCACTGGTATAATGTCCATTTTTTGTGTTCTTTAGCCCAAACAAGTCTCTTCTGGTTGTTGCCTGTCCTTAGCAGTGGTTTGCTAGCAGCTACTTTACCATGAAGGCCTGCTGCACAAAGTCTCCTCTTAATAGTTGTTCTAGAGATGAGGTGTGTCCAAACTTTTGGTCTGTACTGTATATATATATATATATATATATATATATGTATGTATCAGCTGTAGTATCCGGCGTTTACCAGGATAGTAATTGTTTCTCTGTCTCTCTCCCAGTTTCTGTCTATTTGCCTCTCTATCTCTCTGTCTGTTGCTGTCTGTCTGTTTTTCTCTGTCTGTCTGTCTTTTGGCCTGTCTGTCTCTGTATGTCTGATCCATTCCCTGTCTGCTTCTGTCTGTCTCTCTGTCTGTCTGTCTTTCCCTTTCTGTCTCTGTATCTTTTTGTCTGTCTGTCTTTCTCTATCTGTCTGTCTGTCTCTCTGTTTCTGTCTCTCTCTATTTGTTTCTGTCTCTCTCTGTCTGTCTCTTTCCCTGTCTCTCTCTCTGTATTTCAGTCTCTTCCCCTGTCTGTCTCGTTATCTCTTTCTCTGTCTGTCTCTCTCTATCTGTCTATGTGTCTCTCTCTGTCTCTGGCTGTCTTTGTCTATTTGTCTGTCTGTCTCTCTCTGTCTGTCTGTCTCTGTCTGTCTGTTTATATGTGTGTCTGTCTGTCTCCGTGCGTCTGTCTCTGTCTCTATCAGTGTCTCTGTCTGTCTATCTCTCTTTTTGTCTCTGTATCAATCTCTCTGTCTGTCTCTCTCTATCTCTCTGTCTGTCTCTTTCTGCGTGTCTGTCTCTGTCTGTCTGTATCTTTCCCTGTCTGTCTGCCTATTTCTCTATCTCTCTGTCTGTCTCTTTCTATATATCTCTCTGTCTCTTTCCCTTTCTGTTTGTCTGTCTGTCTGCCTATATCTGTTTGGCTTTGTCTCTTTACTTGCCTGCTTCTGTCTGTCTGTCTCTGTCTGTCTCTTTCCTTGTCCTCCTCTGTCTGTCTGTGTCTTTCACTGTCTGTCTCTTTCCCTGTCTGTCTCTTTTTCTGTCTCTCTGTATGTCTCTTTCCCTGTCTGTGTCTTTCCTTGTCTGTTTCTCTCTTTCTCTCTTTGTCTCTTTCCTTTTCTGCATGTTTCTGTCTATCTGCCTCTTTCCCTCTATGTCTGTCTCTTTCCCTGTCTGCCTCTGTCTGTCTGCCTCTGTCTTTCTCTTTCCCTGTATGTCTTTCCCTGTCTGTCTGCCTTTTTTCCCCTGTCTGTCTCTGTCTGTTTTTCTCTGTCTCTTTCCCTGTCTTCCTCTGTCTGTCTATTTCTCTGTCTGTCTGTCTCTGTCTGTCTGCCTTTTATCTCTGTCTGTTTATCTCTTTCCCTGTCTACCTCTGTCTGTCTGTGTCTGTCTCAGTCTCTTTCCCTGTCTGCCTCTGTCTGTCTCTTTACCCGTGTTTTTCTGTCTGTCTCTTTCTCGGTCTGTCTGGCTTTTTTTTCCTATCTGTCTCTATCTGTTTGTCTCTGTCTCGTTCCCTGTCTGCTTCTTTCTCTGTCTGTCTGTGCCTATCTGTCTGTCACTCTCTGTCTGTCTGTCTCTCAGTCTGTCTCTATCTGTGTCTGTCTCTCCACCGACATCATATTAACTCACACATAAACTTCTTATACTAACAATTTCCTTTGTTCCTATAGCAACCAATCACAGCTCCAATTAAAGACCTGTAGCTCCCAGCTTCATTCACTTTAATGCCGGTCTGTCTCTTTCCAGGGATGTCTCTTTCCTGGGCTGTCTCTTTGACCGTCTGTCTCTTTGCCAGTCTGTCTCTTTCCAGGGCTGTCTCTTTCTAGGGCTCTCTCTTTCCAGGGTTGTCTCTTTCCAGGGCTGTCTCTTTCCAGGGCTGTCTCTTTGCCCATCTGTCTCTTTGCCCATCTTTCTGTTTGCCCGTCTGTCTGTTTGACCGTCTCTCTCTTTCCAGGTCTGTCTCTTTGCAGGTCTCTCTCTTTGCCCGTCTGTCTCTTTGCAGGGCTGTCTCTTTGCAGGACTGTCTCTTTCCAGGGCTGTCTCTTTCCCGGGCTGTCTCTTTCCAGGGCTGTCTCTTTCCAGGGCTGTCTCTTTGCTCGTCTGTCTCTTTCCAGAGCTGTCTCTTTCTAGGGCTCTCTCTTTCCAGGGCTGTCTCTTTCCAGGGCTGTCTGTCTGTCTCTTTCCCCATCTGTCTCTGTGTCTCTGTCTGTCTCTCTCTGTCTCTCTATCCATCTCTCCACCGACATCATATAACCTCATGCATAAGCTTCAACTAAAGCGGGCTTTACATGCTATAATATTTCTAGCAATTGCTAGCGATATCGTACGCAAAAGCACCCGCCCCCATCGTGCATGCGATATCGTGTGATCGCTGCCGCAGCGAACAATATCACTACGGCAGCGTCACACGCACTTACCTGGTCGGCGGCATCGCTGTGACTACCGAACAATCTCTCCCTCAAGGGGGAGGTGCGTTCGGCATCACGGCGACGTCACCGCGATGTCACTAAGTGGCCGGCCAATCAAAGCGGAGGGGCAGAGATGAGCAGGACGAACATCCCGCCCACCTCCTTCCTTCCTCATTGCGGGCGGGACGCAGGTAGGAGATGTTCCTCGCTCCTGCAGTGTCACACACAGTGATGTGTGCTGCCGCAGGAACAAAGAACAACATCTATAAGCAACCATTAACAATTTTTGGTTTTAGGACGACCTCTCCATGGTGAACGATTTTCACCACTTTGGAGGACGTTTAAGGTCACTGGTAAGTGTTACACGCTGAGATACCGTTAGTGACGTCGGATGTGCGTCACTAACGATGTGACCCCGACGATAAAACATTAACGATATCGTAGTGTGTAAAGCCCCCTTTAGTCTCTAAAATCTTGCCGCCATTAAACTGAATGGAGGTGGGAGCTATAGGATATTAATAGCAACTGTCAGTGGTTGCTTTAGGAACAAAATAAACTGTTAATCGGGCTTTACATTCTTCGATATCGTTAATGTTTTATCGTCAGGGTCACGTCGTTAGTGACGCACATATGACGTCATTAACGGTATCTCAGCGTGTAACACTTACCAGTGACCATAAACGTCCTCCAAAGTGGTGAAAATCGTTCACCATGGAGAGGTCATCCTAAAACCAATAAATGTTAATGGTTGTTTAAAGATGTTGTTCCTCATTTCTGCGGCAGCAAACATCGCTGTGTGTGACACCGCAGGAGCGAGGAACCTCACATTACCTGCGTCCCGCCCGCAATGAGGAAGAAAGAAGGTGGGCGGGATGTTCGTCCCGCTCATCTCCGCCCCTCCACTTTGATTGGCCGGCCGCTTAGTGACGTCGCGGTGACGTCGCCGTGACGCCAAACGCACCTCCCCCTTGAGGGAGGTATTGTTCGGTAGTCACAGCGATGCCGCCGACCAGGTAAGTGCATGTGACGCTGCCGTAGCGATAATGTTCGCTGCGGCAGCGATCACATGATATCGCATGCACGACGGGGGCAGGTGCTTTTGCGTACAATAAGGTTACCAATTGCTAGAAATATCATAGCGTGTAAAGCCAGCTTTAGTTCAAGCTTATGCGTGAGGTTATATGATGTCGGTAGAGAGATGGATAGAGAGACAGAGAGAGACAGACAGAGACACAGACAGAGACAGATGGGGAAAGAGACAGACAGACAGCCAAGGAAAGAGACAGCCCTGGAAAGAGAGAGCCCTAGAAAAAGACAGCCCTGGAAAGAGACAGACGGGCAAAGATACAGACGGGCAAAGAGACAGCCCTGGAAAGAGACAGCCATGGAAAGAGACAGCCCTGGAAAGAGACAGTCCTGGAAAGAGACAGCCCTGCAAGAGACAGACAGGCAAAGAGACAGACCTGGAAAGAGACAGACCTGGAAAGAGATAGCCCTGGAAAGAGACAGCCCTGGAAAGATACAGACCTGGAAAGAGATAGACGGTCAAAGAGACACACGGGCAAACAGACAGACCTGGAAAGATACAGACCTGGAAAGACACAGACCTGGAAAGAGACAGACGGGCAAAGAGACAGACGGGCAAAGAAACAGATGGGCAAAGAGACAACCCTGGAAAGAGACAGCCCTGGAAAGAGAGAGCCCTGGAAAGAGAGATCCCTGGAAAGAGACAGCCCTGGAAAGATACAGCCCTGTAAAGAAACAGATGGGCAAAGAGACAGACCTGGAAAGAGACAGACCTGGAAAGAGACAGACCTGGAAAAAGACAGACGGTCAAACTGAGAGACGGGCAAACAGACAAACGGGCAAAGAGACAGATGGGCAAAGAGACAGCCCTGGAAAGAGACAACCCTGGAAAGAGACAGACCTGGAAAGATACAGACCTGGAAAGAGACAGACGGTCAAAGATACAGACGGGCAAACAGACAGACCTGGAAAGAGATAGACCTGGAAAGACACAGACCTGGAAAGAGACAGACCTGGAAAGGGACAGACGGGCAAAGAGACAGACCTGGAAAGAGACAGACGGGGAAAGAGACAGACGGAGAAAGAGACAGATGGGGAAAGAAACAGACTGGGAAAGAGACAGCCCAGGAAAGAGACAGCCCGGGAAAGAGACAGCCCGGGAAAGAGACAGCCCGGGAAAGAGACAGCCCAGGAAAGAGACAGACGAGGAAAGAGACAGACGGGGAAAGAGACAGATGGGGAAAGAGATAGCCGGGGAAAGAGACAGACCTGGAAAGAGACAGACGAAGACAGACGGAAAAAAGAAAGACGGGGAAAGAGACAGAAAGACACACACATAGAGACAGACACAGAGATAGAGAGAGACAGACAGACACAGAGATGGAGATCGACAGACTGATACAAATACAGACAGAGATAGCAATAGTCAGACAGAGACATAGACAGATGGGCAAAGAGACAGACCTGGAAAGAGACAGACCTGGAAAGAGACAGACGGTCAAACAGAGAGTTGGGAAAACAGACAGATGGGCAAAGAGACAGATGGGCAAAGAGACAGCCCTGGAAAGAGACAGCCCTGGAAAGAGACAGCCCTGGAAAGAGACAGACCTGGAAAGATACAGACCTGGAAAGAGACAGATGGTCAAAGAGACAGACGGGCAAACAGACAGACCTGGAAAGGGACAGACCTGGAAAGACACAGACCTGGAAAGAGACAGACCTGGAAAGAGACAGATGGTCAAAGAGATAGACGGGCAAAGAGACAGACCTGGAAAGAGACAGAAGGGGAAAGAGACAGACGGGGAAAGAGACAGATGGGGAAAGAAACAGCCCGGGAAAGAGACAGCCTGGGAAAGAGACAGGCCGGGAAAGAGACAGCCCTGGAAAGAGACAGACAGGGAAAGAGACAGCCGGGGAAAGAGACAGCCTGGGAAAGAGACAGACCTGGAAAGAGACAGACGGGGAAAGAGACAGACCTGGAAAGAGACATATGAAGACAGACAGAAAAGAGAAAGATGGGGAAAGAGACAGAAAGACACACACATAGAGACAGACACAGAGATAGAGAGAGACAGACACAGAGATGGAGATCGATAGACTGATACAAATACAGACAGAGATAGAAATAGTCAGACAGAGACATAGACAGACAAGGACAGAGACAGACATAGAGACAGACAGACAGCGACACACAGACAGAAACTGGGAGAGAGACAGAGACAGTTACTATCTCGGGCGACGCCCGGGTACTACAGCTAGTCAATTAATAAAAACGTAAAAGGATTGCAGATCCAGTTTTTGGCTAATTCTCTAATAATGTTCTTTTTTGTTTTCAATAGGGTACCTCTGAAAACAAAATAAACCAATACAGTGTCTAACATGTCCCACACCCATGTGTCCATCACATGACTAGAAGTGATTTACCAAATTAAATATTAAAAATGTCAATTAAATGATAATCAGCAGACATATTTTGGATCCTGTTCTTTGATGAAGGCTCAGGAGCTGAGCCCACATCTTTTCTGGTATATAATAGTTTTGTTGATCAGCCATCAGCTACCTCTAACAGCCATGGGTGGAGCTGATCCTCTCCTGTGGAGTTTAACCTGTTAAATGCTTTAGTCAGTCTTTGATAGCAACATTTACAGTGTGGGAGGCATGCTGTTATAAGCGCTCATCTTTCTCATGTCTCCACTGATGGAATCTGATTTGTTGGCATGAAAACCAGAGGTCTGATGAAAGCCTCTGTGCTTGCTGTAATGCATCAGTGGGATGAGGCCCACTGTGTGTCGTTTTCTAAAGAGAGCCAGGCCAGCAGACAAAAGCATCCCTACCGTTCATGTCTCCACAGTTGTCATGACAGTGTTTCCTATGAAAACTAGACTTTGGTTGGCATTCATAGGAGACTGTAGTTTTTACTATACAGTGGGGAAAATAAGTATTTGATACACTGACAATTTTGCAAGTTTTCCCACCTACAAAGAATGGAGAGGTCTGTCATTTCTATTGTATGTACACTTCAACTGTGCCAGACAGAATAAAAAAATCTAGAAAATCACGTGGCATGATTTTTAACTACCATAATTTGCGGATTATAAGACACACTGGATTATGCACCCCAAATTTAGAGAAAGAAAACAGGAAAAAGTTTTTTTAATATTAAAAAGGGGGTTTGTCTTAAAATCCGAGTCCGCTTTATACTCTGGATCTAGCTTTCCAAGTGGGGGGATGGTGTAGTGGGGTCAAAGGAGGAAAGATCACAGCTGAAAGAAGTTGGCGGTGGTATGGCATGCTGCGAGCTCAAGTCTGGGAGGAGAGGTTGTAGCGGCAGCATGATACAGAAACCATTGAGCTCAGAGATCTGAAATCTCAATCTACACGTGCGCCGCCCTGGAAATCTTCTTGAAGTCCATCACTTCAGAAGTGGCGCACATTTAGATTGAGATCTTGGCCTCCTGAGATCTCAATCTGTCTGTGCGCTGCTTTCACAGTCATTATTCTGAAGCACATCTCGACCATTGACCTGAGATCAATGGCGCCAGTATCACACTGCCTTAATACCCCCTCCTACTAGCCTTGAACCCCCAGCATGCCATGCCACAGACAACTTCCTATAGCTGCGACCCTGTCTCCTGTAATCCCTCTCAACTGCGCCACAGAATAAGAGATATCCGGATTATAAAATACACCTCATCCCCCCCAAAATGTTTGTGAAAAAAGTGCATCTTATAATCCAAAAAATATTGTAATTAATTTGCATTTTACTGCTTGAAATAAGTATTTGATACAATACAAAAACAGAACTTAATATTTGGTACAGAAACATTTGTTTGCAATTACAGAAATCAGATGTTTTCTGTAGTTCTTGACCAAGTTTGCACACACTGCAGCATTGATTTTGGCCTACTCCTCCATACAGCTCTTTTCCAGATCTTTCAGGTTTCCGGGCTGTCACTGGCAACATTGAGTTACAGCTCCCTCAAAAAAATTTCTATTTAGTTCAATTCTGGAGATTTGCTAGGCTACTCCTGGACCTTGAAATGTTTTTTAAAAAGCAACTCCTTAGTTGCCCTGGCTGTGTGTTTCGGGTCATTGTCATGCTGGAAGATGCAGTCATGACCAATCTTGAATGCTCTTACTGAGCAAAGGATATTGTTGGTCAATATCTTGTGATACATTACCCCATCCATCCTCCCTTCATTATGGTGTAGTTGCCCTTTCCCCTTTGCAGAAAATAATCCCCAATATATGATGTTTTCACCTCATGCATTACAGTTGGGACAGTGTTCTTAGGGTTGTACTCGTTCTTCTTTCTCCAAACACAGTGAGTGCGGTTGATACCAAACAGTTCTATTTTGGTCTCATGTCCCCACCTGCCCCTCTACTATGCCTCTTTTGGATCATTCAGATGGTCATTGGCAAATTTCAAACAGGCCTGGATATGTGCTGGCATGTGCAGGGGGGACCTTGCGTAACTTACAAAATTTAATCCATGACAGTGTAGTCTGTTACTAATCGAAATCTTTGAGATTGTGGTCTCAGCTCTCTGCAGGTCATTGACCAGGTCCTCCCATGTAGTTCTGGACTGATTCCTGACCTTTCTCAGAATCAAACCCAGAGATCTGGGATGAAGCCTCAGACTGAGTAGGATTGACAGTCATCTTGTTTCTTCCATTTTCTAATAATTGCGCCAACAGTTGCCTTCTCACTAAGCTGCTTGTCTATTGTCCTGTAGCCCATCCCAGCCTCGTGCATGTGTACAATTTTATCCTAAGCGTCCTTAGACAGCTCTTTGGTCTTGACTATGGTGGAGAGGTTGGAATGTGATTGATTCAGCTTGCCACACAAACAACAAGTTCTTTCATGGCTCCATTGATCAAAAATTAAAATGTTTTGGGAAAATTGGGATACAAGCAATTTTTTATGAACTTACACATTTTTTATTACCACTTAAGTAAAAATACTAATCAAAAATACCATATGGGTAAAAAAATACAAAAGTGGTGCACGTGTTTCTATTATATTTTTCCTCTGATTGTTCCACTCCTGATTTTAGCTACAAATACTGACGTAAAAAAAACCCCAAACACTTAACATGTGCATGTGGCCTAAATGTTTTCTATTGCAATAATCGTAATGACTTGGAAAATCATATTGCCAGGTCATTTTTTTATTGTATAATGAATGGCTTAAAGGGGTATTACCATCTCCAAGATCGTATCCCAATATATAGTAGGTGTAATAATAATATTAGCAAATGCCTCTAATTAGAAATGTAGTATAGTTCTCTTCATTCATTTTGTCACTTACCTTATGTTCAAGGCTTTGCACGACCTTAGGTATCCAGGATTACGACCATGCATATAGTGACAGTTAGTTACTCGTGGTCATAAACCTGGATACTTAAGATCCCGTAATGCCCTGAACATGAGGTAAGTAATATAGTGAATCAAGAGAACTATATTACATTTCTGATTGGAGGTATTTGCTAATATTATTATTATTACACTTACTACATATTAGGATGCAAGAAAAAGATGAAGGAATCCTGTACACCATTCCTCATAAAATTCTTCAAGGCTTTATTGACACATTAAATTCCTTCTTTAAAATTGTGTATTCCAGGCATCCAGCCTACATATTAGGGAATGCTCACACGAGCGTATGACTTGCATGAGTGCAATGCTAGAAAATCTTGCATTGCACTTGGCCCCATATAAAACTACTGCAGCTCAGATGTGCGAGTTTTTACTCATCCCTAAGTGATTTTTAAATAATTTTCTGGTCATTTATCTTTTTTTTACATTAATAGTCTTGTTCAAATTGAATTTACTTTTGTTTTATATTGTAAACAAATAATAAAAACGTAAAAAAGTTCCTTTTGATAATTTGGTATTTAAACAAGATTGATATCTTTCTGAACATTTTTGGTCCTGGAAGATATTAAATAGATAGAGCTCTTAATTTTAGGAATAAATACCTACGTAGTGGTTTTTGGTATAAAATCTATAGTTTCCTATTTTTCCTATATTCAAAGCATGACCCTTTGATCCTTGAATATAATCCCCATAAATATTTTGATTGGGCAGCCTCAGAATACAATGAAAGAGTGATATACAAGTGAGCGTATAAATACATGTAATAGCACAGAACAGACCTTTGGATAATATGTGTGTACTAGGCATTTGTGACAAGTAAATCAGGATCAATTATGCACAAGCCACAACAACACCTCTTGGCCTTTTCTACTCCTAATGGGAAATGCTTGACATTCCACATGAATCAATCTACAGTGTTAGAGAAAATTCATAGTGTGATGGCTGTGTGGCCTTGGCCCCTTCCCGCTTCATGAAATTGAAAGTTTATGAGGTTTAGTTCATAGCCTTTGGGAATCGACAGCATGTTTCTTTTTATGTTGCAGGAATTTAATAAGATCTAGATCCCTCATCAGTCTTGTCTTGCCTGATGAATGCCATCTTGGTAATGTAGAAATGTAGGTAACTTAAATATCAAAAAATATCCAAAGGGAAATATATTTTCTGGACTTGATAGAGTGAAACTTAAGGCAGGCAAAGCAGAATTTTTTACAGGACGCAGTTACACATGATTATTTCTAGTTATATTTAAAATAAATAAGAAAAATAAAAAAAATACTATCTGCTGTAAATAAATACTAATTAACTACTTCTTTGAAATGTAGTTGTTTTATATGGGAACCATAAAACTTAAAAACAAGATTTGTAAGTGGCCGTCTCTGACACAATAGAACAATGCATGCCTCTCTCAGGAGACCAAATGTCCCGAAAGACTGCATCGAGTTGCACAATAGTCATTTGGTTAGACTATACTAAGTTTAGCAGCTGAGAAAAGGCAGAAAAGCCAGAAAAGCACCATTTTCTAACTTTCATTTGGCCATTTTAAAAACAATAAGGATAACGTTTGGAACACCATTCTAAGTCTGAACTGGGTGCAAAAACCTAAAAAAACATCACTATGGGGAGATAAGGTATGCACACCAGTGACTATGTAAGGGGAATACATGGAATAGCAGAAACTGCTGTGTGAATACTGACTTGAAAAATCCAATAGCTATATGTAAAGTGAAAATGTGAAAAATGGAATCTGCATTACTGCCATGAACATATGAATCAAGAGAAATTTAGCTACTGAATTGATCAATGCAATTGAGCCCCAACACTACGCCAAAGTATTTCTCTACGTTGGGGTCCCTAGCTTGTGTGTGTCCTCTCATGCAGTTAAAAAACTTACCGTGTATGGGAAGCTGAGACCCAGGCTATATATGCGTATGATATGGATTGGCAATAGGTGTGGTTGGGGAGGGTTCCCAAACGAAAAAATACTAACAATAAGGATAACGTTTGGAACACCATTCTAAGTCTGAACTGGGTGCAAAAACCTAAAAAAACATCACTATGGGGAGATAAGGTATGCACACCAGTGACTATGTAAGGGGAATACATGGAATAGCAGAAACTGCTGTGTGAATACTGACTTGAAAAATCCAATAGCTATATGTAAAGTGAAAATGTGAAAAATGGAATCTGCATTACTGCCATGAACATATGAATCAAGAGAAATTTAGCTACTGAATTGATCAATGCAATAGAGCCCCAACACTACGCCAAAGTATTTTTCTACGTTGGGGTCCCTAGCTTGTGTGTGTCCTCTCATGCAGTTAAAAAACTTACCGTGTATGGGAAGCTGAGACCCAGGCTATATATGCGTATGATATGGATTGGCAATAGGTGTGGTTGGGGAGGGTTCCCAAACGAAAAAATACTAACAATAAGGATAACGTTTGGAACACCATTCTAAGTCTGAACTGGGTGCAAAAACCTAAAAAAACATCACTATGGGGAGATAAGGTATGCACACCAGTGACTATGTAAGGGGAATACATGGAATAGCAGAAACTGCTGTGTGAATACTGACTTGAAAAATCCAATAGCTATATGTAAAGTGAAAATGTGAAAAATGGAATCTGCATTACTGCCATGAACATATGTGGGACCTTAGTTACCCGATGTGTATAATGGTTACCAGCGTTCACCGGCTCCGTCAAGATCCAAGCATCGCAAGGTTATGTCTGGCGCTGCTGCAATCCTGACGGAGCCGGTGTACACTGGTAACTATGATACACATCGGGTAACTAAGGGACCTTAGTTACCCGATGTGTATAATGGTTACCAGCGTTCACCGGCTCCGTCACGATCCCAGCAGCGCAAGGTTATGTCTGGCGATGCGTGCGGAGGGCCGGGGCGAGTGGCCAATCCATGCGGAGGGCGGGGCCAGGCCGAGGCGAGCGACCAATCCGTGGGGGGGGCGGAGACGAGGCGAGCGGCCAATCCGTGGGGGTGGGCGGGGCCATGGCGAGCCCAGCGGCCAATCAGCTTTGTGTCACCGTAAGGACACAATTTTGGAGCAAGACAGACAGACAGACAGACAGACAGAATAAGGCAATTATATATATAGGTATTTGCATGTTCTTTCCATGTTTGTGATGGTTTATTTTCAAACTATATAAATATACTTATACATTTAATTGATTCTATTAAATTGATTCTATTAAAAAGTGCTTAGAAAACTGGTTAAAAGACTTTGATTAGTAAATGTAACTGCAGTAACATTTCTGACGAGACACACGGAGACACATGTCAGGGATAAGATTTGGCAAATTCATTAAAGGGTTTTTTCCACTAACAAAGTTCATTTTAAAGTTAATTTTAATCAATAGATACTGGAATTATAATAATAAATTCCACAATTGGATGTGATTAACCCCTTCACAACCTTTCATGTACCCTGTACTAAAGTCACATTGATCGCATGAAGGTGCCTTCTGATTCTCACAGCACAGCACTGGGATTCATCGCCATTGGCTGTTCAATAATGAACAACCAATCACAGCGATTTCATTGAGGTCGAGCTATGATAGATGCAATAACTGCACTGACTATTGCTAGACTGGAGGCTAGCAATAGCAGTGTCACATGCCTTAGCACTGATTGTAGCAACCTTCCGATGGTGTGCAATCACTCCAATCAGAGAGCAGAGATGCGGTCAGGTTTTTTTACATTTTTTTGTTCCTGTACATTTTTCCTCCTTTTTACACCTGTGTGTGCTTCCTGCAGCCGCTGAGCGCCAACATGACAATACACCCATAAACCAATCCATCAAAATCTGCACTCCAAATGTCCTTCGTTTTAGAGCTCGACAGTGTGTCCAAATAGTAGTTTCCCACCACATTTGGGGTATCAGCATACTCGAGAGAAATTGCACAACAAATTTTGCAGTCCATTTTCTCATGTTATCCTTGTGAAAATTAAAACGTGGGACTAAACCAACATTTTTGTGGGAAAAACATTTTTTTTTCCTTTTCATGGTTCTACATTGTAAAATTCTGTGAAATACCTGGGGGTTCAAGGGGCTCACCCCATATCTAGATTAATTTATTGGGGGGTCTAATTTGTAAAATGAGGTAACTTGTGGAGGTTTCCACTGATTAGGCACATCAGGGGTTTTATAAACGCTATGTGGAGTCCACTAACGTTTAATTTTGCATTAAAAAAATCATATTTCATTTCTTCCCTTCTAAACCCTGCCATGCCCCCAAATAGTGGTTTTATGCCACATATGGGGTATTAGTGTATTCATAAAAACTTTAGCAACACATTCTGCAGTCCACTTTTTTCTGTTACCTTTGGGAAAATGGAAAAAAATGGGATTAAAGCAACATTTTTGTGGAAAAAATGTATTTTTTAATTTTCATGACTCAATGTCATACATTTCTGTGAAGCACCTGGGGGTTCACCATGCTCATCACACATCTCAATAAATTAAAAAATGGGTTCGCTTCTGAGAGAGAGCCACTGTTTCGGCAAATCATGGGCTTTCCAAATGCAATGTGGAGTCCACTAATGAATCCAGTGAATTATACTTTCAAAAAGTCAAATGGTGCTCTTTCCATTCCAAGCTATGCCATGTACCTAAACAGTGGATTTCCACCACATATGGGATATCAGCATATTCAGGAGAATTAGCACAACAAATTTTATGGTACATTTTCTCCTGTTACCATTGTGAAAATGAAAAACATGGGGTTAAATCAACATTTTTGTGGTAAAAATGTATTTTTTTCATTTTCATGGCTCAATTTCGTAAAATTATGTGAATCACTTAGGGTTTAACATGCTCAATACACATGTCCATAAATTTCTTGAGGGTTTAGTTTCCAAAATTTGGTCTCTTGTGGGGGTTTCCACTGTTTGGGTACATCATGGGCTCCCCAAAAGCAACATTGAGTCTGCTAACGATTGCAGCCAATTTTGCTTTCAGAAAGTCAAATGTTACTCCTTACCTTCTGAGCCCTGCTTTGCACCCAAACAGTAGATTTCCACCACAAAATTGGATATCAGCATATTCAGGGGAAATTTTACAAAAACTTGTGAAAACATTGGGAGAATGAAAAAAATGGGGTTAAAGCAACATTTTTGTGGTACAAATGTGTTGTTTTATTTTCATGGCTCAACGTCATAAAATTCTGTGAAGCACCTGGGGGTTCAAAATGCTCACCACACATCTCAATAAACTGTTTGGGGGTCTAGTTTTCAAAATGGGGTCACTTGTGGGGGATTTCCACTGTTTAGGTACATCATGGGCCCCCAAATGTGACCTACCTAAAGAAGTTGAATGATTTGAGAATACCTCTTTAAGTATGTGCTGATTGTTTTGTATAATAGTTCTATGTATCCTAATATTTGACGAGCTATCTGTATAAATCACATACTATATCTATCATACAGTAGACTACTGTACTTAAAGAAAAAAATAATAGTCTAAAGTAGCAACCATGTATTTTTGTGCATCACGCTACATCTGTTGTTTTAGGAATACAAATGCTTATATTTGCAAATATTTCTATCATAAATAGGATTTTTTTTTTTTAAAAAAAAGAAAAGTCAGTATTATCTACATTCTTTAATTCAAAAAAGTTACCCTGGAAAACTGAAAATGTGCTGCATCTAACCCTTTAAAGATTACAACTATTTTTTAATAAAATAAATTGCATTTCGGTAACTGAATATGAGACACGGTGAAAAATAATTTGTATGCATCATTAAACAAAATTCTAGTTATGCTTTATGTTCTGTTGAATAAAGACATCACAATTATTTATAAATGCAACCTCAGTAACTTATTATCCACTTCACAAGAGATGGATTTATTATTCTAACCCTGAAGAAAAGCAGCATTGATATATCATACTAAAAACAATAGATTTTGCATTCCTGTTAGAAAACAATAAAATATAACCGTGAAAGAAATATCGCTTGTTAAAAATTTAAACATAAATTTAATGCCATATAGAAGAAAGTTTTAAAATGTTGCATAAAATGTCATACTGTAATACACATAACATTACTTTTTAAATGTCCAATAGGGCACACAGTTCTGTAAGAATTAAGTAAACATGAAATGCTGCTTTTAATGAAGATTTCATTTATTGAAGAAAAAAATGCCTTAATAACTTGCCGTATGTTGAAACGAAATTGCCCCTTAGCTACTCAATCAACCGTTTAATCAAATTCAATTGACAGTTCAGCTCAGTTTCACTTGCAACATCAAGCCATGATTATTGCCTGTTAAGCCACCTAAGGATTTCAATGTGCAGCAGCTGTAAGGTCTCAAAAGGCAGCAAGGAAAAAATGTTTCTCCTTGCGGAGACTGACAAACCAATCTGGCTGCCAGTGAGGAGTCTAATAGCTATAATTCTCCTCTGGGAAATATTCAAATTGTCTCTTCAGGGAGGAAGGAGACGAACTCTAGCGCCACCTATTGGAAATAGCAATCCTAAAAGTAAAGAGTGGCCCTTTAACGAGCCTTTCATATGACTTTGGATTTATGCCAGATCAGAACCTCTATTTGCAAACTCGGTGTTTCAGGGTGATTGCCCCTCGTCAGTGCAAAGTATGATATCTGATCTGGCTGTAAGAAAAGCCATAGTGGGGTCTAAGGGGCAATCACCCCAAAACACCATGTCTGCAAATTGAGGTTCTGAGCTGGCATAAATCCTAAGTCATATGAAAGGGCTCGTTTAAGGGCCCCTTTTGACTTTTAGGATTGCTACTTCCAATAGGTGGCACCAGAGTTCGTCTCCTTCCTCCCTGAAGAGACAATTTGAAAAGGCAGCAAATGATGCCAAAATGGTGTTTTTTTGTTCTGTGTTAATGACAGGCTCATTGGAGTTCAAAGCACCAAATTCATTAAGCGGTCCATGTCACAAAATAAATTTTACACATCTTATCAGTGTCATGCCCTACCATGAGCCACACCAGCCACACCATTTTTTACCACAAGTTAATCCAGTAATGGAGTGGACTAAAATTCTTGGCTTAAGGAATGCCTCAATTTTCCATTAATTTGAAGGGGCTGCATAGCCATACTTTGTCCCAAACCTGGCTCCTCTACAGCTCCTGCAATTTTGTTGGTGTAGCATGAAACTGGCAGGTATATCTCAAAATGCAAAATTCTTACACAAAGAAAAATTACAACTATTTAAAGTGTTTTACATTGGTTTTCTGTTATTAACACTTTGATATTTAAACTCCATTGTGTTTGGGAAGAGTTATAAAGCCATTGTTAAAGCTCTAGTAACCCAGGAACCACTGTCAGTGCCTCAGGTAAGGCCAATGTACACGATTTCACAAGAGTAAATGAGCAAAAATGGCATCAGTTGGGAGAAATGCAAAGTGTAAAATATCTTGACATGTAAGTCCCAGATGAATATGTCATAAATGTCTGACACAAAAATTTCACATAAAAGCATAAGATCTCGTGTTTTGTGATTCTAGATTTCACTTTTCCCTTGGAGACATTTCAGCATACTGGAAATATCTGTTTGATAATCCAAACTACTAGCAAGGAAGTTCTCTTCAGAGTCTTAGGCCGGCGTCACATGCTACGATATATCGGGCGTCGTCGTCGGGGTCATGGATTCCGTGATATGTCGTCGGGGTCATGGATTCCGTGACGCACATCCGGCATCGTTAGACATATCGTAGCGTGTGACAGCTACGAACGACTGTGAACGAGCAAAAATACTCACCTTATCGTTGCTCGTTGACACGTCGTTCATTTTCAAAATGTCGGTCCTCTTTCTGTGATCCGGTTGTTCATTGTTCCCAATGCAGCACACATCGCTCTGTGTGACACCCCGGGAACGACGAACACAGCTTACCTGCGTCCCACTGGCAATGCGGAAGGAAGGAGGTGGGTGGGATTTTACATCCCGCTTATCTCCGCCCCTCTGCTTCTATTGGCTGGCCGCTGTGTGACGTCGCTGTGATGCCGAACGTCCCTTCCCCTTCAGGAAGAGGATGTTCGCCGCCCACAGCGACATCGTCCGGGTGGTAAGTGCGTGTGACAGGGGGTTAACGACTTTGTGCGCCATGGGCAACTAATTGCCCGTGACGCACAAACAACGGGGGCAGGTACGGTCGCTCGTACGATCACACGATAGATCTTAACGTGTGACGCCGGCCTTAGAAATGACATTGTAAGCTTTTCCATGTAGTTATATTTATTGTACATTGTATTTTAAATTCTATTATACGGTTGGAGAATTGTGAATAGTTTCCAAAATGTACAAAACAGTGAAAAATGTGCTCTTAAGTGATGAGCAAATGTGCTCGGCACTGCTCGTTACTCGATCCAGCATCAGGGTGCAGGGGTACTCACAGTGCTCAGCCGAGTATCACGGGTGCTCAGATATTTAGTTTGTGAAACAAAGGCCATAATACAAAGGCTTGTTTTGCTGCATGATGTGGGCAAGCACCACAGGGAGAGCCATTTGCAGTCTCTTAATGGCTCGCCCGGTGGATAAAACAATGTTCTCGGATGTAGTGGGACCACAAGAAAAAAAAAAACAATTCCGCCCTCCCCTCGGAAATGCTCTGTTTATGGCTGGCTGTATGTGGGTGGAGACCCAAACAAGCCAATCATTGACTTTCCACAAGGCTGGAATCACACTAGCGTAATATGCTAATGACCCCCGGCTCAGGCTGTCTGCTTCCTCACCGACTGAGGAAGTGCCAGTAATGGCACAAAACATGTAGGGGTGGCCCTGCATTATTTGGTGGACGTGCGGTTTTCTCCAGTGTGGTACGATGGGTAAGTGTTGGTGACACATTTTTTAGTGCACTCCATATCCTGGCTTGTTGAGTTTATTTATACTGCACCAACTCACTGCAACTTTGCATTGGGGATAGCAGCATTTTTCTTCATGCCATAAAGCTTATGCTGGATATGTGTGCGCTTAATCTCCACTTTTTGCCCGTACCCACATTATTTGTCCATCTTTTTTGCAGGGTCATTCTTTCCACTCCCTCTTTAACCTTGATCTGCTTGCTTTTTACCATGTGTGCTCTCTGTAGGGCATTTTTTCTATGACTATTATTACTAAAATGGCTTTTTGTACTTCACAAAATATTTTTACCAGTCGTTCTTTTTTGATCTCGTGTATATGTATGCAGTATTGTACATATTTATTGTAACTGCATTGAAAACGCACTGTTCTTTTTTGTTTCGAGGGTGACCTGAGTGTCATACGACTGTGACCTGATCTTGCAATCGGGTCACAGCTGTGAAGCTGAGGACGGGCGCTGCGGAGGAGAGGGAGGGGTAAATATCCCCATCTCCTCCATTGTCAGTCTGTGCGTATATCGCACTGTACTGGGATAACATCCGAGTGCAGTCCGATGTATCTCTCGCACCCATTCACGTGAATGGGTGCGAGTGATACGGCTCTAGCAGAAAATCGCAGCATGTTGCGACTTTTCTCGCATCCAGAATCTGGATGCGAGAAAAGCTTACCAACTGCTCTCCCTCATTGACTAATATTGGTCAGAGTGCAATGCCGGGTTTTCTCACATTACACTCGTCCGTTTTTCACGCTCGTGTCAGCGTGCCCTAATGCTCAAACTAGTACTCATTTCTACGAAAACACACTCTCTGGAATTGAATATATGTGATAAATACGGGGTGTATTGCAGTTTATCTACTCTTAAGGCCCTGTCACACACAGAAATAAATTTGCGGCAGATTTGTGGTTGCAGTGAAATTGTGGACAATCAGTGCCAGGTTTGTGGCTGTATACAAATGGAACATATGTCCATGATTTCACTGCAACCACAGATCTGCCAAAGCTTTATCTCTGTGTGACGGGGCCTTTAGTCTCAGATTTTACCCATATAGATATTCCTCTTATAATAGGACATGCTGGATGTGAGTTCTGTGCATCTAAATGCTGCTACCTTCACTACCTGTGATTAATCAGCCCAGGTTCAGCTTTTTTTACTGTATGCATTTATTCTTCTATAACATATGAGGGATCTTTTATCTTCTATTCTGGCAGACTCTAAAGGGCCATTTACACGCTGCGACATCGCTAACGATTAGAGATGAGCGAACCAGCCGTGGTTCAGCTTGAGTTCGGTTCGTCGAACGGAGGTCTCGTTCGAGTTCAGTTCGGCGAACGTTCGACGAACCGAACTCGAACCAATAGGATATAATGGGAGGCAATCAAAAACACATAAAAACGCATTATAAATGTACACATACAGTTAATAAACATTGCCATAACACTTACCGGTCCCCGCGATCCCTCCTGCACTCTGTCTCCTGCCGCTATTCCATCCGATGATCGCTGAATACTCCCGGTGACCAGCACTGCCAGCAGTGATGCAGCACCTATCGTGACGTCAAAATAGCCATGTGACCAGTCACGTGGCTATTATCTCATTGGCTACAGACTGGTCACATGACTATGACGCGTCATGTAGGACCTGTCATTGCACTCTCCGGTACACGGTGCACATTTGTGTATCGCCGTGTACCGGCGACATGCTCTAGCACACGGTCGACTCCCCGTTCCGTTAGGGACCGGCTGACACTGCCGGTCATTAACGGAGATCCCCGTTGCCATAGCAACGCAGTTAGCGGTGACGTCACCGCTAACCGCGGCTCCGGGAATCACATGATCGGAGCCCTGTTGCTATGGTAACACATCTGTCACCGCCAGCAGCACTGATCTCTCACGGAGTGAAGGCTGCACGAGAAGCAGCGTCTTCCCCCATGCAGCAGTGATGGAGCAGAGCTGCATTTGTTGAACGAGAAAGACAGAAGACCATGGATCGTGGAGGGCTGACAGGGGGTAATAAAGATGGAGTCTCTAATGTGTCTGTGTATTTATTTCTATTAAAGTATTTTTTCTCTGTGTGGTGTTTTTTTAACCCTTTATTGGAGATTCTTAATGGCCGGGTCAAACGTGCCTGACATTAAGAATCTCTGGCTTAATACTGGCTAGTAAAACAAAGCCAGTATTAACTCATGATTACCCAACAAGCCACCCGGCTCCAGGGCTGTTGGAAGAGTTGGATACAGCGCCAGATGATGGCGCTTCTATGAGAGCGCCATTTTCTGGGGCGGCTGCGGACTGCAATTCGCAGCAGAGGCGCCCAGAAACCTCGGGCTAACCTGTGCTGCGGATTCCAATCCCCAGCTGCCTAGTTGTACCTGGCTGGACACAAAAATGGGGCGAAGCCCACTTCATTTGTTTTTTAATTATTTCATGAAATAAGTGAAATAATTAAAAAAAACGGGCTTCCCTATATTTTTGGTTCCCAGCCGGGTACAAATAGGCAACTGGGAGTTGGAGGCAGCCCGTGGCTGCCTGCTGTACCTGGCTAGCATACAAAAATATGGCAAAGCCCACGTCATTTTTTTGGTGGGCAAAAAACTTCTGCATACAGTCCTGGATGGAGTATGCTGAGCCTTGTAGTTCTGCACCTGCTGTCTGCTCTTCTCCATACAGACAGACAGCAGCTGCAGAACTACAAGGCTCAGCATACTCCATCCAGGACTGTATGCAGAAGTTTTTTGCCCCCTGAAAAAATTATGTGGGCATCGCCATATTTTTGTATGCTAGCCAGGTACAGCAGGCAGGTACGGCTGCCCCCAACGCCCAGTTGCCTATTTGTACCCGGCTGGGAACCAAAAATAAAGGGAAGCCCTTTTTTTATTATTTCATGAATTTCATGAAATAATTAGAAAACAAATGAAGTGGGCTTCGCCCCATTTTTGTGTCCAGCCAGGTACAACTAGGCAGCTGGGGATTGGAATCCGCAGCACAGGTTAGCCCGAGGTTTCTGGGCGCCTCTGCTGCGAATTGCAGTCTGCAGCCGCCTCAGAAAATGGCACTTTCATAGAAGCACCATCTTCTGGCGCTGTATCCAACTCTTCCAGTACCTGCCTGCTATACCTGGCTAGCATACAAAAATATGGCGAAGCTCACGTCCTTTTTTTGTAGTTTTTTGGCAAAAAAAATAAAAAATGCTTCCCTGGATTTTCCATTGCCAGTGAAGGTAACACCAAGCAGTGGGGGTTAGCAGCCAGTAGCTGCTTGGATTACCCTTAGCTAGCAATACAAAAAATGCAGCGGGAGCCCATATATATTTTTTTAATTATTTATTTAAATAACCAAAAACAAAATGGGCTTCCCTGTATTTTGATTGCTGGACATCACAGTGCTGTAAAAATAAATCTTTAAAAAAAATGACGTAGCGCTCCGCGGTATTTTTGATTCTCAGCGCAGATAAAGCAGACAGCTATGGGTTGCCACCCCCATCTGCCTGCCGTTACCTTGGTTGGCAATCAAAATACAGGGAAGCCCATTAATTTTTTCTATTTAAAAAATAGTTAAAAAAAAATGATGTTGGGTCTCCCCATTTTTGATAGCCAGCTAGGGTAAAGCAGATGGCTGTAGCCTGAAAACCACAGCTGGCAGTTTTACCGTGGTTGGGGATCCAATGTGGAGGTCCCCCCAGGCTCTTTTTTTTATAATTATTTTATAAATATTAATAATTACACAAAAAAAGTAGGGTCCCCCCAAATTAGATCACCAGCCAAGGTAAAGCGGACAGCTGTGGTCTGGTATTCTCAGGGTGGGAAGGTCCATAGTTATTGGGCCTTCACAGCCTAAAAATAGCAGGCCACAGGCACCCCAGATGTGGCGCATCCACTAGATGCGCCAATCCTGGCGCTTCACCCAGGCTCATCCCGTGCCCTGGTGCAGTGGCAAACGGGGTAATAAATCGGGTTGATACTAGCTGTAAAGTCACCTGAGATCAAGCCCAGCAGTTTGTGATGTCATGGCGTCTATTAGATACCCAACATCATAAACTGTCAGTACTAACAAAAAAAATAGACAAAAGAAATTTACTTGAAAAAACAGTCCCCAAAACATTTCCTCTTTCACCAATTTATTGTAAGAAAAAAAATAAAGGGGTCCCACGACGACTCTGGACCGTCTACAATATGGGGGGGAGACACTCAAGGAACGTATCCCCCATTTTCTAGGAGTGCAGACCCTTCATGTGAGGAGTGTGGGTGCAATGAATCTGCACTCACTCTCCCCGGGTCCACAGCAGCAGAGTCCATGTCGTAATGGTTGCTACCAAAGCTGCAATGCCCTGCTCATGAGGTAAGGGCATGCCTAATGAGAACTATTCTACATTTCCAAATATTGGTATTTGCTGATATTATTGCTATTCCACCTACTATATATTGGGGATAGGATCTTGGAGATGGAATACCCCTTTAAGTCCAGTTATCCAGCTGAATGAATACTAAACAACAGAGCTCGCTATTTAGATGTGTTTTCTTGTGGCGTATAACGGACTCTCATGTTTGGTAGTCGTTCAGCAGGGAAACTATAAAAGCAAATCCCTCCATTTGGAAATGTAGTATATAGCTCTCCTGATCAATTATGTTCCTTACCTCATGAGCAGGGCATTGCAGTAAAAATAATAATTTATTCATTTATATAGCGTTATTAATTCCATAGCGCTGTATGTCTTTGGAGTGTGGGAGGAAACCCACGCAAACACGGGGAGAAAATACAAACTCCTTGCAGATGGTGCCCTTGGTGAGAATTGAACCCAGGACCTCAGCGCTGCAAGACTGCAGTGCTAACCACTGAGCCACCGTGCCACCCATTTAGCTTACAGATGCATAACCACCACTCACTGTGTCTGAACACAGGTGGCTGAGCTGACAGCCGCTCTGTGCATGCGGCAGCGTCTATTGTGAAGGAGAGGGCCGTGGGGGGATCAACGCTGCACAGGTACCGTGGGACACTGGGGAACACCGGTGGGGTTATAGGGGGTGACCTGGCAGGGCCTGGGGAGGAGTTTTCTGTCGCATGTGTCATGGCACATGCGACAGAAATCAGAGGAGTAGGGTGAATGCGGACGGCGCGCTGCTGTGCGCGTGGCCATCTTGGATTTCTGGGAGGGCATCAGGGGGGGCACTTTGGTGACACCGGGGGACCGGAGGGGACCGGGTAGGAGATTTATCATGTTTGTTCATGCCAGATGGGAGATAAATATTTTTTTACCGGCGCTGTCATTTACTGTAACGTGATCATCGGTATACGGTGTATACCTGTGATCACGTGAGCGGGGACCGGAAAAACCGCCCTGAATCATGATCTCCTGGGTCTCAGCTAGCCCTGAAACCCCGGAGATTTTCTGACGCTGGGGGGCGTTATTCACTTATTTCTGCCTGCTGTTTATAAACGGCAGATCAGAATAAGGCTAAATTCACACGACCGATCCATTTTTGCGGTCTGCAAAAAACAGTCCGTTTTTTTTCACGGGTGCATCCGTATGTCATCTGTTTGTCATCCGTGTGCCTTCCGTTTTTTTTGTGTACTGCAAAAAAACTGAAGGAGGGAAAATACATAAATTTACCCAGGATCCTTAGCTTCAACCTACATGAGGCGGTCACATGTTCACTCCAGTGCCATTTTCTACTGCTTTTCACAGCGTAGAGTGCTCTGGTGATTTTCCTGTGTTTGTACACTTCATATCAGTCTTTTCTGTCATTATAATGGCAGAAAGACACATAATGTCCCACTCTCCTGCATTTTGTAATTTTGCACCCTTTGGTGCCTGTCATGTGGCACTAAGGGGTGCTTAGCTTTGAATTTAGCCAAAAAAATGAAAAAAAAAATGACGTAGGGTTCCCCCTATTTTTGTAGCCAGCTAGGGTAAAGCAGACGGCTGCAGCCTGCAGACCACAGCTGGCAGCCTCACCTTGTCTGGTAATCCAAAACTGAGGGCACCCCATGCTGTTATTTTAAATTAAATAAATAATTAAAAAAAAAAAACACGTAGGGGTCCCCCCAAAATTGGATCACCAGCCAAGGTAAAGCAGACAGCTGGGGTGTGATCTTCTCAGACTAGGGAGGTCCATGGTTATTGGACTCTCCCCAGCCTAAAAATAGCAGGCCGCAGCCACTCCAGAAGTGGCGCATTCATTAGATGCGCCAATCCTGGTGCTTCGCCCCAGCTCATCCCGTGCCCTGGTGCGGTGGCAAACGGGGTAATATATGGGGTTAATACCAGATGTGTAATGTCACCTGGCATCAAGCCCTGGGGTTGGTGAGGTCAGGCGTCTATCAGATACCCGACATCACCAACCCAGTCAGTAATAAAAAAAAATAGACGACAAACACATTTTTATTTGAAAAAACACTCCCCAATACATTCCCTTTTTAACCAATTTATTAGAAAGAAAAACAAATCCAGGTCTGGTGTAATCCAAGGGGTTGCCATGACGATCCACACTGTCCCAGTCAATGAAGAGCAGGATGTTCCCCATTGGCTGGGAGAGCAGTGCAGTGACCTGAGCTAACATCAATGGGTCAGCCCAGGTCACTGCAGGGGGATGACAAGTGCTGCTGTCAGCGAGGTACATTACCTGCGCTGATCTCCTGCACTGCTGACAGCACCTGTCACTGAGTTCAATGACCGCCGCCTTCACAGCCAAGTATCGCGAGACCCCCGTGACGTCACCACTAGTCAGTCTCGGGTCGGAAGCGAGAGAAGGTGATGTGACAAGCGGCGGCCATGGAGGACAGTGACAGCGCTGAGGTCGGGACTTCATCACCGCAGGTAAGCCGAGCGGGACCATGTGTGCAGAGTGCCAGGAGGACGTCAGTGTCGTTGACTGCATGGCTGGGGACGTGTGTATGTCTGTGTGTGTGTGTGTGTGAGAGTGTGTGTGTACATGCCGCGTGCAGGAGGGGGCGGAGTGAGCTGAGCGGGGAAGTGTGGGCTTCCTGCACGTAACTAGGAAAAACATCGGGTTACTAACCAAAGCGCTTTGCTTGGATACCCGATGTTTATCTTGGTTACCAGCTTCTGGCAGGCTGCCAGCGATGGCTCCTGCACACTGTAGCTGTAAAAAGCCCTGCTTTTTGCTGCTAGAACCGTTCTCGAATGTATCTAGAACTATCGAGCTTTAGCAAAAAGCTCGAGTTCTAGTTCGATCTAGAACAGTCCCCAAAATCACTCGAGCCGCGAACTGGAGAACCTCGAACCGCGAACCGCGCTCAACTCTACTAACGATATATCGTCGAGGTCACAGTGTTTGTGACGCATATCCGGCGTCGTTAGCGACATCAGAGTGTGTGACACATATGAGCGACCTTCAATGATCGCAAAAGAGGTAAAAATCGTTGGTTTTGGACAGGTCGTTTATTTACCAAAAATTGTATGTGCAGTAACGAGGTTGTTCCTCATTCCTGCGGCAGCACACATCGCTATGTGTGACGCCGCAGGAATAAGAAATATCTCTTTTCCTGCTGCCGCCGGCAATGAGGAAGGAAGGAGGTGGGCGGAATGTTACGTTCCGCTCATCTCCGCCCCTCCGCTTCTATTGGGCAGCCACTTAGTGACGTCGCTATGACGCCGAACGAACCGCCCCCTTAGAAAGAAGGTGGTTCGCTGGTCAAAGCGGCGTCGCTAAGCACTTAAGTATGTGTGACTGTTCCTAGCGATGTTGTGCACAACGGGCAGCGATGTGCCCGTGACGCACAATCGACGGGGGCGGGTAAACGCTAGCGAGATCGCAGCATGTAAAGTACCCTTAAGGCTATGTGCCCACGCAGCGGAAAATTTGCGGAATTTGCTGAGATTTTTTTGCGGATTTTTAAAAAATCTGCAGTACAGCGAGTCCCCAGCCATTTCTATGGCATTTTGGAACTGCTGTGCCCATGCTGCGTTTTTTTCCAGTGGAAATAATGCAGATTTCCCTGCGTAAAAATCTGCAGCATGTCAATTATTCCTGTGGATTATTCCGCACGATCTCATACTTACCTGCCTTGATAGAAGACACCGGGAGGAGCGCAGTGGAGCCAGGAGCAGGAGGTGGGCGGGTCCTGCACGAGCTCCGGTCATGTGACAGCCGGAGTTAGTTCAGGCCCGCCCACCTTCTCCTGCAAAGTGCAGACAGACACGGTCAGAAAGTGAAGTGCTGCGTGATAGAGGTAACTATGAACTCACCGATCACTCCAGCACTTGTTCTACATTGAGGATGCTGTGCCCAAGCCATGGTACTGTATCCTCAATGCAGAATGACCGCAGCATATCCGCAGGACATTCCGCAAATAAACCGCAGCATTGAAACAGACAAAGTTGTGCTGCAGTTTTCTGGGAGCTCCAGTGGAATGTCCTGCAGATATATCCGCAAGACACTTTCCCCGTGGGCACATAGCCTAATGCTGACAAGTGTTATTTCCCCTTTACTAGCACAGTTTACCATATGACCTAAGCTTAAGGCTACTTTACACACTGCGATATCGGTCCCGATATCGCTAGTGTGGGTAGCCGCCCCCATCTGTTGCGCGACACGGGCAAATCGCTGCCCGTGCCGCACAACATCGCCCAGACCGGTCACACATACATACCTGTCCGGCGACGTCGCTGTGACGGGCGAACCGCCTCCTTTCTAAGGGGGCGGTCCGTGCGGCGTCACAGCGACGTCACTGAACCGCCGCCCAATAGCAGCGGAGGGGCGGAGCTGAGCGGGACGTAACATCCCGCCCACCTCCTTCCTTCCTCATAGCGGCCGGGAGGCAGGTAAGGGGAGCTTCCTCGTTCCTGCGGCGTCACACGCAGCGATGTGTGCTGCCGCAGGAACGAGGAACAACCTCGTTACTGCTGCAGTAACGAGATTTGAGAATGGACCCCCGTGTCGCCGATTAGCGATTTTGCACGTTTTTGCAACGATGCAAAATCGCTTATCGGTGTTACACGCAACGGCATCGCTAATGCGGCCGGATGTGCGTCACGAATTCCGTGACCCCAACGACTCCGCATTAGCGATGTCGTAGCGTGTAAAGCCCGCTTAAGGCTATGTTCACATGTCCAGTAATCATCCATTAGAATAGATCCAGCAGTGATTCGTTGGCAAATAAGTTGTGCAGACACAACTTTTTTGACTTATTAAAAAACTGATTTTAGCTAGATCTGTTTTTTCCACATTGAAGTATATAGAAAACAGATCAGTTAAATAGCCTTCTGTTATTTTCCATATGAAATTGATACAGTAAACAAAAAATGGATCCGTTTGAAATGAAAGAAAAATGGATCCATTTTATATTCACTTAAATGTTAAAAAAACGGATCCAGTTAAAATCAGATTTTTAAAAACAGATAAAAGAAGTTGTGTCTGCACAACTTTTTTTGTCATCGGATTGCTGTTGTATTCACTCTAAAGGGCACCTTTTCATGCAGCGATATCGCTATCGATATCGCTAGCAAGCGTACCCGACCCCTTCAGTTGTGCGTCCCGGGCAAATCGCTACGCACAACATCGCTAAGAACGGTCACACGTACTTACCTGCCTAGCGATGTCGCTGTGGCCGGCGAACCACCTCCTTTCTAAGGGGGCAGTTCGTATGGTGTCACAGCGACGTCACTAAGCAGCCGCCCAATAGAAGCTGAGGGGCGGAGATGAGCGGGCGGAACATCCCGCCCACCTCCTTCCTTCCTCGTTGCCGGAGGACGCAGATACGGAGATGTTCCTCGTTCCTGGAGTGTCACACATAGCGATGTGTGCTGCTGCAGGAACGACAAACAGCCTGCACGTCCTGCAACAGCAACGATAATTGGGAATAGAATGACGCGTCAACGATCAACGATAAGGTAAGTAATTTTGATCGTTAACGGTCGTTCGTGCAGTTCACACGCAACGACGTCGCTAACGAGGCTGGATGTGCGTCACAAATTCCGTGACCCCAGCGACATCTCGTTAGCGATGTCGTTGCGTGTAAAGCGGCCTTAAGGCTACAGTATGTTCACATGTTGAATTTTTAAAGCGTTTTTTCCATGATTTTTTAAATTACTTTTATCCAAATTAAAAGCTGATTTTTCCAGTACCAGCAAGACCTATGAGAGTTCAGAAGTGTCATGTACTTTTTTCAGAGTTTTTCTAACTTTTTTCCCAATTGAAAGCAATGAAAATGCAAATATGGCCTGCATTTTTGCTACTATTTTTGCTGTGTTTTTTGTTGTTTTTTTATGTCTTTGTGGTAAATGATACTAACTTTATTTAAAAAGGTACTGTAGACAGAAGACACCAAAAATGCAGCTAAAAAACCGCAGCAAAATCACAGCAAAAACACAGCAAAACATGTTTTTAAGAAGCAGGTTTTTTTTACTAGCAGAAGAGTAAGTTTTGCTGCAGTGTGGGAACATATCCTAATGGATGATTACTGGACATTAGAGATGAACCACCACCATAGCTGACAGAGCGCTGACGTCAAAGGCAGGAGCCCCTTGCCTCTGATTGGCCAGCGCGCTGTCTTTGAGTAGCGTCTGACAGAGGAAGTTCCTCCCTTGTCGCAATGGTTACCCGATACACATCCTGTAGCGGCGAACTACGTGCATCGGGTAACCATCGTGATGAGGGAGGAACTTCCTCTGTCAGATACTACTCAAAGGCAGTAAACTGGCCAATCCTGCCTTTGACGTCAGCGCTCTGGCAGCGGAGGTTCCGACATCGGTCGCGATGGTTACCAGATACACATCTTGTACCGGCGAACTGCAAGTCCCAGGAGGCCGGCGATGGAACGGAAGGTAAGGTGAGCATAATATGTGTGTGCATGTATGTTTGTGTGTGTTTGTGTGTGTTTGTGCATGTGTGGAATTGACACAATAGGGAACCAGGATGGGACATTTAACAAGTTGTGGAAGGAATTGTCTGCATTGCTATGATTTCCTATGGGAAATTTTGCTTTGCTAAATGAGTAATTTGGTTAACAAGCACACTCCCAGAATGGATTGTTCTCGTTAACCAAGGTTCCACTGTGTTAAAATTGAATTACAGTATTACTGTGAAAAGCCAGTTACGCTTTTCGTGATCGAACCGTGATCTAAGATAACCTCGAACTGTCAAACTTGAAGCTAATTGTTCGCGTTCGTCGAACGACTCGAACATAGCCTAAAACAGGGCAAATTTGAGATTGGCGAACAGTTCAATTTGAACACTGCTCATCTCTACTGGACATGCGCACATAGCCTAACACAGAGTTAAGAGACGTGAGAAGACAACGCCAGGACCATATAGGAAATTTACAATATGGAGCAAGATGAGTTTCCCCTGCCAAGTTGATTTCTGTTGTGGAGCCAAGTGTATGCTTTATCCAGGCTAAAGAGGTGTAAGATTTATTGGTCAAGCCTTACAGCAGTACTAGCAATCTATAATATCTACTACTATTTCTTCATCATGAAGAAGTAGACTAATGCGGGCTTTACACGAGACGAGCTATCGTGCGATGCATCGTCAGGCTCACGGTTTTCGTGATGCACGTCCGGCATCGTTCACGACGTCGTCTTGTGTGACACCTCCGAGCGATGCAGTATCGCTCACAAATCGTGAGTCGTGTACTCATCGCTCAGTTTTAAAAAATTGTTTAATTAAAATGGTGCTGGTTGTTCATCGTACCCGGGCAAGCACATATTGCTCCGTGTGACACCCCGGGAACGATCAACACAGCTTACCTGCGTCCCGCGGCTCTCGGTGGCTATGCAGAAGGAAGCAGGTGGGTGGGATGTTTACGTTCCGCTAATCTCCGCCCCTCCACTTCTATTGGTCGGCGGCTGTTTAACGTCGCTGTGATGCCGAACGTCCCTCCCCCTTTAGGAAGAGGATGTTCGCCACCCACAGCAAGGTCGCTCAGCAGGTAACTATGTGTGACGGGGGTTTCACGACTTTGTGTGACACGGGCAGCGATTTGCCCGTGATGCACAAATGACAGGGGAGGGCACGATCGATCGTGAAATCGCACAATCGGTCGTCTCGTGTAAAGCAGGCATTAGACCCTTACTTTTTCACATGGACAATATTTTCCACATAGTTAAGCTCTAAAGGATAAACTTATTCCTAAAATTACCCATGGATTTTCTCCTAGCAAGATGGTAAGTGTGGGCGAAGTCAAATGACAAGAAAAACAGTGACCATTGAGCTTGATGGTATAATGTAATAAAAGAGCAATTTAAAAACAAGATTGGAGTTGCTTGAAGGCTTGTACAGTGGAATCAAACCAGTTCCAAGAATTAATGTCCTTCTGAATGAGAGCTACAAGAGATACCACTTGAGAGTGTATTTTAATGAACCAGAGGTAATAATATGCAAAACCAAGGAATATTTGAAGGCTTTGAGACCAGAACGTTGTTTTCAATCCACAAAAGCATAAACTTTGTCTTGTTCTATACGCAAAACTCCAGATGAAATGATATATCCAAGAAAACGTAATTCATGGCTCTCAAGGGAACATTTTTCCAATAGCATTCAGATTGTTTTGACAAAGTCTCTTCAAAACACAGCAGACATGAAGATGATGTGAGTCTTGGTTCTGGATGAAGATTGGGATGTAATCCAAATAGACTAATAAATATTCTTACAAGATCTCACAGAAGATTTAATTCACAAAATGGTAGACACATATAGAGTGTGCGTAAATGGAGAGGCATGAGGAAATATACATAATGACCATCATGGATGTTGACTGCCATCTTCCATTCATTGCCCTCTTTAATAGTGTTGAGCCACCCCCCTAGTGTTCGAGTTCAGTTCGGTTCGTCGAACAGCGGCTCAGTTCGGTGAACGTTTGACGAACACCTTCAAACCCCATTGAAAACAATGGTAGGCAAACACAAACACATAAAAACACATTATACATGTACACATACAGTTAAGGCCAGTTTCACACATCCTTCATTTTGGATGTGTGAAACTGGCCTAATAAACATTGCCATTACACTTACAGGTCCCTGCGAAGCGTCCTGCACTCTGTCTCCCGCCGCTTTTCCATATGATCATCGCTGCGCCCTCCCGGTAACCAGCACTGATGATAGGACCTTCCGTGATGTCGTCATAGCATGTGACCAGTCACGTGTCTATTATCTCATTGGCTACAGACTGGTCACATGGCTAGACGTCATGCTAGGTCCTGTCAGTTCATCTCTCTGGTACGCGGTGCTCGTCTGAGCATCTCCGTGTACTGGTGAGATGCTCTGGCACATGGTCGACTCCCCGTCCATGCATGTCGATGCTCTTTACAGAGTCAGCCCATATATGAATAACGGAGATCACTGTTGCTATAGTAACCCGCCTGTCAGATTGCTATTGCTACAGTGGCCGCGGTGACATCACTGCTTACAGCCCACAGTCTCTTCTCACTCACTGAGTGATTAGACTGCACGGGAGCAGCAGCGTCTTCCTCCCATGCAGTTCTGTCTGATGTAGCAAAGCTGCATGGGTTAAAGGAGAAAGAACACAGAAGACCATGGATCGTGGAGGGCTGACAGGGAGTAATAAACATGGAGTCTCTAAGTGTGTCTGTGTATTTATTTATATTAAAGTATTTTTTCTCTGTGTGGCATCTTTTTTTTTAACCCTTTATTGGAGATTCTTAATGGCCGGGTCAAACTTGCCAGACATTTAGAATCTCTGGCTTAATACTAGCTAGTAAAACAAAGCTAGTATTAACCCATTATTACCCAGAGAGCCACCCGTAACCAGGGCAGCTGGAAGAGTTGGATACAGCACCAGATGATGGCGCTTCTATGAAAGCGCCATTTTCTGGGGCAGCTGCGGACTGCAATTTGCAGCAGAGGGGCCCAGAAACCTCGGGCTAACCTGTGCTACGGATTCCAATCTCCAATCCCCAGCTGCCTAGTTGTACCTGGCTAGACACAAAAATGGGGCGAAGCCCATGTCCTTTTTTTTTTTTAAATATTTCAAGAAATCCATGCTGAGCCTTGTAGTTCTGCAGCTTCTGGCTCCTCTCCTCCATACAGACAGACAGCAGCTGCAGAACTACAAGGCTCAGCATACTCCATCCAGGACTGTATCCAGGAGTTTTTTGCCCCCCCCCAAAAATACGTGGGCTTTGCCATGTTTTTGTATGCTAGCCAGGTACAGCAGGCAGCTATGGGCTTCCCCCAACCCCCAGCTGCCTATTTGTACCCGGCTGGGAACCAAAAAGGTAGGGAAGCCCTTTTTTTTTTAATTATTTCATGAATTTCATGAAATAATTAAAAAAAATGGCGTGGGCTTCGCCCAATTTTTGTGTCCATCCAGGTACAACTAGGCAGCTGGGGATTGGAATCCAAAGCGCAGGGTGCCCAAGCTTTCTGGGCACCCCTGCTGCGAATTGCAGTCCGCAGCCACCCCAGAAAATGGCGCTTTCATTGAAGCACCATCTTCTGTCGCTGTATCCAACTCACCAGCTGCCCTGGTGACAGGTGGCTCGCTGGGTAATAATGGGGTTAGGGCTAGCTGTATATTATCAACTGGCCCTAAGCCCGAAATTCATGGTGTCACGCCAATATTAGACATGGCCACCATGAATTTCTAGTACAGATAAAAAAAAAACACACAGAAAAATATTTTTATTAGAAATAAAACACAACACAATTAGTGACTCCATCTTTAATGAAATAAAGAACCCCACTCCGCAGTAATCCAGGGTCAAGGGTCCCGCGCCGTCCATTCCGGATCTAATATCATCTGATCAGTTTGCTGGAAGGCAAAGCGATCAGATGTGTCAGGTTCAAGGGCCTGAATCACATGACACAGCAGCTGATTGTATAAACGGCTTTTATACAATCAGCTAATGCATCAGTGCAAAACCCCCCCCAAAAAACAAACTACACACTTCTGTGCAGACTCCTGTCCAACAGCAGCAGCTGAAAAGTTTAGCCGGCCGGGCGGTAAAAAGCCGGCCTCACCGATCGACTTATAGTGTCAGCTGATTCCGTCAGGTGACCGCATCAACTGATCATCGCCAGGTCTGAGAGAGAGAAAAGAGAGAGGAAAGAGAGAGAAACTAGAGAGAGAAACTAGAGAGAGAAAAAAGAGAAAAGAGAGAGAAGAGAGAGAAGAGAGAGAGAAGAGGAGAGAAGAGAGAGAGGACAGAGAGGAGAGAGAGAAGAGAGAGGAGAGAGAGAAGAGAGAGGAGAGAGAGGAGAGAGCAATGCAGCCTAATTCCGTGAACTGCTCTGATTTTAGAGGTTTGTCCCGCGGCTCACAGCTGATGTCCGGCTCCTTCCCTCAGTGCATAATTAAATTATAATTATAAATAAATAATAATTATAATTTAAATTCTTTGCTGGGGCGGCTGGGATTCGAACTCGTGAACTAATTCTCTTTAGGCAGTAGCACTATCCATTGAGCCACTGCCTCTAACGAAAAGCATAGGAAGATTTGGTAATCTTAACCTCTATATTGCAGTAGAGAATCCACAAGCAGATTGTTCAGCTGGATGGATGGAGAGATGGATGGATGGTGAAAGGAGGAAACACTGGCACCATTCAACGAGCTAACCACTCAATCTTCCTATCTCAGCTTTATACACGCATTATATGGCTTGTAAATTTCCTTGCATTCTGCTCATTCCAATGAAAGGCCACACCTTTCCCCCTGACCTGATAGTCGAATAAAACAGCTTTTTTACCGCATATTTGGTGAGTGCCTTCTGTCTCTTTTCACATGGACTCGATGGATGGATGGATGGCTGGAGGGATGGATGGATGAATGGATAGATGAATGGATGGATGGATGGATGGATGGAGGGATGGATGAATGGATGGATGGAGGGAGAGATGGAGGGATGGATGGGTGGAGGGAGGGATGGAGGGATGGAGGGATGGATGGATGGATGGATGGAGGGAGGGATGGATGGAGGGATAGAGGGATGGATGGTGGGATAGAGGGATGGATGGATGGTGGGATGGAGGGAGGGATGAAGGGAGGGATGAATGGATGGAGAGATGGAGGGAGGGATGGAGGGATGGAGGGATGGAGGGAGGGATGGAGGGATAGAGGGATGGAGAGATGGAGGGATGGATGGAGGGATAGAGGGATGGATGGAGGGATAGAGGGATGGATGGTGGGATGGAGGGAGGGATGAAGGGAGGGATGAATGGATGGAGAGATGGAGGGAGGGATGGAGGGAGGGATGAATGGATGGAGGGAGGGAGGGATGGAGAGATGGAGGGATGGATGAATGGATGGAGGAATGGATGGATGGGAGGGCAAACACTGGCACTACCGCACTCATCCTCGCAGGCACTATGGCACTCATCATCCTCGCACACACTCAGGCACTACGGCACTCATCATCCTCGCACACACGCAGGCACTACAGCACTCATCATCCTCGCACACACACAGGCACTATGGCACGCATCATCCTCGCACACACGCAGGCACTACAACCCCCATCATCACCGCACACGCAGGCATTACCTCAGTGACGTCCCCGCTGACAGCGCGGCTCACTTCAGCTGCTGCGTGGATCTGACACAGAGCTGTCGTGTTCTACGGCGCTCCTGTCAGCTTCATGTAGCAGAGCTGGATGCGTCGCGGGACCTCTGTGGATTATTTCAGACCTGGAGGGGTATTTGGGGATTTTAATAAAATGGTGAAAGAGGGTGTTTTTTTTGTCTTTTATTCCAAATAAAGGATTTTTCCTTGTGTGTGTTTATTTACTTTCACTTACAGGTTAATCATGGAAGGTATCTCGGGGAGACGCCTACCATGATTAACCCCGTTATTAACCAGATTGCCACCGCACCAGGGCAATTTGGGATGAGCTGGGTAGAGTCCCAGGACTGTCGCATCTAATGGATGCGGCAATTCCGGGCGGCTGCCTGCTGATATTGTTAGAGTGGTGGGCTTCCCACCGTGATGCTTCCCAACCTGACAATACCAGCCTCCAGCCGTGTGGCTTTATCCTGGCTGGTATCAAAATTAGGGAAACCACATTTTTTTTTAATTTATTTATTTTACTGCACGATATAGACCCACCCGCTGGCGGCTGTGATTGGTTGCAGTGAGACAGCTGTCACTCATCATGGGGGCGTGTCTGACTGCAATCAATCATGGGTGCCGGTGGGCGGGAAAAGCTGGGAATACCAGATTAAATAATGAAGTGGCAGCCATTTTCAAAAGAGTAAAAGCCGCCGGAGCTTTGTGACAGCTGTGCAGCACCGGGCCCGTGATCAGTGAGTAGGAAAGAGAGAGGGTTTGTGCTGGGGATGCAGGACGCATGCAGATGCGCAACGTGCGCACATAGCCTTACTGTGAAAAGCCACGCTTTTGTTGATCGAACCGTTATCGAACATAACTCAAACTGCCGAACTTGAAGCAAATCGTTCAAGTTCGTCGAATGAGTTGAACACCGCCCAAAATCACTTGAATTTGAAATTGGCGAACCGTTCGAATCGAACATCGCTCCACTCTACTCTTTAATACAACAGTTTAATTGGTCGTGGGATCCATGCAAATCTATTTGGATAAGATGGTAGCACCTTTAACATGATCAATCAACTTGAGAGGGGGGTAACTGAGTATGGTCTTTCAGAGTGATTTTATGTATATTCTAATGACAAAAAGATCTGTCTTTCCAGCTACAAATAGATTTTCAGATAAAACACCTTTCCAAATTGTCTTTAATGTAAGCAGATATTGCCTCAATTTCAGGGAGAGATAGAGTATAAACTCTGGTTCTGAGTACTTTAATACTTGCTGAAAGGAGTGTTATGCACATAAGTATTCCAACACAGGTAGAAGGAGCAATAAATCCTTTCTCAATACAGCAGCATCTTCACTTTTCTTGTGTCTGTACAAACTAGTATCTCTTGTTGCCTAGCCCCCAATGCTTTCTGCATAGGCTGGAATCACCCTAGCCACAACACTACAAACCACAACTCAGATCAATCTGCCTGAAAAAACTGTCAAGTTAATCGGTCCAGTCCAGAGAGACTTGCTCTTGAGTACATTACTGAGAGTTTGGCCAATGGGCATATTAGGTCTCTGTCCTCTCTTGTCGCGGCTGTTTTCTTTTTTATAAAGAAAAAAAGATGGTGGATATTGACCATGTTTGGATATTCGGGAGGTGAACCAGATTACGGTTTATGATCCATATCCCATGCCCCTTATTCTGGACCTTTTTAACCAGATTTCCAGTGCCAAGTGGTTCTCTAAGCTCGACCTCAGGGTGGCCTATAACCTCATCAGGGTCCATGAGGGGGATGAGTGAAAGACTGCATTTAATACACCAGAGAGTCACTATGAGAATCTGATAATGCCTTTGGGCTAACCAACGTGACTGCTGCATTCCAACACTTTGTTAATGATGTATTTGTGCACCTGGTGGGTAGATTAATTGTTACTTACATGGACAACATCCTGATCTACTCTCAAGTGTTCCACGTACTTATGGCAAACAAGCTTTACGCTAAACTTGAAAAGTGTGTATTCGTCGTTCAGGAGTTGCCTTTTTTTGAGTTACATCATTTCTTCATCTTGTGTCAGGATGGACCTCTCCAACGTGCGGGCAATTTTAAATTGGTGCCATCCTGAGAACCTTAAGGTGAAGTGTTAAAATGGTTCTAGGGGTTCACTAACTATTACAGAAAATTTATTAAAAATTTCTTTGCCATTGCCAGACCTTTGACTGTTATGACAAAGAAAGAGATGGACTTCTCTGACTGGTCTGACAGTGCTTTGCTTTCTTTTGAGTGTCTGTACTTATACAGCCCAATATTTCTCTTCCTTTTACGGTTGAGGTGGAGGCTGTGTTGTCTCAGGGTCCGTCACTGTTTAAGCTTCGCCCATTTAGTTTTTTTTCCAAACAGTGGTAACCAACCAAGCATAACTATGACATAGGTAACAGGGAATTACTTGCCATCAAGTTGGCATTTGAGGAATAGTGACACTCCCTAGAGAGAGTGACACACCTGGTTACTGTTATCACGAACCAAAAGAACCTCTTGTATCTCGAGACCGCTTAGCACTTCTCTCCGAGACAAGCTCAGTGGTGCTTGTTTTTTTTAACAGCTTTAACTTTTTTGTCACCTACCACCATACTGTTCTAGAAACACCAGGACAGATGCTCTTTCCAGGTGTTTTCCTGAGGGGGAACCTCAGAAGGAAGTGGTGCCCATTCTACAGAAATGGGTAGTTTTGTGAGCAGTAAGTACTGAAGTGGAGCCTGAGATTACTAAGTCCCAGGATAAGGCAACAGCAGGAGTCTCAGAAAACAAGTCATTTGTTCCCCTGAACCTTTGGCTTAAGGTTTTGGAGGAGCACCATGACTTTATTCTTTCTGGTCACCCTGGGGTGAAAGGTACATTAGATCTTCTACTGAATCATTTTTGGTGTCCTAAGATCCAAAGGGTTGTGGTCTCCTATGTGTCCACATGTACTGTCTGTGCGTGGTTCTGTTACGTCACCGCCGGAGTCTGCTCCAGCGACTTCTGCTCCGATCGCCAGGCGACGCCGTGTTCCTGCCGTAGATGGTGCTGATGATGGGAGAGAAGTCGATGCCAGCAGCACCAGTGGGCGCAGGCTCCGATCATCCACTGGGCTGGGTTAGCTTGGGATCTGCAGTACCGCTGGCTGACTGTGGGTGGCATGTGTCTTCCAGCTGAAGTTGCCAGCGTTCAGCTACAGCCAATGGGAAGACACCACACCCTTCTTATTTCCCCTCCTGTCACATGATTACTGCCAGATATAGTTCTGATTTTCCTGGCTCCTGTTACATCCTATTCTGTTGGTGATTCCTGTGTTGACTTCTGCGTGTTTTGACTACTCTTCTGCCTACTGTTTTTGTACCTTGCTGCCCGACCCGGATCTGACCTCTGCTACGTTTGCTGACTACGTCACTGCCTGCCGATTCTGTCCCTGTTCCGCTATTCCTGGTTTGACCCTGCCTGACTACTACTCTCATCGGACTGCAGCTTTCCACAGGTAGTGATCTCCAGTTCCCTGTGTAATTCCAAATCCCTGTATAGGGGTTAAAGGGTTTCAGGGTTCTGGGGTCCTACTTGGTGAGTGGCTTCCCTCTAGCCTCCCCGTTACAGCCCATCTGAGTCTGTGGATCCAGGCAGGCGTTACAGGTTCAAACCTTTATCAGTTGGCTTTGCCAGGGGTGTACAAGATCCACAATGTGTTCCATAAATCTCATAAATCACCGCCTCTTCTTCTCCTGTTTTGGTTGACAGTACCATGGAGTTTGAGATGTCTAGAATTATTGATTCTCGGGTGATGCGTTGTTTCCCTTCAATATCTTGTGCACTGGTGGGGCTATGGTCCTGAGGAGAGGACTTAGGTGCCAGCATCTGACGTCCATGTGGATAGCCTGGTCAGAGCCTTCCATTGCAGACATCCAGAGAAAGCTAGGTCAGTTAGACCTGAGGGTCGAAAGGCCCCTCATAGAGGGAAGGGTACTGTCATGTGGCATACAAGTCCACACTCACGGGGTGCCGTGGCGCGGGACTCTGTTCACATTGCAGAGTCTGACAGGCAACCTGATCTCTCCTAGTTGCACAGCCTCAACTGAGCATTGGCTGAGTCTTTTCCACTGCTTTCCAGTCCTGTAGGAGTTAATTACTGTGGAGTGGTGTGTGGCTGGAGGCTGGAGATGTGGTGCACCCGATGACAGAAAGAAGAGGACTGGATGGCAATTTGCGACGTGAAAAACTAATACCTATCGGGCTGCCTCACTGCTTGCCATCTGGTCTTCCTTTTTCCACCTTCATGTGCTGTGTCTCCAAGACTTTTTGCCGACTTCGTGACCCAGAGGTCACTGCACAGAATAAGGTCACAATATTGACTTTGTGACCTTAGGACACAGAGTAACCTAGACGTCACCAAAAGTCCTGGTCTATAGTGAAGTGTCACATGATGATGATGAAAAGAAGGGGACCTGATGGCAGGAGGTGAGCAAAGGGGTAGCCCTATTCCATTTTACATATATTTTCAGGTTATAAACAAAGCTACAGAACGTATCTAATTTGTAACTCAGGGACTGCCTGTTTAGTTGTGGTGCAAAACTTTTTTGTAGTAGTTTTTGGAAAATATGGCAATTTAACTTTTAAAGCAGTCCTAATTTACAGCTCAGGGGAAGAGAATGTATACAGCACACGCATAGAGAACACATATAGGTACAAAGCCTACTATACTGGAAATGAGTGGACTCACAAAATCCCATATAAAAGCTTCTGAAAGAGAATATAATGAAAATATCTAGACAACGGACACTTTTTCACCTTGTAGTTTATAAAGGTAAGTAAAGATAAAATAGATGAAATAGTAGCATGTGTATTTATATTCTATCGCTCTCTTTTTATCTAATAGGAAAGTGTGAAAAAGCCCCCTATGTCCAAAATCTGAAGTCCTACTCTGGACATTTATTGTATGACGAATGATTAATCCTGACGAATTGTCAGAACTAAGCTTGTGTGATGAACTAATCCTGTCACTCGGGGATGAAGCGAGAAGTGAATTAGAAGAATTCTTAAAGTCATTTCCTTGGTGATTAGCTATGATGATGTTGACACTAATGCAGTTTTTGCTCATTTCACTAAGCATACATGCTATGTGCACTGAGGAAAACATTGATCAAACAAAGAAAGTACATATTCTATTAATGCTTTTCAGACATCTTTTCAGAACTGACTTTGAATCACTGCCATAAGAACTTCATTATTGGCTGAAGGCCGATTTGATGCTGCTTATCCTTTTGCACAAAGAAGAAAGAAAAGCCGTACCATTCAATCAGCTATTTAAGACTTGAATACCATGGGTAAAATACTGTCGTCTTTATAGTAGAATAAACACTGAATGTATTTATTGTGATACTAAAATATAGAACAATCAATTGTTTTTTGCACATTTTGTTTAAAAATAACATAACATATTTGCCAATGGGCCAAAATAGATGTCTGGAAGAATCTTGAGTAATGTCAATATGTTTTCAAGAAAGCAGTACTCTATAAGGCCTCATTCACAAGTCTGTTTTCCAGTATGTGTGGCATCAGCTTGCTTGTATGGGTTCCACAAGTACCCATTATAACCTATGTTGTTGCTGACATGCTTTTTCGAACAGACCATGCATCCATATGACCCACACATTGACGTGCCTGTTATTTTAGGGCAGCAAGTCTTTGAGTCCATGAAAACACGTACAGCACACGGCTTGCCACCGTGTGCCGTATGTCTGCTGTATGCAATAAACATTATAAGGTATAGGAGAAGCTTTGTAATTTCATTATTTCTTTAGCCATAAGTGAAAAACATGCATGACATACGAACATACAAACGGATGACAACATACTCCTCTCCATAGATGGGAAAAGCGGACCACGTTACGTGTATGTACGTGTTTCCCATTCACATATGAAGGAGGGGACCTTGGCCATATAAAGTGTAGCTTGTTCATGCTATGCTTTCAGTCTATATTACCTGTACTCCAGTAGGATAAAGATCATAAGTATCTACATCTCATATGCACAGCGTAAAGTATCAGCACAGTATTGGAGATATTTTGATGACATTTTTTAAAGAATACTCTTCTGGCTTAGTCTTCATTTATAACAGTGGAGCAACATAATTGCAGGGGGTGTGACCGTGACTGAGGCCAGAGAGGAAGGGGTCCTGCCTAGATCACTGAGCAGCCGGTGCTTTTAGCCGAATCTGCATTTTGGCTTCTTTCTTCGCCACTTAGTCAGATAAATCACACACTGATTAAGGGCACATTTTTTTCCTTGGGGTCACTCTAGACCCTACAGCATAATAAAATTAAGATGTAAAAGAAAAAAAAAGAAAAGTTAAGATTTTCATGATTTCTAACTTGTCCTGCTCCCTTCGCAGCCTACCATCCTGTAATCTGAGCTTCTTTTATTTGCCTTCCTCATCACAATTACAAGGGTGACCAAAGTTTTTGTGTGTGTGTGATTACTTCTGTCTGGTTGTTCTGATGCCATTTTCCTGGTGATTTTAGTAAACCAGAAGCAAATGTTTGTCAACTCTAAGCATAAAAATTGTGTTTGAACTTGTTTTATCCCTTTGAGGGTTCGTTTTCCACATGGGCCAAATATTTTGTCATGGGTAGTCTAATTTTGCTAATTTTTTTTTGTTTGTGTGTTTTTTGGATAAAACATGGCAAAGACAAAACCAAATTTATCACCAGTTGTCAGGAAGCTAATAATTCTGTGAGTGAAGTCAGGCAATAGCCAAAAAGAGATGACTGTGGAATTTAACTGTTCTCAGAGTCAAGTGTCACATATAATAAAGAAAGAAAAACAAGGTTATAGGACAGCTGACAAACCTAAAAGTGGATGACCATGGAAAACTTCCTCCAAAACTGATCAGGTTATTATGAAAAAGTCTGTATCTGATGTCCATTAATGTACTGTACAGATTTTGTACAAATTAAACAAAGAATATGGGGTGAAATTGTGTCACCAGACTGTGGTGCGACGGCTATGAGCAGTAGGAGTGAATGCACGACTTCCAGTCAAGAAACCTTTCATCTCTGCAAAGAACTGGAAGGTCCGAATTGAGATTGCCAAATAATACAGTCAACGGAAAGAGACAGATTGCTCTAAGGTGTTTTGGTCAGATCAATCCAAGTTCAGTCTGCTTGGTAGTGATGAAGAAAAATGCTTGCCTGTTGCAATGGCCAAGCCAATCATCTGATTTAAACCCAGGAGAGCACTTTTGGGATGAGGTAGGGTGGCACGTTTGGGGCTCGTTCCCATATCAATAAAGATGAATTATTTGCAGATTTGCAAATGGAATAGAACAAGATCTCAGAAGATGTCTTGAATACCGTAGTGGCTTCAATGCCCCGTCGGTGTGGTGCAGTAATTAAAGCAAGAATTTATGCAACAAAATATCAAGTTATGGTATTGTAAACAATGAATTACTCTTTATGGTGTGTACAATAAATACTATATGCAAAATGTTTGGCAGTCAGTTTCCTTTAATTAAATGACCATACAGTGAAGTAAATAATTATTTGATCCCTTGCTGATTTTGTAAGTTTTCCCACTGACAAAAATATGAACAGTCTAGAATTTTAAGGGTAGGTTAATTTTAACAGTGAGAGATAGAATATCCAAAATAAAATCCAGAAAATCACATTGTATAAGTTATATAAAATGATTTGCATTTTGCATAGAGAAATAAGTATTTGATCACCCACCAATTATTAAGAGTTCTGGCTCCTACAGACCACTTAGATGCTCCTAATCAACTTATTACCTGCATTAAAGATAGCTGTCTTAAATTGTCACCTGTATAAAAAACTTCTGTCCACAGATTCAATTAATCAGTCAGACTCTAACCTGTACAACATGGGCAAGACCAAAGAGCTTTCTAAGGATATCAGGGACAAAATCATATACCTGCACAAGGCTGGAATGGGCTATAAAACCATAAGTAAGACGCTGGGTGAGAAGGAGACAACTGTTGGTGCAATAGTAAGAAAATGGAAGAAATAGAAAAAGAGTTTCAATTGACATCAATTAGGTGCACCATGCAAAATCTCACCCCATGGGGTATCCAGGGTCATGAGGAAGGTGAGTGATCATCCTAAAACTACACAGGGGGAACTTTTTAGTGATCTTAAGGCACTTGGGACCACTGTCACCAAGAAAATCATTGGTAACATATTACGCCGTAATGGCTTAAAATCCTGCAGTGCCCGCAAAGTCCCACTTCTCAAGAAGGCACATGTGCAGGCCCGTCTGAAGTTTGGATGATTCTGAGAGTGATTGGGAGAAACTGCTGTGGTCAGATGAGACAAAAAATTGAGCTCTTTGGCCTTAACTCAACTCGCTGTGTTTGGAGGAAGAGAAATACTGCCTATAACCCAAAGAACACCATCCCCACTGTCAAGCATGGCGGTGAAAGCATTATGTTTTTAGGGTGTTTCTCTCCTAAGGGCACAGCACTATTTCACCACATCGATGGGACATTGGATGGAGCCATGTACCATAAAATCCTGAGTAACAAACTCCTTCTCTGCACCAGGACATTAAAAATGGGTCGTGGCTGGGTCTTCCAGCAAGATAAGGACCCAAAACATTCAGCCAAGGCAACAAACAAGTGGCTCAGAACAAAGCACAAAGCACAAAACTTATGGAGGGAGCTTAAGCTCCGAGTTGCCAAGCGACAGCCTCAAAATCTTAATGATTTAGAGATGATCTGCAAAGAGGAGTGGACCAAAATTCCTCTTGAGATGTGCGTAAACTTCATCATACACTACAAAAAAATGTCTGACTGCTGTGCTTCCCAACAAGGATTTTGCCACCAAGTATTAAGTCTTGTTTCCCAGAGGGATCAAATACTTATTTCTATCCACATAATGCAAATAAATGTATATAATTTGTACAATGTGATATTCTGGATTTTATTTTGGATATTCTGTTTCTCACTGTTAAAATTAACCTACTCTTAAAATTATAGACTGTTCATGTCTTTGTCAGCGGGCAAACTTCAGCAAGTGATCAAATAATTATTTCCGACTCCCGGGAACGTGTCAGGGTCACATGGTGTGTGTGCTTCGGCATCATGTTTTAAAATTTTGTCTATGTTTTGATTGAATAAAGAAGAAGTTACTTTTTTAACCATCCAGGATGTGCCGGATTTGCTATTTTTTTTATATTTATGTCTTCCCTGCCGATCTTCATATGAACACTCCACCACATGTGCACAAAGCAATTCCACAATTAGGAACGTCAGCAGCTCCTTTTTACTTTCTTCCACCTTCAAGAATTCTTATAATTGCCTGTTTATCAATTATTGATTGGGCTAAATCAGCCTTAAGGGGGAATTTTGTGACTACTGAATTTTTGGCTATGTAATTGTCACGCTCCCCGGATCCCGGCGCCGCCTGTAACTCACCGCTCCGGTCCCCGGTCCTCCTGCCCACGGCTGTCCCTCTCACTCCTCCTCCTGTGCGTCCTCCATGCCTCCCGTCCACCGCTCCCGGCATCCCGCTGCAACCCAGAACTCTGTACCTGGCTCCCCTGCATCTCCTTCACCTTCCTCTCTGCTTCCTGCATTGGTCTCCGGCACTCAGGCCTCGTGCATGCGCATTAGGGCGCGCTCACTCACCTCTTCTTAAAGGGCCAGCGTCCCGGGAACAGGATATGGCTGATTACAGGTACAGGGTATATAAGACTTCCTTTTCCATGTGGGCAGTGCCTGTTCAATGTGTTCCTTTGGCTAGGTGTTCAAGTCCCTTTATGCCTTGTACCCAGATTAACTCTGTCTCTTCCACAGAGCCCGTCTGCCGTCCTGACTGTGTCCAGCTTGCCTATTTCCCAGGAAGTGTCCCGGTGACTGTCTGCTGTGGAACCCGCCATCTTCCATCAGCCTGAACCCGTCACCGATCCTGGATTTCTCCTGGATACTTCAGCCTGCACGTCTCGCTGGATCCGGACGCTGTCTGCTGTTACTACTCGGCACCTGTTTCTGGTTCCAGTCATCCGTCCAGCCTACAGTTCCCGTTGGACTAATAGTCATCTCCCATGCAAACCTTTGAAGGACCCGTACTCCGGCCTCCTAGTGCTCCGGCTACCGTGCATATAGGCCCTCTGGTGGGGTGATCGGATAGTCCCTGTATAGGGGTTAGCTCCGGGTTGCCTCTCTGGGGGAGTCCGGTGCATGGTCCCGTGAATCCACCTCCAGGACGTTACAGTAATGTAATAGCTTTGTAAAGGTAATATCTAATTACCTTTCTCTTCTAAATCAGTGCTAAACCAGTCATGCTTGTTGTGATCATGTGACCACTCTACATAGTGAGCTTTCTACTTTTTGTGATCTCTATTGACTGAGTAGCTCCATAACCTCCGCTATGAACTGTAGACAGGATGTCACAGCTGATGTAACTGATTGACTGACAGCCGGATTCAGAAGGCGGCTGTTGGACTTTGCACAGGAATACCTGTAGACTTTTCAAAATCTGCTACTTCCCGAACATGGGGATAGGTCAAGCACAGAATGACAGGAAATTGCCTGTTTGCTGCTGTGAACAATAAACAAAAGCTCTATTTTTGATAATCGACAATGGTAAAGCAGACAACAAAGGGCTGCATCCCTCAGCTGTCAGCTTTACCTTGGCTGGTTATAAAAAATAGAGGGGATCCCACTTCATTTTTGAAAATTATTTAAATATATCATTTAAAAAACAGCATGGGGTCCCCCCTATAATTAATAACCAGCCTGGGTAAAGCAGACAGCTGGGGTCTGGTATTATTGGGGGGGAAGGCTTATGGTTTTTTGGCCCTTCCAATCCTAAACATAATAGCCCATAGCTACCTCAAAAATGGTGCATCCATTAGATGTGATAATTCTGGCACTTCACCCTTTTCTTTCCGATTGCTCATAAGAAATTCTGGGCAGCCGCTGAGAAGGAGTATGCTATGGAACCTGATTCTGAGAATGATCTCAGAACAAGGCTGCATTTGTCACTGCCAGTCAGTGGCAGCCCAGAATTTCCCATGAGTGATGATGTCAGTGAGTTAAGTTTAACGGGTCTGCTCATCACAAGTGATAAATAAAGAAAGATGAGGACTAGAAAAATTATGAAAAGGTCAGAAAACTCCTGTAAGTACCTATGTGGGACTTAAGTCATTTTTCACTTTGAAATTAATTAAATATGAAATAAGCCCCATGCAGCGGTGGATACCGCACCTCACGCCATCCTATGCCTCCAGTCTACTCCACTAATGTGCAACTGAGGAAGGTCCTTAGTGGACCGAAAACGTTATTTCATGCACATTAAATAAACTTGCATCACTTTCAAGTTCGGGAGTGCCTTGTATAATTGCATTGTATGGCTTTGGAACCTGAAGAGCACCCCTATTTCTCTTGATATCCCTACAAGGAATTGCCATTTCTTCACACACACATATATATATATATATATATATATATATATATATATATATCTGTCCCTAGTCCGTGACTCATTTGTTCTTCTATTTTTCTTAGGTAGGCGATAGTCAATTTAATATCCTTTGTGCATAATTATTCATTGTCAACTCACAGATACAATTGGTCAATCGGTACGTTTATGATTGCTGATGACTCCTGTTTAGTTCAATTAGAAGACTTGAAACTTCGATTGTTCGGTTGGTATTACTATGTTCTGCAACACCATGACATTTTAGTATATAAAAAAATTGGTACATCCCCATAATCTGCGGTCCTCACAATACTTTCCTCCAGTCACGTAAGTTCCAGCCCCCGACCTACCCTCTCCTTCCCCATTAGACTGTAAATTGTGAACCTGAAGAGCGAATTCCTCTCCCTCGCTCTATCAATTTGTCAGTTATGTTTTATCTATGTAATAATTATGTAACCCTTTTCTCATATATAGCACCATAGAATTAATGGTGCTTTAGAAATAAATAATATTATTAAAATATAAAGAAATTGCAATTCTCCTCAGAAGCCCAGATTCGCAGTAGTACTAACATGGTAGCTTCAAGATTCTTCAGTAATCCAAAAGCTGCCATTGTAATCTGATGGTTTATGGGAGCCAGAATGTGTGCACAGCGGCAATGGCATCATTCAGATGTTGAGTAAGAGATTGAGAGCTGTATTTATATAGTTAAACAGCAGTGATCAGAGCTTGCACTGATCGCTGCAGTGACAGCCAGATGCCAGCTGTGTGATACAGCCAGCATTTGCCTGGTATGAAGTTGACTCACACTTTCCTTCACATGCTATGATGAAAATTGACGTCATAGGTCACTGAAGGGTTAATGGATGACGCACGAATGTACTGAATTGGTATACTTACAAACTGCATACTTTACCATGATTCAGGAATAGTTATTGGTCAACTTATTAAGAGGTTTATAGGTTGAAAAATAATACAGAGCTAAAGTTCATACTTTTTGAATGGTATCATTGCATGGTTTCACTTAGCGTAACGTGACTAAAGAATTGATTTACTCTACATAACAATTGAATGGTTTTATTTTTCTATGTAGACTATTCTTGAAATCAGAACCCCTATACATCTCCCATCTCATAATTTCTTGCTGACTTCTATCCTAATTGCTCTACTTGGTAAATATATATATATATATATATATAGATATATATATCTATATATATATATATATATATATATATATATATATATATATATAGATATATATATCTATATATATATATATATATATATATATTTTGTAGATAACCAATTGCATATAAACTTAAAGTGAGACAACAATATTGTATCTGCAAATCGTTTTGTGCTCAGTGAAGCGTGCCTTGTTCTGCATTGTCAGCTCTATGTAAATTAAAGGACTGCTTCCACTGGCAACAGGAAGCACTGCAAATGTATTTTAATAGTTAGGAGATATGCAATTTGCCATAGGGTTTTAGAGATCAACCGCAGGAGACTGTCAGATACATACTCCTAGAAAAGACATGAAAATATACATTTCTGTACACAGAACACTGCATGTGGTAACATCTCAGAGAAAAGAAATTCTGGATACGAGAATTACACCTGTCTCTAAGCCATTAAAAGCATCTTCAGCAGAGTTTGTAATTTACTTATAGAGATTTATGATTTTCTTTTTCTCTTAGAAGCAATAAAGCACAAAAATGATCCAAGTTTGCAAAGCAAGTCACAGTCAGTATTATTTCTGATCTGAATATACTGTTGGATTGGGGCTCGCAGGCTCCATGAAAGTTACATCACTAATGATGTCATGTGTCAGTGATACTTTCTTTACGGCCTCCCATCACTTCTTTTAGTACATTGGGATATCTTTCAGAATCATGTGAACTATACTTTTATCCTTAGATTTGTATATTGCACTTTATTTCCATTGACGCTATTCTAAAAATCAATCAATCAATCCAAATTAACATAAAATAAATAGTGAGCTACAATATGTCAATAAATGAATATGTAGTGACTAGGGCTGAGCGAACCAGAATGGTAAAGTTTGGGGTTTGCACCAGACACCGAGTGTCTGGGGCTTGAATTCGAACACTGACTTTAAAAAGAAGTCCATGTCCAAGTTTGCAGTTTGGTTTCTTTTCATATGCTAATAAAGTTTGCTGAAACCAGCCAAGGTAAAGCAGATAGTTGAGAGTTGCAGCCTGCAATTGTCTGCTTTACCAGTTCTGAAACTGTCTGACAGTCCATAAACTTTGCTTACAGGCAATACTGGGTCACATTGTGCTACATGAGACTTATCAACCTCTGATGAGCAGTGACACCAGTAACAATACCGCTGTTCAGGGTAGCTGTGTCATTAGGTTTGTCCAGGTCACACTGCGCTGTCTGTGACTTGGGTATTCTGATGAGCGATAACATTAACGATGTCCCTGCTCTTTAAAGGCACTGTGCCTCATGCATCACAGTGTGACCCGGAGTGACCAGGTGGCCTGGGACCCTGAACAGTGGTAATGTTTCTCATGTCACTGCTCTTCAAAAGCACTGGCTCTCATGCAGTGCTGCTTGATCCAAAATTGGCTGTAAGCAAAATCTATGGAGATCTATCTATCTATCTATCTAGATATCTATCTATCTAGATATCTATCTATCATGTTTGCACATCTTTATCACATAAAAATCTTTAATTTCTTGAACGCATTTAATTCTGGTTTGTGTCATATAGGTGGTACACAGATGTCACTCTAATGTCATCTGTGTGCTGCCTGTGCTTTTCACATAGATGTCTCTGTATGGCACTCACGAACACACGGGAGTGTGAAAATCAGCACAGATATTAATGAGTATGCTTGTGAAGATTTCTCCAGTATGTGTGATAACGTACAACACACGGACACCACACATACTCGATATATAGATGCATGAAGGGGGCCTTAGAGATCTTAAACTTTGAAAATTTGCTCTTCTGGCATTTCATAGTGTAAGATGGCTGCTGGAGAAGTGACCTATGAGAAATATATATCTCAGAGGTGGTTATCCTCAGTGATGTAAGCCCGGACACAAGCTCCAGTATATTTAATACTGAGAGAGTTAATAGGGCATCAGTGTCGGGTTCTACAGGAAGTCACAGAAATGTGTGGGTCGGCCTCCTCATATAACACCACCCTAGGGTGTGGTGCATAACTTAAAATGGAGTCCAGTAGTCTCATGTGCTGTCTGTGTGTGGAGGTATGAAAAGCCTACAATAGTATATCTTTAGGGAAAGACAGGTGTTATCTAAAGTGAGTGAACCGTGCAGCAATACGGACTTGCTATTTTTATGTTTGTATCTTTGTGCCAGAAAAAGGCTTTCTTTAAATATATTCTTATGTATATGACGACTGAAAAAAACCCCAGATGGACATTGAAATGAAAACGGTTCCTGTGGTTATCTTGACCACCATTAAGTAAGTAGCAACATTACAATAGTTAGCTTAATTTATTTTTACTGACCCATTTTTCTCTAATAAAAAGGCAATGGACGAAAAATACACTTTAGTGCAAACAGTAATATGAATGAAATAAGATTTAATCTAAAAATTCTTAATAGGAAATTTGCTTCTCAATACGGATGAGCAAACCCGAATGGTAAAGTTCATGGTTCATACCAGACACTGGGTGTCCGAGTCTCAGACTCGAACACAGACTTTTAAAGAAAGTCTGTGGCCGAGTTTGAAGTTTGGGTACTGTTTGTATGACAATAAAGTTCGTTGAAAGGCTGCAGTGCAGAAGTTGCCTACACACTGCTGTGAAAAATAAAGAAAAAAAATTAAAAACAACATGGGCTCCTGCTTTTTTTTTTAATAACCAACACAGTTAAAGCACACAGCTGGAGACTACAACCCTCAGCTGTCAGCTTTACCTTAGCTGGTTAACAAAAATAGAGGGACCCCACACAGTTTTTTAAAATGATTTCAATAAATAACTTAAAAAGACAGAATGGGTTCCCCCTATTTTTGATAACCAGACACAATAAAGCAGATAGCTGAGGGCTGGTATTTTAAGGCTGGGAAGGTCCATGCCCTTCCCAGCCTAAAAATATCAGCCCACAGCTGCCCTAGAAGTGGCACATTCATTCTATGCGCTAATCGTGGTGCTCTGCCCTGGTGCGGTTGCCATCAAGGTAATTCTTTTGGGGTTAGTAATGGAGAGGTGTCACTGCTGGTCAACGGCAGACACAGAATTTTACACAAGTTAACATAATTTTTACCATTAATGGAATAAAGCTAATTTGTGCTGCTGGGGATCTTTACCCTCATGGTTCTCACTACCTTAAAGGTACAGAGTTCAAGATAGATATACCGTATTTTCTGGCGAATAAAATGACTTTTTAACCTCTGAAAATCTTCTCAAAAGTCAGGAGTCATCTTATATGCTGGGTGTCATCTTATAGGGTGTATAATTGGGTAATTTATAAGCCATCCCTGTCTCCAAGAATATCAGTGTGGTAGCGTATCCCTCTGGCCCGCCCTTGTATCATATTACCTCTTTCTTTGCCTCTCAGATCTCGCTGCTGAGAACTGTAGTGACGAGGTGAGGGGGCGCCTCACCAGGAAGGTGTAAGTGAAGCAAACTGCAGGCATGCGGGACACCCAAAGTATGGAAAAGAGAGAGAGAGAGCGGCACTATGCCCAGAAAAACATGCCTCTTTCACCCATCTGACATGCCCTTCTATTCTATTACCTTTTTCTCTGTCTCTCAGATCTTGCTCCTGAGGACTGCAGTAAAGCAGCACAGGCGTGTATGTGGGGGGAAGCTGAGAGGCAGAGAAGGATGTAATAGGATATAAGGGCAGACCGAAAGGATGCACTACCGCTATGATAGTCTTGGAAGCAGGAAGGGCTCGGCAGGCAGGGAGAGCTGACAAATCCAAGCAGGATTAGTGCACAACAAACAGCCAATCACCGGTAAGGTTGTTGTATACTGGGTACCATGTACAGTATATCACCAGTATCTGTACCTGTTCATACAGTATAGCACCAGTAGATACAGTAAAGTATACAAATGTCCAACAGTCAAAACCCCATCATGGCTCCACCAGCAAGAAGAAAGAAATATTAAGCCAGTTTCAAACTTAAAGTTGTAAACTTTACTATGGAACATAATAACTGCACTGCTGCAAGACAATATGGAGTAACAGAAAAGATAGTTCGGGACTGGAAAGCAAATAAAAAAGCAAAGAGTATGCCAAGGGGTAAGTGTGCATTAAGATGAGGCACCGCACATTGGCCAGAACTCGAAAAACTTGTAGCAGATATGGTGAATGAGCACCGCCAAAACGGTTATGTAGTGACACGAAATAAAATATGTTTTAATGATTTAATGCCATCCTGGTGTATCCTGGTGTACTACATTCATGGCAAGGCATAACATGGCACTGAAGCAAAAGACGAAAATTGCACCAAAATTACTTGCAGATCTTGATAGCAAAGTAAATAGTTTCCATCGATGCGTAATACAACAGTGCTCTAAACATGGCTATCCGTTAAGTAGTATTGGAAATATGGATGAAACTCCAATGAATTTTGATATGGTTGGAAATAAAACTGTCCATCAAAAAGGTGAAAAAACTATTTTAATTAAAACAACAGGGCATGAGAAGTCCAGTTTTAGAGTGGTATTAGGATGCATAGTTGATGGCGCTAAACTTAGGGTACCTTCATACTTTAGCGATGCAGCAGCGATCCGACCAGCGATCTGACCTGGTCAGGATCGCTGCTGCATCGCTACATGGTCGCTGGTGAGCTGTCAAACAGGCAGATCTCACCAGCGACCAGTGACCAGCCCCCAGCCAGCAGCGACGTGCAAGCGACGCTGCGCTTGCACGGAGCCGGCGTCTGGAAGCTGCGGACACTGGTAACTAAGGTAAACATCGGGTATGGTTACCCGATGTTTACCTTAGTTACCAGCTCACACCGCTTAACTTAGCGTGTGCAGGGAGCAGGAGCCGGCACTGGCAGCGTGAGAGCTGTGGAGGCTGGTAACGAAGGTAAATATCGGGTAACCACCTTGGTTACCCGATGTTTACCTTGGTTACATCTTACCGCAGGCTGTCAGACGCCGGCTCCTGCTCCCTTCACATTCAGGATTGTTGCTCTCTCGCTGTCACACACAGCAATGTGTGCTTATCAGCGGGAGAGCAACAATAAAAAAACGAACCAGCAGTGTGTGTAACGAGCAGCGATCTCACAGCAGGGGCCAGATCGCTGCTCAGAGTCACACACAGCGAGATCGCTAATGAGGTCACAAAAAACGTGACTCAGCAGCGATCTCAGTAGCGATCTCGCTGTGTGTGAAGTACCCCTTAGTCCAATGATTATTTTTAAAAGAAAAACAATGCCGAAACTGAAGTCCCCTGTCAGTTGTTTTGTACATGTGAATGAAAAAGGCTGGATAGATAAAGAAGGGGTAATTCTATGGCTTGATAATGTATGGAGCAGGCCACCAGGTGGACTTATTAAAAAATGTAGTCTACTGGTGTGGGATATGTTCAGGGCTCATTTAGCTTCCAGCACCAAGCAAAGGCTTGCAAGATTAAACACACATGTGGCAGTTATTCCTGCAGGATTGAAATTGTTGATATAGCCACTGGATATGTGCCTAAACAAGCCATTTAAAGATCGCATTTGAGAACAGTGGAATGAATGGATGGTTAGCGGTGAAAAGTCATTCACAAAAGGAGGAAACATGCGTGCTCCACAGTTAGATGTTTTATGCAAGTTTGTCATAAAAGCCTGGAATGATATTGATGCAGAAACTGTAATCAAGTCTTTCAAGAAGTGTGACATATCAAATTCATTAGGTGGTATGAAGGACAACTACTTGTGGCAAGATGAAGAGGAAGCCGAAGGTGAGACCACACCATCTGATATGGAATTCGATCCATACGATGACTGCCTTACAAATTTATCACAAGATCTCATTGATGTACTTATGATATCAGATAACAAATAGGAGGATTTTGAAGGGAATTTGAAGGATTTTAAAGGGAAACTGTCACACCAGCAAAACCTGTAAATATACCGTAGCTTGTAGTTAGGCTGGGGCCACACGGGGACAACTGCGATCCCCTCGCATGACATTCGGCTCATGCTGGCAGTACAGCAGAGCCGAGTGTCATGCAAGAGTCCCTGCGACTGAGGTCCGACTGTGCGAGTGGACCTCAGCTGCGGGGGGCGGACCGGCTCTGAGGAGGGGCGGGCCAGCACTGCGGAGGGGAGGGAGGGATTTCTCTCCCTCTCTCCTCCGTAGCCGGCTATTGCCATTCTCACACTGCACTCGCGGTACACTTGAATGGGTGTGAGAGAAAGAGTCTCGCATTACAGTTGCAGCATGCTGCGATTGCTTTCTCGGTCCGATTAGAGCTGAGAAAATAATCGCTCATGTGCACTGACACACAGGCTAATATTTGTCCGAGTGAAATGTGATGTTTTATCGCACTCCACTCATAACGTTTTTCTCGCCGTGTGTCTTAAGCTGGGTTTACACACTGCAACATCTCAAACGACATCGCTGTAACGTCACCGGTTTTGTGACGCAATAGCGATGTTGTTTGCGATGTTGCAGTGTGTGAAACCTATCAGCGACCTGGCCCCTGCTGTGAAGTTGCTGGAAGTTGCTGATCACTACAAGTCGTTCAGGACCATTCCTAGGTCCTTTGTTTCCCGCTGTGCAGCATGAAGTTTCAGTGTGTGAATCCTTTTCAGCAACTTTGTTAGCAACTTCCCTTTCAAAAGGCTGCTTATCAACGTCCCCAACAACCAGCTAGGTCGCTCTGCAGGTCCGGATCGCTGGTAAGTTGTTGGCCAGGTTTGCCGGGTTGAACGCTCACCAGAGACTTAGCAGAGACTTATGGAGATCGCTATTGCGTCACCAAACCGGTGACGTTACAGCGATGTCCTTTGCGATGTTGCAGCGTGTAAACCCAGCTTTAGGCCTTATGATGGGTGTTGCTATCTCGCCAGGGACTTGCCCGCCACTTGCTCTCTATTGTTTGTTATCTTACTCCTCTCATCATCAGTTCCAGTTTGGTTGACAGCTTAGAAAACAAACAGCATGGCAGCTCCCTTGGGTTTATTGTCTTTTCCTTGCTTTCAGCTATAGAGTGAATTAGGAAAAGTTTAATCCACTTGCACTGTTTTATGATTACATGTTTGATAACAAACAGCCTTATGTTTATAAGTGACAGTTTTCCTGCTAAGTACCTGCATGTCATAAGCAATTGAATTAAAATTACCATATTGAAATAAAATCTGTTTTTTTTTATTTTTACCATATGTGCGTTGGAAGAGGGGTAGTCTTATATGGCGAGTTAATTCCAAACTCTATATTTTAACTGGAAAAGTTGGGGTTTGTCTTATATGCCCAGTTGTCTTATACGCCGGAAAATACAGGAATCCAAAACTGCACCTTTTGAGTATCCAAAAAGGATGTGACATGGTAACATGTACCTTGTATTTTAAACACTTCACCATAATCAGTTAGGCACTTTGTGTGGTTTTTAAATGAATTATTAAAATTTATATTTTATATTTTATAGTATTCCATAGTTGCTGCTATTGTGACACCCTGGACTAGCCAGGTAGTCACAGACATAACACCACACACACCTCCTCCCCTGGATAGTCACACCAGTCAAATAAAAACCCTTGTTGCCTCCCTCCAGGGTCTGATGTCCACACCAGGTGGGGCGGAGCCAGGCGGTTGGCCCCACCCACCGAGGAGTTCACAGGTCTGGAGGCGGGAAAAGAGTAGTTGAGTTTTGGAGGTGAGAGTGTGAGGAGTAGAAACTGCAAGTGTCTGGGTAGGAGCCCAGCCACTAACAGCAAGGTTGGCAGATGGTGGTGGCCGTCTGCAGGAGTTAGTGGATTTCTGCAGAACCATAGGACCGGGGTCGGGCGGTGGCCCGCCGGTACCGAACCGAGGAGTGGAGTGAAGCTAAGCACAAAGGCAGGGCCATCGGACCCCGACTAGGCTTGGAGCCGCCGACAATGGTCAAATCCGAGTGTTACCAGAACCCCAGGGATTTCCTAACAACCAAGACCCGACAGAAGGTAACAGTCCACATCGTGAGGATACACAGCCACCGCCATAGGCTAGAGATCCAAGGGCCAGAGCCTGCAGGCAAAACGGACTCCTTCAGTACCTATACGCCGGGGAGCGAACTACCGGTGGGCAACCACAGGAGTCAGAACATTCTAAACAAGGTGCAGGGAAAGACAGCCACCATCAGCCATCCGGGGAGAGCACAAACACTGTAGCCGGCTGCAGGTCCCGTCCATCCAGCCGTTTGGTTTACCAGAGACTCTGTCATTGACTACCTGAGTGAGTACACCAGTGCCATCCGGCACCGCGCCACGCTGCCCCTGCAACCCTGCACCCCAGCCATCCAGCCTCCCCGTTACACCACCGGGCCCCGGGATCACCAACCCCTACCCACGGAGGGGCCAACATCCTAGCTGTCCCTACCATCGCTCCCGGGATTCCCGTCACCAGCAGCGGTGGTGCCCATTATCACCACGACCCGTGGGTGGCGTCATGAACTATCTCCTAAAACAAACCACCCCCTTTACAGTCGTGGATGAGGGGCGCTGCTCGAATCCCCGGGTCCGGCCCACCGCTCGAGCCACCGAGCAGCAGCAGCAGCAGTGGCGAGCGCGTCCCCTCCGCCCGCGACACTATCATATTTGATTGTAAGGAATTGAAGCAGTTCTTTCTGAATGTGCAGTACTGGTATATACTATTTATTTAAATAATTAAAAAAAAACGGCCTGGAATCCCTAATATTTTTGATAACCAATCAAGGTATAGGTGGCAGCTGAGGGTTGCAGCCCCCAGTTGTCTGCTTTACCTGCACTGGTTATCAAAAATAGATGGGACCTCCATCTTTTTTTATTTTTTTGCCAATCCAAATTTGTTTGCAGAGCAATTTCCCCCATTTTGCTTACAATCATTTTCCAGCCAATTTACAGCACAGACGTTTGGGTCTCCATTGACTTAAATTGAGTTCTTGATCTAGGGTCCAGTTCAGGTTAAGTCCGGGTCCAAAATCAAACTTTTAACTAAATCCTGGCTGAACCCAGTGAACCTCAACTTCATCCCTACTTATCAACAAACACTGTATATTTAAACCTGGACAGATTTTCTCATTTCTTCTTGAATTGATTGGTATGTTTTATTGCTGGCATGCAGTTTCTTTGAAAAATTAGGCTATACTTATTATATTATTATTATATTAGCCAAAATAATTTACCAGCAGGTTGCTGACAATTCTCAATTGTTAAAAGAAGAGTGGGCACTGGACACAGTTTTATAAAGACCTGTAGATAAAAAGTGCAATAGGGTCTTACCCAAATAACATGCAAAAGGTTATAAGAGCTATGCGCTCACCTTCTTGGGTTGTGTGACACACAACCAGTATTAAACACGTAACTCATCTGCTGCAGAATACATGCACTTGAAGGCAACAGGATAATGAGGAACCAAAATAAAATGTGGATGATGATCGGTGGACGTCCTAATGAAGATGTGAGGCTACACTTCGAAACACGTTGAAATAAAGACCACCTACATTTTATCACACAGTATTTTGGACCTTCGTTATTTTCCAGCAGCACAGAAGGGTTCCACATTTTATTTTGGTTCCTGATTATCCTGGACAAAGTTTTGACATACTTATGGTCACTAATTTCTACACCTACCCTATTGGAGAAGTATAGCTTCTAATTATTGCACTTATACAGAAAAAATGCATTGTAAGGCTATGTTCACACACTGAATCTTTTACTGCGTTTTTGGTGCATTTTTGAGATCACAAAGATGCACATAAATGCATGCATTTCCTTCTCCTAACAAAACAAAGTCTATGAAATTTCTATTTTGCTCTCCACACTGAGCATCTTTTGTTGGCTGCATCTTGGCTGCGTTTTTGAAGATGCAGCATGTTAATTATTTCTGTATTTTTTCCAGCGTTTTTGAGCCCTTCCAGTGAATAGAGTTGACTTAAAAAATGCATTGGACAAAACACGGTAAGAATGCGTCACAAAGCATGCATTTTTGATGCATTTTTGTCAGGGGTGTGATTTTTCGGGGCCAACAATGCTGCATCTTTATGGTTAAGAAAATATGTAGTGTGTGAACATAGCCTTAAAAAACGCATTGGGCAAAATGTGGTAAAAACGGGTCAAAAACACGCCAAAAAAGCATGCATTATTCGATGTGTTTTTGCGCGGGTGCGTTTTTTTGTGCATTTTTTGGGGGCAAAAAATGCTGCATCTTTGTTGTTAGAAAAGATGCAGGGTGTGGACATGGCCTAATGGTGCCAGTCATATGGCTACATGAACCCCTTTGATGTTTCTTTAGACAATACAGTGGAACCTTGGATTAAGAGTAACTTGGTTTGAGAGCGTTTTGCAAGATGAGCAAAGCTTTTTACAAATTTGTAACTTGGTTTAAGAGCAATGCTTTGCAATAAGAGTAAATACTCACTGTGCACCACTCCTGGTTCTGTCCTTTCACCATGGTCTGACCTGCTCTGGAGATAACTTTCTGTACATATGTACTGTATACAGTATACCATTGTACAGTACAGTATAAACTACACAGCATGTCTATCAATTTGTATTTGTGGATACAGTATTGTACTGTCTTTCTACTAACCAGGACAGCACATTGCCTGTGCAGTTTTCCTACCCCGCATTTGGCTTAGTTCTGCCCTTATTTTGATGAGAATAGATTTGTGGTGTGTATTGTGCTAGAATAAAGGTTGTCATATCTATACATCATTTTTTTCTCTGTATAGTGTACCTCCCGCACACCAACATTTCTAACATGCAGTTTAATTTGTTTTATATGTTTAGTACTGCACAGTACAGTATTTTGTATTAGTATACTGTAATAATTCTATATGAATACTGTACATTATTTTGTATTACTGTAATACGTTTGTAGAAATACAGTAAATATTTTTGGGTTGTGGAACGAATTGTCTGTGTTTCAATTATTTCCTATGGAAAAATTTGCTTTGATATAAGAGTAACTTGGTTTAAGAGGACATTCTCGGAACCAATTATGCTCGTAATCCAAGGTTCCACTGTACTTTAATATTAAAGTAAAAGACAATATAATTGATGTGATTCATGAGTGATGTTATTTACCCAAAAGGGACATCAAAGATTATAACCCAATAAAATTTTTGAAAGCAATGAGGAAGGAAAGAGGAGCGCAGAATTTAATATCATTGTGAAGAGGCTGCTTGGTCTGTTGACTGCTCTGCTACAAGACATTAAAGATAAAGAATCAATAGAAAGTGATTCATTATTGTGAGATGTGTTTCCATCAACCCTCAAAGTATCATATCAGTTAGGATCACGCAGTGTCTTTCTGTGTGTTTACTCTGCACTTATTTGCCTGGCAGCTTTTTCGGAATGACTAACCGCCTGAGATGTGCACGTTTTGTTCTGCAGCAGTAACATTCTCCTGACTTTATCTATTAGCAGTGAAGCATACCCTACCAGTAAATCGAAAAAAGGACACAGAAGAACAAAACTTGATCAAACTAGAGATAAACAATAGCCTGTGATAGCTTGTAACGTTCTCTACAGAATTTTAGGCTTTAAACCCTTCTTTAGCTGCCACATCTTATCTATAGCTTTTATAACTGATACTTGTCTGTGTCAATAAATGTGATCATTAAATCCCCACTTTTATTGTGGAGATGAATCTTTTCAGAGTTCCAAGTAATGGTGGAAATAATTTCAAGACTGACAAAACACTTTTAATGTTATCTAAACATTTATTCCTAGATTTGGTTAAATGTTTGGCAAAGCAGCCAAAACCATATCTTATATTGTAGAAAACAGGAAAAATGGGTTTCATGCCGCGCTAAAAACCACAGATGCTGGTATATTAAAAGTTTCTCTTTTATTTCACAGTTCTACGCGTTTCAGAGATATGTCCGTCTCCTTCTTCAGGAAAAAAGAAAACTTAATTTCTTTTTTCCTGAAGAAGGAGACGGACATGTCTCTGAAACGCGTAGAACTGTGAAATAAAAGAGAAAAAATTTTAACATACCAGCATCTGTGGTTTTTAGCACGGCATGAAACCTGTTTTTCCTGTTTTCTACAATATACCACATACTTTAACGGGGCCGCTGCTAAACCACACGGGCACTCACAAACGTTCATAAGGGGTTGTGACTGGCACAACCTCATCAGGTGAGTGTACTACTCTTTATTTCTTTCAACCCTCATACCAGGTAAGACCCTATTGCGCCTTTCTCTCCCATTTACAGCAGAAACCATATCTTAAAGAGAACCTGTCAGCAGAATTTAACCCCCAAACTATTTATATGTGCATGTAGCTATTTCAAAGACAACTCCAACAATATGTTTCCATGACCAGTCTGTTCCTCTGTTACTAAGAAATCTGCTTTTGAATTGATATGCAAATGAGGCTGAAGATCTGAAGTCGCTACCACTCCAGGTCTATTCCCTGCACAGCACTTTCTCCAGATTAACTAACAGCCTCTATGCTGTGTGACTTCAGACAAAGGAGCTGTCAGTTAAGCAGGAGGAGACAGCATTGGGCAGGGAATAGAGCTGGAGTGACAGAGGCTTCGGATCTATAATAGCTCTTTTGCCTAATTTGAATATTAATTCAAACACTGATTTCTCAGTAACAGAAGAATGGCTGGCCATGTAATGGTATTTCTGTATTTATCTTTCAGCGAGATACATGCACAAATACATAGTTTGGGAGGTAAAATCCTGCTGACAGATTCCCCTTATAAATAATTTTCTGGCAAGAAATGTAGTAGTCATTGTGCAAAATTTGTACAAAGTTAGACACTGGATGCAAATAGCCTCTTCACAGTAGACGAGGGCAGGGTCTGTATCCCAAGGCTGAGTGCATACATTGCGTTTTTATCACATTTTTCCTGCGTTATTGAGCACAGCTTTGTCACAAACCAGAACGGAACCCTAATGCCATCGTTCAGTAAGGGAAAAAATGACTACCAAAGACAAAGTATTCAGCAGCGGTAGAAAAATATAGATAAAACTTTTAATAACAACACGGGTAAAATTGAGTATCCAAATGACAAACAAACAAACATAAATACACCTGTGTGAACAAGTCCCACAGTGGCATGTGATACAAGGGAATCAATGCAAAAGTCAACTCCTGTCACATAAACCACCCATCACACCTAAACTGTATTACTCTAATCAAAACACACAGCAAAGTGCAGATAAAAGAAATTTTCGGTGACTCAAAAGGGGGGGGGAGCCCGCACTGCTTGAAAAATGGCGTGCAAAAAATTAAAAGTGTAAATTCACAAATAATTCCTGTACTACAATGCAAAAATGAGATTTTTAGCAAACAATTTGATCAACCTTTTGAGCCACCCCTGCCACGTCACGGCAAATCTCAATAAGGGGGTCCTTCTCTATATTTAATATTTCCATGGTGCCATGCGGCCTCAAAAATTCATTAAAAGTAGACCCATATTAAAGCAACCTGTAACATTTCGGAAACCGCTTCCATGTTTACAAGGAGAGGCAACCGCGAATAAAGGCAGCCTAGGTCCCAGCATGTGCAGCGAACGCCACACACACCAGGACAATGTCAGAACTAACCCTCACAGTGCCAGACCAGGATCCATTTCAAGCAGTGCTGGCTCCCCCCCTTCTGACGTATATGGGGTGACTGTAATGAAAGTAGGGAAGGAGGGACATGAGCGGTAACTGCTAATTGGTAATCTGGGATAGTGTGAGGCATCTGATATTTGCCCTCGCCCCGTGATTAATATTACTGCTTAAATTGGTCTCAGGACATCAAATGGTGAGAACGTTCCTTTTCTTATGTGACAGGAGTTGACTTTCGTATTGATTCACCTGTATCACATGCCACCGCGGTACCTGCTCACACAAGTGTATTTATGTTTATTTTAACTGTGTTGTTATTAATGGTTAAGTTTTATTTATATTTTCTCCCCCCCGCTGAACCCTGATGCCAGCAAAATCAATGAGAATCCTGAAGTGTCATTGCACACATTGCTTATTTGTGACATGCAGATTTGGTGCAAAAAATAATCTGCAGCATGTGAATTCTTTCATCATTTCACTCATTGACTTCAAAGAAAATAAGTCAAAAATGCTAAAATAAATATTGAATAAATATTATTGCGTATTTGCTGCTTATTTGTTGCTTTTGCACCTATTTTTAGACAGCCATGAATTCTATAGAGATAAGTTATTATTAATTGTCAATATGAGTGTCAAGGTTCCCCTGAGCAATACTGGGGCACATTCGTAAGATAATTCTCCTGCATTGTTTACAGGTGTATCAAACATATTATACTGGTTACTTTTGTTTTTTTTGGTTTTGCACCTCAGTCTGCTCATCTGTTTACACTGGCTTAGTTCTCCCTCTGTGAGACACCCATACATTCACACTTTAGAGGAATTATTCACAAGCACCTTGTTTACTTTCCTTTGTCCATAGATATACATGTTTACATATTTACCATCTGCATCACATTACCATCCATTATTTAAATGTTCTTTATATAATGTTTTTATATTGTGCCTTGGGTCTGTTTTTTTTTGCATCCTACACATTCCCCTATTTTTTCTTTTGGAATGGTTTTAATATTTATATATGTACCAATAAAGGATTTTTTCATTAATCATTGGAGAAGAGAGCCTCCTTTTCTGTTGGATCTATAGAGATATAGAAATAGATTGAAAGAGCATCTGTGATGAGCAGTGACAACAGCTACTTCTCTGAGTTTGACCCAAAGCATTCCTTGCAGCAAAATCCACATCAATGTACAGTATAGAAAATAAATGATGAATTCAGGGAATCTTTTAGATTTAAATTCTCAGTTTGGGCAAAAGTAAAATCCGTTGCAACCCAAGGGATCAACAAACTCCAGGTGGGCTATATGTCATATGTTTGTAAAATTTTCTAATTTTGACTTTTAATAATGCATGTATTTCAGACCTTAACCCCTCTCCAAAATACTCTAAACACGCTGGTATTTATGTATGGAGCAGTCTCAGGAGCTAAGACTGCTGTAAACCCAATAGGTCCCAAGTGTATAATAGGCAGGTACCACAGCTCCCAAACAAACTCAGTACCGGGAGTGGACTTCCCGTTCCATGCGGAGTCGTCCAAGAGAAGAGACAAACACAGAGTGCAGGAGGAAGGGACACCTGTTTACTAAACCCGGGTGTGGGACCTGAATACACCCTCCAACGGCAGCCAGTCACTTGCAACTTGGTTTACCACTGGACTTGTGTGAGATTACTGAACTGGAGTACACCATTGACGCCCGGTCCAACCCGGCACGCCACCTCCAGCCGCCATTACTCCCGTGTACCGAATGCAGGCCCCGGGACTACGCCTCCCCTTCCCGTGGAGGGGATCCCATCTTGCTGCCATGCTCCACCAGCCCCGGGCGCCCCATCCCCAGACAACGGCGGTGTCACTATCCCTCACTGCAACCCACGGGTGGCGTCACAGACACAACAAACTCCCTGTAAAGATTCCCCTTTCTGACAGTTGTGACGATGGCCGGCCGTGCGACCCCGGGTCCGGTCACCACTCGAGCCGCAGCAGCGAACCCGGATCCTAGCGGGCCCAGAGAAGCGGCAGTGGCCCCCGCCCGCAATAACCCGCATGACACTCGGCTCACACTGGCAGCACAGCGTGAGCCGAGTGTCATGTGAGTGTCACTGTGACTGAGGTCCGATCATGTGATCGGACCTCAGCTGTGGGGGGCGGGCTGGCACTGAGGAGGGGTGGACCAGCGCTGAGGAGGGGCAGGCCGGTGCTGTGGAGGGGAGGGATTTATCTCCCTCTCTCCTCCATAGCCGGCTATTGCCATCCTCGCCCTGCACTCGTGGTAAACCGGTGTACCGCGAGTGTAGTGCGATTTTTCTCTCACCCCATAGACTAGAATGGGTGCAAGAGAAACCAGGAACGCATTACAGTCCCCGTATGCTGCGATTGTTTTCTCGGTCCGATTAGGGCTGAGAAAATAATCGCTCATGGGTGCTAGCATTTAGGCTAATATTGGCCCGAGTGGAATGCGATGTTTTATCGCATTCCACTCGCTCCGATTTTCATGTCTTCAGCCTAATATGAATTCTAGCTCAGCCAAATGACAGCTCATCCTGCAAAAAACTAAGTCCGTCAACAACAAAAACAATGTTCTTGGTCTCTGAAAATGTTGAACAAAATACATTTTTTCTCTACAAATTTCAGAATTTTCTTAAAAACAGGATATATATATATATATATATATATATATATATATATATATATATATATTTATTTATATACTGTATAAATATATATATATATATATCTATATATATATATATATCTATATATATACACATACAGTTGACACCAGAAGTTTACATACACTATCTTATAACGCTACCAGTCAACGCTACTGGTGTGACCACCGGGCCTGACGTGTCCTTCACACGTGGCCAGTCGAGCGGTGACCAGAAACGCTAATCCAAGGACCGCTCGGTCTGACGTGTCCTACAAACGTGGCCGACAGGGCACTTTTGTGGCGGTGTTCTGGTCAACGCTACCTGGTAACCACCCAGCCTAACGTGTTCCCTGCACACGTGGTCGGTGTAGCGCCAGGTACACCGAAATGCTAACTGGGTTGTCGTCCGGTCTGATGTGTCCCTACACACGTGACCGGTTCCCAGGTATCCTGGGTTATCCCAGAGCCACCCAGCTCTGTATTCTCCGCCTAACCTTCGTGTTGTCAGCAGCTCTTTTGTCATCTGGAGCATGGAGGGCCCCGACTGGCGATTGGGATATTTACCACTTTATCCTGATCTGTCAGTCCCCCCGTAAAACTTCTTCCCTAAATAGTTCATGCATAATTTGAAGGTGTGATTTGGGTCATTGTCCTGTTGTAGGATGAAATTGGCTCCAATCAAGCGCTGTCCACAGGGTATGGCATGGTGTTGCAAAATGGAGTGGTAGCCTACCTTATTCAAAATCCCTTTTACATTGTACAAACCTCCCACTTTACCAGCATCAAAGCAACCTCAGACATCACATTACCTCCACCATGCTTGACAGATGGCATCAGGCACTCTTCCAGCATCTTTTCAGTAGTTCTGCGTCTCACAAATGTTCTTCTGCGTGATCCAAACACCTCAAACTTCGATTAGTCTGTCCATAACACTTTTTTCCAATCTTCCTCTGTCCAATGTCTGTGTTCATTTGCCCATATTAGTTCCTTTTATTAGCCAGTCTCAGATAGGGCTTTTTCTTTGCCACTCTCCCCTGAAGTCCAGCATCCCGGAGTTGCCTCTTCACTGTAAACATTGACACTGGCATTTTGCGGGTACTATTTAATGAAACATCCAGTTGAGGACCTGTGAGGCGTCAATTTCTCAAACTAGAGACTCTAATGTACTTGTCTTGTTGCTCAGTTGTGCAGCGGGGCCTCCCACTTCTCTTTCTACTGTGGTTAGAGCCTGTTTGTACTCTGAAGGGAGTAGTACACACCGTTGTAAGACATCTTCAGTTTCTTGGCAATTTCTCGCATGAAATACCCTTCATTTCTAAGATCAAGAATAGACTGTCGAGTTTCACATGAAAGTTCTCTTTTCCTGGCCATTTTGAGAGTTTAATGGAACCAACAAATGTAATGCTCCAGATTCTCAACTAGCTCAAAGGAAGGTCCGTTGTATAGCTTCTCTAATCAGCAAAACTGTTTTCAGCTGTGCTAACATACTTGCACAAGGGTTTTCAAGGGGTTTCTAAACTCTCTCAGAGTACTGAAGGAGATAGCAGAGGAAATTTTAGAACCACTCTTCATTATTTTTGAAAATTATTGGAGAACAGGAGAAGTTCCAGAAGACTGGAGAAGAGCAAATGTTGTCCCTATCTTCAAAAAGGGGAAGAAGGTGGACCCAGGGAACTACAGGCCTATAAGCCTGACTTTCATACCAGGAAAGATCTTTGAACAAATTATTAAACAACATTTTGCAAGTACCTGGATGAGAATGAAGTGATTAACCAGAGCCAGCATGGGTTTAATTCTAATAAGTCAAGTCAGACTAACTTAATTTTCTTCTATGACAGAATCACTGACTGGATTTATCATGGAAATGCAGTAGATATAGTATATCTTGACTTCAGTAAAGCATTTGACAAAGTATCTCTTACAATCCTTATTGAAAAAATGGCCAAGTGTGTAATGGACAAGGCAACTGTTAGATGGATTCGTAACTGGCTTAGTGATCGGAGTCAAAGAGTGGTTATAAACAGCTGCACATCCAGTGCGCGTCTGAAGCTGGCAAGTGAACACCAGGAAAAGAAGCCTGCCACAATGGTAAGTATAAACGCGTGCAGGATAGAATGAGTGACGGGGACGTCGCTCATGTGGCTCCATGGTATCACGTCCATAGGGGCGTGATACCACGGAAAGTATGCAGACGCCCATAGGGCAAAGCGCCATCCATGGGGCCAGCCGCTCTGTAATCTACATAGGAAATATGAAAGTAATAAAACGTTTTTTATTACTTTCATATTACACAATTTTACAGCACAGGGATGGGTAGGGAGCTGCTATTAGGGCAAATATGCATCTGCTAATATGTCAGATCACATATTGGAGGTGACAGGTTCCATGGCAATATGGAGGTAACATTATCTCCCTGCACTGCTGCTGATGACAGCGCACACGCAGGACACAGAGTTCCAGCGTGGTGACGTCATCACTCAGCACCGGGACTCTGCTGTCTTGTGCGCGCGATGTCCTGCCTGCACTGCACCGCTCAAGACCTGATGGAGCAGGTGAGTATATGATTTTTTTTTTTGTAAAACGCAGAACAGGACACATGCATACCAAGGCTGGGGGCCCATATACCAGCATGGGGTCCAGGCTGGGAGCCCAGTGCTTCAAAAGGTAAACCGTGCACAGGATCTCCCGGCCGCACAACAGCACCCCCTCCCCACTCCTCAATCTCTGCCGCCGGCTGACAGTCCACCCCCCCAGCTCCTCAATCTCGGCCGCCGGCGCCTGACAGCACCCCCCCGGTCCTCGCCTCAGAGATGCATACCAGCAAATTTTTTTTTACAAAAAAAGCACTGTATGTATATCTATATATATAATTGCCTTATTCTGTCTGTCTGTCTGTCTGTCTATCTGTCTGTCTATCTGTCTGTCTGTCATGCTCCGAAATTGTGTCCTTACGGTGACACAAAGCTGATTGGCCGCTGGGCTCGCCATGGCCCCGCCCCCCCACACGGATTGGCCTCTCGCCCCGGCTCTCTGCAGGCCCCGCCCCCCTCACGCAATGCACGCTCGCTCTGGCCCAACTGACAGGGAGCTCCGATTCCCAGGTGAGTACACACACACATCAGATCACACTCACTCTCACACTCACTCTCACACACACCTCACACATCACAACATGCTGGGATATCGCTTGCTTCTACACCGGCTCCGTCAGGATCCCGGCAGCGCCAGACATAACCTTGCGATGCTGGGATCTTGACGGAGGCCGTGAAAGCTGGTAACCATTATAAACATCGGGTAACTAAGGTCCCTTAGTTACCCGATGTGTATCATAGTTACCAGTGTACACCGGCTCCCACTCACTCTCACACACACCTCACACACACATCACATCGCATCCACACATCAAGGTCCTGCAGCTGCGGAACATACACACACATAACAGCAAACACACACACACACACACACACACACACAAATCAGATCACACTAACACACACCTCACACATCACATCGCATCCACATACTCACAACATCCTGGGATATCGCTTGCTTCTCGGCGGCGATACTGTGCAGTTGTGAGCTTCCAGGACCTGCCGGGGGATCACATGGCCAGAAGCATGTGATATCCCCGGATGTTGTGAGTATCAGCGCGTATGTGCAATATCGTCAGTGTGTGTGTCTTTGTGTGTGAGTGGATGCGATCGGGTGTGTGTGAGTGGATGCGATCGGGTGTGTGTGAGTGGATGCGATCGGGTGTGTGTGAGTGGATGCGATCGGGTGTGTGTGAGTGGATGCGATCGGGTGGGTGTGTGTGGGTGTGTGTGAGTGGATGCGATCGGATCTGTGAGTGTCGGCAGAGGAGCACGGCGTGCTGGAGGAGGCTGAGAGGACAGAGGCTGATCCTGGGGAAGGCTGGGATGGGGAGGCTGATGCTGGAGACGGAGAGGCTGATGCTGGGGACAGAGAAGCTGATGCTGAGGACAGAGAGGCTGATGCTGGGGACAGAGAAGCTGATGCTGGGGACAGAGAGGCTGATGCTGCGGGAGGCTGATGCTGGGGACAGAGAGGCTGATGCTGGAGACAGAGAGGCTGATGCTGGGGACAGAGAAGCTGATGCTGGGGACAGAGAGGCTGATGCTGGGGACAGAGAGGCTGATGCTGGGGACAGAGAAGCTGATGCTGGGGACAGAGAGGCTGATCCTGGGGACAGAGAGGCTGATGCTGGGGACAGAGAGGCTGATGCTGGAGACAGAGAGGCTGATGCTGGGGACAGAGAGGCTGATGCTGGGGACAGAGGCTGATGCTGGGGACAGAGAGGCTGATGCTGGGGACAGAGAGGCTGATGCTGGGGACAGAGAGGTTGATGCTAGGGACAGAGAGGCTGATGCTGGGGACAGAGAGGCTGATGCTGGCGACAGAGAGGCTGATGCTGGGGACAGAGAGGCTGATGCTGGAGACAGAGAGGCTGATGCTGGAGACAGAGAGGCTGATGCTGGAGACAGAGAGGCTGATGCTGTATACAGAGAGGCTGATGCTGGAGACAGAGAGGCTGATGCTGGGGACAGAGAGGCTGATGCTCGGAGGAGAGAGGCTGATGCTGCAGGTAGAGAGGCTGATGCTGGCGCAGCATGGCGGATGGAGCACCTTTGGGAGTGCGCAGCATGGCGGATGGAGCACGTTTGGGAGTGCGCAGCATGGCGGATGGAGCACGTTTGGGAGTGCGCAGCATGGCGGATGGAGCACGTTTGGGAGTGCGCAGCATGGCGGATGGAGCACGTTTGGGAGTGCGCAGCATGGCGGATGGAGCACGTTTGGAAATGCGCAGCATGGCGGATGGAGCACGTTTGGGAGTGCGCAGCATGGGGGATGCAGCACGATGGGGAGTGCGGAGTATGGCGGATGGCGCACGTTTGGGAGTGCGCAGCATGGAGGATGCAGCACGATGGGGAGTGCGGAGTATGGCGGATGGAGCACGTTTGGGAGTGCGCAGCATGGCGGATGGACCACGTTTGGGAGTGCGCAGCATGGCGGATGGAGCACGTTTGGGAGTGCACAGCATGGGAGATGGAGCACGATGGGGAGTGCGCAGCATGGCGGATGGAGCACGTTTGGGAGTGCGCAGCATGGGGGATGGAGCACGATGGGGAGTGCGCAGCATGGCGGATGGAGCACGTTTGGGAGTGCGCAGCATGGCGGATGGAGCACGTTTGGGAGTGCGTAGCATGGCGAATGGAGCACGTTTGGGAGTGCGCAGGATGGGAGATGGAGCACGATGGGGGGTGCGCAGCATAGGGGATGGAGCACGTTTGGGAGTGCGCAGCATGGCGGATGGAGCACGTTTGGGAGTGCGCAGCATGGGGGATAGAGCACGTTTGGGAGTGCGCAGCATGGCGGATGGAGCACGTTTGGGAGTGCGCAGCATGGGAGATGGAGCACGATGGGGAGTGCGCAGCATGGCGGATGGAGCACGTTTGGGAGTGCGCAGCATGGGGGATGGAGCACGATGGGGAGTGCGCTGCATGGCGGATGGAGCACGTTTGGGAGTGCGCAGCATGGCGGATGGAGCACGTTTGGGAGTGCGCAGGATGGGAGATGGAGCACGATGGGGGGTGCGCAGCATACGGGATGGAGCACGATGGGGAGTGCGCTGCATGGGGGATGGAGCACGATGGGAAGTGCACACCTCCCCCCAACACACACACATGCGCGCGCGCGCGCACTGCACAACACACCACACCACACACACACACTGGGAACCACAAACAACTGCCCTACACAGACACCCACACACACAGACAACGCTGCACACACAAATATACGCACATACCGCACAACACGCACTTTGCACAAAACATACCTCCCCCCAAAACACACCACACACACAAACTGCACAACACACACACAACGCTACAGACTCACAGCGCTCCACAAACAACGCAACACACAAACAACACCGCTCTCACCCCCCATCACACCCAGACAACATCCAGAACATGTACAGCCCCTACACAAACACTTGGTAACTACACACAACAACATCTATATATATATATATATATATATATATATATATATAACAAAAATCATACATGAACTACACAATACGTAAATTCTAGAATACCCGATGCGTAGAATCGGGCCACCTTCTAGTATATATATATATATATATATATATATATATATACTGTATATTCTGTATATACAGTATATATATATATATATATATATATATATATATATATATATATATATATACATACGGTACAGACCAAAAGTTTTGACCCACCTTCTTATCTCGAGAACAACTGTTAAGAGGAGACTTTTTGCAGCAGGCCTTCATGGTAAAATAGCTGCTAGGAAACCACTGCTAAGGACAGCCAACAAGCAGAAGAGACTTGTTTGGGCTGAAGAACACAAGGAATGGACATTAGACAAGTGGATATCTGTGCTTTGGTCTGATGAGTCCAAATTTGAGACCTTTGGATCCAACCACCGTGTCTTTGTAGAGAAGGTGAACAGATGGACTGTACATGGCTGGTTCCCCCCGTGAAGCATGGAGGAGGAGGTGTGATGGTGTGGGGGTGCTTTGCTGGTGACACTGTTGGGGATTTATTCAAAATTGAAGGCATACTGAACCAGCATGTCTACCACAGCATCTTGCAGCGGCATGCTATTCCATCCGGTTTGCGTTTAGTTGGACCATAATTTATTTTTTAACAGGACAATAACCCCAAACACACCTTCAGGCTGTGTATGGGCTATTTGACTAAGAAGAAGAGTGATGGGGTGCTACGCCAGATGACCTGGTCTCCACAGTCACCAGACCTGAAACCAATCGATATGGTTTGGGGTGAGCGGGACCGCAGAGTGAAGGCAAAAGGGCCAACAAGTGCTAAGCATCTCTGGGACCTCCTTCAAGACTGTTGGAAAACCATTTCCGGTGACTACCTCTTGAAGTTCATCAAGAGAATGCCAAGAGTGTGCAAAGCAGTAATCAAAGCAAAAGGTGGCTACTTTGAAGAACCTAGAATATAAGACATATTTTCAGTTGTTTCACACTTTTTTAAGTATTTCATTCCACATGTTTTAATTCATAGTTTTGATGTCTTCAATGTGAATCTACAATTTTCATCAGAGTCCTGAAAATAAAGAAAACTCTTTTAATGAGAAGGTGTGTCCAAACTTTTGGTCTGTACATATATATATATATTGTGAGGTAGCACGGTCGGCTGCGCTGCAGAAGACACGGGATCCAGGCATTAAGGTTCACAGCACACAGTTTTAATGTCCAAACAAAAAAAAGTCCACAACAATATATACATGTGCCTCTCCAGCAGAGAGCTCAGGGAGTTCTGTTCACTCCCTCACACCCGGCACACCTGCCCTCGTTCCTGTTTCCATTTAACCCTTCCTTCAGCCTGTAGGGAAACAGGATTAACCCTAGAGTCGATTTACTTTCTATCATGGAGTGAGCACAACCGGGGCGAGACATACCGGCCGTCATAGATAACCCCGGTCACAGTCTCACATACCCCCCCCTCAGTTCAAGCGTGCGGGGTTGAACTCCCGCCATCAAACACGGGCCGCGGGACAAGGCATCGGCGTTGCCCTGCAACCTACCGGCCCTATGTTCAACCGTAAACCAGAAGTTCTGCAGAGAAAGGAACCACCGGGTAACCTGGGCATTCCGTTCCTTGGCGGACCTCATCCAGACCAGTGGAGAGTGATCTGTCACCAAGCGAAACTGCCGTCCCAGCAGGTAATAGCGTAGGGACTCCAAGGCCCACTTGATCGCCAGGCACTCCTTCTCCACTACGCTATAATTCCGCTCGGGAGGGGTGAGCTTCCTACTTAAGAAGGTGACGGGGTGTTCCTCCCCCTGAACCACCTGAGACAGCACTGCCCCCAGGCCGACCTCTGAGGCGTCAGTCTGTACTATGAACTCCTTCCGGAAATCAGGGTGTACAAGAATGGGCTGTCCACACAGGACCCCCTTCAGGGCCCGGAAGGAGTCCTCGGCCTGCGGAGTCCAGCGCACCATGACGGACTTCTTGCCTTTGAGAAGGTCCGTCAAGGGGGCTGATAGTCCCGCAAAATCCTTTACAAACCTCCTGTAGTATCCCACGATACCCAGGAAGGCCCTAACCTGCTTCGTGGTCAGGGGTCTAGGCCACTTCTGGATCGCCTCAACCTTGTTAATTTGGGGCTTAATCACTCCTTGGCCTATCACGTAGCCCAAGTAGCGGGCTTCCGTGAGTCCCAACGCACATTTCTTGGGATTGGCTGTCAATCCGGCTGTTCGAAGCGCGTCCACCACCGCTTGTACCTGTTCCAAGTGGGTCTGCCAATCGGAGCTGTAAATAATGATGTCATCAAGGTACGCTGATGCATACGCCTGGTGGGGTTCCAGCACTAAGTCCATCAACCTCTGGAACGTGGCTGGAGCGCCATGTAACCCAAAAGGCAAGACAACATAGTGGAAGAGACCCTCCGGCGTAACAAAAGCGGTTTTCTCCTTGGCGGACTCCGTCAGTGGCACCTGCCAGTACCCCTTGGTCAGGTCGAGCGTGGTAAAATACCGCGCCTGTCCCAGCCTATCAATCAGCTCATCCACTCTGGGCATGGGGTAGAGATCGAACTTGGATATTTCGTTCAATCTCCTAAAGTCATTGCAGAACCTTAAGGAGCCATCGGGTTTTGGTATTAGGACGATCGGACTAGCCCATTCACTCCGGGATTTTTCGATGACCCCCAGGCGTAACATTGTCTTTACTTCCTCTGATATGGCTTGTCGTCGAGCCTCCGGTACCCGGTATGACTTCAGGCGTACCTTCAGGTGGGGCTCGGTGACAATATCATGTCGTATCAGACTGGTCCTACCGGGCAGCTCGGAGAAGACATCGGGGTTCTGCTGAACCAACCGTCTGGCCTCTCGCCTCTGAGTCTTGGTGAGGGCTTCTCCAATCCTTACTTCCGGTTCGTCCTCTCCGGAGGTCGCTGGAGCCGGAGGTGAACGACCCGAAGAGGAGGGAGCTGGGGAAAAAACAGCCATCAGGCTTTCCCGTTCCTGCCAGGGTTTTAATAGGTTGACATGGTATATTTGTTCAGGTTTCCGCTTACCGGGCTGCAATACTTTATAGTTAACCACCCCGACTCTTTCCTTTATCTCGTAGGGGCCTTGCCACTGAGCCAGGAATTTACTCTCCGCCGTGGGGATTAATACCAACACCCGATCCCCGGGTTTAAAGGTCCGCACGGTGGCTTGTCTATTGTAGCGGCCGCTTTGCGCGGCCTGAGCCTCCTGTAAATGCTCCTTCACAATTGGCATGACCGCGCTTATGCGGTTCTGCATACCCAAAATGTGTTCAATCACACTTTTATGGGGGGTGGGCTCTTGCTCCCATGTTTCCTTTGCCAGGTCCAACAATCCCCGGGGATGTCGCCCGTATAACAACTCAAAAGGCGAAAACCCCGTGGATGCCTGTGGCACCTCACGGATGGCAAACATCAAATAGGGAAGCATCATATCCCAGTCTTTCCCGTCTTTTGAAATCACCCTTTTTAGCATGGTTTTCAGGGTTTTATTGAAACGCTCGACTAAACCGTCCGTTTGAGGATGATACACAGACGTACGCAACTGCTTGATCTGGAGTAGCCGGCATAGCTCTTTGGTCACTTTAGACATGAATGGGGTCCCCTGATCCGTAAGGATCTCCTTGGGCAACCCCACCCGGCAGAACACAGCAAACAACTCCCGAGCTATAAGCTTTGCTGCAGTATGTCTGAGAGGTATCGCCTCGGGATACCGGGTGGCATAGTCAACGATCACTAGGATGTGTTGGTGCCCTCGAGCGGACTTTACGAGGGGCCCCACTAGATCCATCCCTATCCGTTCAAAAGGGACTTCTATAATGGGTAACGGTACCAACGGACTGCGAAAATGGGTCAGGGGTGCGGTAAGCTGACACTCCGGGCAGGTTTCGCAGAACCGTTTTACCTCCCCAAAGACTCCGGGCCAATAGAATCTTTGCAATATTCGCTCCTGCGTTTTCTTGACCCCTAGGTGGCCACTCATCAGGTGTTTATGAGCCAAGTCGAGGACCCGCCGACGATGCGGCTGGGGCACCACCAACTGCTCTACCCCCACGCCTCGTATTTCATCTACCCGGTAGAGTAAATCCTGCTTAAGAGCGAAATGGGGGTACCTTACCTGGGCACCGGGCAGCTGTGCCACCCCGTCAATTACTGTCACCCGACTCCGGGCATGTATTAATGTAGGGTCCTGGAGTTGGGCAGTCCCAAACGTATCCGGGGACGCCTCCAACTCCGGGATGGGTTCGACCGTCTCAGCCTCTCCTGCCAATACCTCTAGGGGCGACCTATCGGGTTCACATTCTGTCCCTATCATGGGGACCCCTACGGCAGGTGTCCCGGATTCAGGATTGTAGGGCTCAGGTTCCGGACTGACCAATATCTGAGGAGACTTAGGGGGTCCCTTCCATAAAGTCCAAAAATAGGGCAGATCCCTTCCTAGGATCACGTCATAAGGAAGAGTGTTAAGAAGTCCCACCTCATGTTGCACCTGACCGCAAGGTGCTGTGATGGTGACAATCCCCGTGGGATAGTCTCGGCGGTCCCCATGTATGCAAACCACCCCCACGGTACGTCCTGTGGCCTTTACTTTAGCCCTCAAGGTGGATCGCACAAGGGTCACTAAGCTTCCGGAATCCAACAATCCTGTAACCGGACATCCATTCACCTGTATTTGGCACAAGTGGGGCTCCGTCTCTGGGGAGACCAGGTCAGCGGTACACACCACCTGAGCATACATTGAACCCCGCCGGGTAACCCCACAATCCATGGGCTCCGTGGTGAGTGGACACTGGGCTTCCATATGTCCCACCCGCTGGCACTGCCAACATCTAATGGGGACGGAAACCCCCTTGACGGGTTGTCGTTTAGGGTACAGAACCTTCCGGACCTCAGGATTGGCGGCCGCGGCCTCAGGCGGGACGGTAGGGGACTCCTGCGCCATTGTCGGCGGTGGGTCCTTGGCCCTAGGCTTGGAGGGGCCGGACCGACGGGCGGTACGCAAAGTCTCAGTGTCCCATATCAAGTCCTGCGTAGCCACATGCCGCTCTACCAGGGACACTAACTGGTCCAGGGTACTCGGGTCACCCTGTCCTACCCACCGTTGAACGGTGACGGGTAAAGTGCGCACAAAACGATCCACTACTACCCTTTCCACCATCTGCGCCGGGCTCAGAGTGTCAGGCTGCAACCATTTTTTTACAAGATGCAACAAGTCATAGGCCTGGGAGCGTACGGGTTTGGCTTCCTCATAGAACCACTGATTTACCCGCTGAGCCCGTACATAGGTATTCACCCCCAACCGTGCCAGTATTTCGGCTTTTAGGGTCACATAGTCAATGGCGTCCTCGGTACAGAGGTCCAGGTACGCTTTTTGGGGTTCCCCCGTCAGATAGGGCGACAATACCTCAGCCCACTGGGGGGTCGGCAGCTTTTCCCGCTCGGCCACCCGCTCAAACACCGCCAGGAATGCTTCCACATCGTCCCCCGGGGTCATCTTTTGCAACGCTTGTCTCACCGCTTTCCGGACGCTGCCGTCATCACCCGATCCCGGGGTTGTTGCTGCCGGTCCGGCACGGATCGACTTGGCCAGGAGAACCATCTGTTCTTGGTGCCTTTTTTCCTGCGCTTGCAAGGATTGCTGCTGACGTTCCAACGCCCGGAGCAGGTGTGCATTGGTCTGTTGCTGCTGTGCATTAGCCTCTTGTAGCTTTGCATTAGTCTGTTGCTGCTGCCTTAGTATGTCCTCCATGGCGTCACCGGGTTTGGGCTGTAGTATAGCCGCTCGGATCCAGGACATGTGCTGCTGGGTCACCAGGGATGATGCTACACCTCACCGGCTGTCATGCCCGCATTCTCCACCATATGTGAGGTAGCACGGTCGGCTGCGCTGCAGAAGACACGGGATCCAGGCATTAAGGTTCACAGCACACGGTTTTAATGTCCAAACAAAAAAAAGTCCACAACAATATATACATGTGCCTCTCCAGCAGAGAGCTCAGGGAGTTCTGTTCACTCCCTCACACCCGGCACACCTGCCCTCGTTCCTGTTTCCATTTAACCCTTCCTTCAGCCTGTAAGGAAACAGGATTAACCCTAGAGTCGATTTACTTTCTATCATGAAGTGAGCACAACCGGGGCGAGACATACCGGCCGTCATAGATAACCCCGGTCACAGTCTCACAATATATATAAAACAACACTGAAGATATGACATTTTTATACAATGCACAGTAGTCAGTTTACAGCTTATGTAACAGTTTAATCTTGATGTGCCCTATAAATAAATCACCATACATCTATTAATGTCTATACTTCTGGCAATAAAGCTGAGTACACTGCTAAGTGAAAGTGGCTAAATAGTCCCCAAAGTATCATTATTTTGTGTATCCACCATTATTTTCAATCACTGCCTTAACTCTCTTGGGTATAGAGTTCACTTGCGCTTCACAGGAGCCACTGGAATTCTCTTTCAGCCTCTATGAAAACATCATGGAGCTGGTGGATGTTAGATACCTTGCACTTATCCAATTTGAATTTGAGGATGCCCCACAGATGCTCAATAGGGTTTAGGTTTGAAGACATGCTTGGCCAGTCCAGCACCTTTACCTTCAGCTTCTTTAGCAAGGTTGTTGTTATCTTGGAGGTGTGTTTAGGGTTATTATCATGTTGGAATGCTACCCTGCTGCCCAATTTCTGAAGAGTTGGGATCATGCTCTGCTTCAGTGTGTCACAGTACAAGTTGACATTCATGGTTCCCTCACTGAACTGTAGCTCCCCACAGCTTGCAGCACTCATGCGGCCCCAAACTATGACACTCACACCACCATGCTTGATTGCAGGCAAGACACATTTGTCTTTGTACTCCTCACCTGGTTGCCGCCAGACACCCTTGAAACTCTCTGAACCAAATAAGTTTATCTCGGTCTCATAAGACCACAGAACATGGATCTAATAAGCTATACTCCTAGTCTGATTGCCTTCAGCAAACTGTTTGCAGACTTCCTTGTGCATTATCTTTAGGCCCGTTTCACACGTCAGTGAAAAACAGTGACGTTTTTCACTGGCGTGTAAAACACGCACATGTCCCTGCGTGTGCCGTGATTCTCGGCACACGTGGGTTGTCTAAGTGCAATCCGGCTCCGTTCTCCGTGGCCCGTGATTGCACTTAGAAAACTACTCACCTGTGCGCACTCCCGCTGTCCATGGTGCTGATCACTCCCGCGGTGCAGCATCCGGCCGGCGGTGACCCCCGCAGCAGCTGCTTCCGGGTCGGCTGTGTCGCGCATAATGAATATGCGTGACAATAATGAGCCGGCTCAGAAGCAGCCGGCAGAATGGGCTGCAGAGGACATCGCTGGACGCCGGGTGAGTTAAAATGTTTTTTATTTTAAAAGCACGTTTTTTTCTGGCACGTGTTTCACGGACCACACCACTGCGTGGTCTGTGGAACATCAGTGATGCCAGAAAAAAATGGACATGTCTCCATGCGGCAAACTCGCACACGCGGGTACGCCGCACGGAGACACGTGCAGTGAAAAATCACTGACGTGTGAGCAGACCCATTCATTATAATGGGTCTACGTATGTCAGTGATTCTGGTACGTTTAAAAAAAAAGCACAAACGTACCAGAATCACTGACGTGTGAAAGGGGCCTTAGAAGAAGCTTATTTCTGTTATGAAAGCCATTCAGACCAATTTGATGCAGTGTGTGTGGCATATGGTCTAAGCACTAACAGCTTGGTGCCCCACCACTTTAACCCCTTCATCCCTGGGCGATTTTCCGTTTTTTGTTTTTGTTTCTTTGCTTCCCTTCTTCCAAGAGCCATAACGTTTTTTATTTTTCCATCAATCTTGCCATATGACAGCTTAGTTTTTGCAGGATGAGTTGTACTTTTGAATAAAACCATTCATTTGACCATATAGTGTACTGGACAATGAGGGAAAAAAATTAAAATTGCGAAAAAAAATAAATTGCATAATTGTTTTTGGGGTATTTTATTCACTGTGTCCACTACATGGTAAAACTGATGTGTTGATGTGATGCTTCAGGTCAGTACGAGTTCATAAATACCAAACATTTATAGTTTTACTTTCATCTAAGTCTTGAAAACAAAATTCTGAAGTTTGTCCGAAAAAAGAGTTGCACTTTTGGCACCATTTTCCACAATCCATAGTATTCTCTTTTTTTTCCATTTTTTATTTGTTTTACTAGTCCCCCTACGGGACTTTATAGATCCACAGTCTGATCACTTGTGCATTTCTGTTGATCTGAGCTGCATAGCTCGGATCAGCAAAAATGCAGTTTTCCTTTAAGAGCTGCCACTCTGTTGGTTCTTACAGGAACTACGTCATGGTCACATCAGGGATCATCACCTACCGATGGCAGCGGGGAAAAGCGCGATCCTGATGCGACCATTTAAATGATGCTGTCACACTTTGCCTGTTAACCCCATATGTCTGTTGATCAAATCAGTAGACATGTGCGGGGATCACAACCGACTCACCACAGCAGCCAGTGATGATTACCGCAACTCGGCCATTGACGTACCAGTATGTCATTGGTCGTAAAGGGGTTATAGTATACAGCAATGCTGGCAGCACTCATACATCTATTTTGAAAAGACAATCTCTGGATATGAAGCTGAGCACATCCACTCAACTTCTTTGGTGGACAATGGTGATGCCTGTTCTGAATGTAAACTGTCTTATTAAACTGCTACATGGTTTTGGCTACCATGCTGCAGCTCAGTTTCAAGGAGTTGGCAATCTTCTTATAGCCTAGGCCATCTTTATCTAGAGAAACAAGTCTTTTTTTCAGATCCAAAGATAATTCTTTGCCTTGAGGTGCCATGCTGAACTTCCAGAGACCAGTATTAGACCCGCAACACACATCCGTTTAATTTTTACGTGTGCGGTACGTATTTGCATGTACCGGAGACACGTACACACGGAGACCCATGTTATTCAATGGTAGATGGCACACACACGTAAAATCACACGGAACGTGTGACCGTGTGGTAAATACGTGTGTGCGCTTTTCTACACGGACGACATGTCCGTTTTTGGCCGGCAGCACGCAGGCACGGACCCGCTTTAGTCTATGGGTCCGTACCTGCACGTACCGCACACGGAGTATGTCCGTGTTCAGCACGTTTTGTGCGTGTGCGTTTTTACACTAGCGATCTTATTTTTTGTTTTTTTTTTAAATTAAATTCAGTACACTTACCTTTTTTCCTGCTGTTCTCAGTCATACTTACATTGGCGCTCGTTTTTTTTCTTCCCCCGGCTCATACCGCTCCCCGATCACCAGCGCGGTGAGGAACAGCTGTGCAGAGAATACGCGGCAACAATTACTTTGAATATGCCGGCCGCTCATTAATCAATCTCGTATTCCCTGCTTTTCCCACCCACAGACACCTGTGATTGGTTGCAGTCAGACACGCCCCCCACACTGCACCCAATCACAGCAGCCAGTGGGCGTGTCTATACTGTGCAGTAAAATAAATAAATAAATAAATAATTAAAAAAACGGCGTGCCGTCCCCCCCATTTTAATACCAGCCAGATAAAGCCATATGGCTGAAGGCTGGTATTCTCAGGATGGGGAGCCCCACGTTATGGGGAGCCCCCAGCCTAACAATATCAGTCAGCAGCCGCCCAGAATTGCCGAATACATTATATGCGACAGTTTAATAAGCCCGAAAAAGCCCTCCATGTCCGGCGTACTCCAGGATGGTCCAGCGTCGCTTCCAGCTGTGCTGCATGAAGGTGACCGGAGCTGCAGAAGACACCGCCGCTCCTGTCACCTCCACGCAGCTAATGAAGGGAATAGCGCGATCAGCTGTATTCAGCGTTGGCCGCGAGTAACCTCAGTGACAGCTCAGCTGATCATGCTATTCCCTTCATTAGCTGCGTGGAGGTGACAGGAGCGGCTGTGTCTCCTGCAGCTCCGGTCACCTTCATGCAGCACAGCTGGAAATGACGCTGGACCATCTTGGAGTACGCCGGACATGGAGGGCTTTTTCGGGCTTATTAAAGTGGTGAACCAGGGTATATGTTTGTGTTTTTTTTGTAATAAAGGATTGTTCGGGTGTGTGTGTTTATTTACTGTAATTTACAGATTAATCATGGAAGGTATCTCGGGGAGACGCCTGACATGATTAATCTAGGACTTATTGGCAGCTATGGGCTGCCAAAAACTCCTTATTACTAGAGATGAGCGAACCGGTCCCGGTTCGGCTCGAGGTCGGTTCGCCGAACGGAGGTCCCGTTCGAGTTCGGCTCGTCGAACGTTCGACGAACCGAACTCGAACTGCATAGGAAACAATGGCAGGCAATCACAAACACATAAAAACACCTAGAAAACACCCTCAAAGGTGTCCAAAAGGTCACAAACAACTCACAACACAACACAAACACATGGGAAAGTGACAAGGACATATACTTATGCAAAAACAAAAGAGCTGGACAAGGAAAAAGAGGAGGAGACACAGATATAGGCATGACACGCCCTTCTAAAGTCATGTAAAACACCGCAAGGTGACTCCAAGCGGAGTCTCCCTTTTTTTCCAAAAATTGTGCCCCACACACACCCACCCATTCAGTGGCAGCACTTGGGCCCTAGTTGCAAACAGGATGTTTTGATTTGCATCAAGCACATTCAAAAATACGCCATAATTAACCGTCCCCAGCATGACACCGGGGTAGGTAGATAAAGTCTTTGCTGAACCATGACTTGTTCATCTTGGCTTCTTTTAAAAACAATGTAAGCAAGGGTTACTCCAAGCGGAGTCTCCCTTTTTTTCCAAAAATTGTGCCCCACACACACCCACCCATTCAGTGGCAGCACTTGTGCCCTAGTTGTACACTTCACAGCTAGATTTGCATCAAGCACATTCAAAAATACGCCATTCTTATCCGTCCCCAGGATGACACCGGGGTAGGTAGCAAAGTCTTTCCTGATCCCAGCTCTGTTCATCTTGGCTTCTTTTAAAAACAATGAAAGCAAGGGTTACTCCAAGCGGAGTCTCCCTTTTTTTCAAAAAATTGTGCCACACACACACCCACCCATTCAGTGGCAGCACTTGTGCCTTAGTTGTACACTTCACAGCTAGATTTGCATCAAGCACATTCCAAAATACGCCGTTCTTATCCGTCCCCAGGATGACACCGGGGTAGGTAGCAAAGTCTTTCCTGATCCCAGCTCTGTTCATCTTGGCTTCTTTTAAAAACACAGCAAGCAAGGGTTACTCCAAGCGGAGTCTCCCTTTTTTCCAAAAATTGGGCCACACAGACACCCACCCCATCAGTGGCAGCACTTGGGCCCTAGTTGCAAACAGGATGTTTTGATTTGCATCAAGCACATTCAAAAATACGCCATAATTAACCGTCCCCAGCATGACACCGGGGTAGGTAGATAAAGTCTTTGCTGAACCATGACTTGTTCATCTTGGCTTCTTTTAAAAACAATGTAAGCAAGGGTTACTCCAAGCGGAGTCTCCCTTTTTTTCCAAAAATTGTGCCCCACACACACCCACCCATTCAGTGGCAGCACTTGTGCCCTAGTTGTACACTTCACAGCTAGATTTGCATCAAGCACATTCAAAAATACGCCATTCTTATCCGTCCCCAGGATGACACCGGGGTAGGTAGCAAAGTCTTTCCTGATCCCAGCTCTGTTCATCTTGGCTTCTTTTAAAAACAATGTAAGCAAGGGTTACTCCAAGCGGAGTCTCCCTTTTTTTCCAAAAATTGTGCCCCACACACACCCACCCATTCAGTGGCAGCACTTGGGCCCTAGTTGCAAACAGGATGTTTTGATTTGCATCAAGCACATTCAAAAATACGCCATAATTAACCGTCCCCAGCATGACACCGGGGTAGGTAGATAAAGTCTTTGCTGAACCATGACTTGTTCATCTTGGCTTCTTTTAAAAACAATGTAAGCAAGGGTTACTCCAAGCGGAGTCTCCCTTTTTTCCAAAAATTGGGCCACACAGACACCCACCCCATCAGTGGCAGCACTTGGGCCCTAGTTGCAAACAGGATGTTTTGATTTGCATCAAGCACATTCAAAAATACGCCATAATTAACCGTCCCCAGCATGACACCGGGGTAGGTAGATAAAGTCTTTGCTGAACCATGACTTGTTCATCTTGGCTTCTTTTAAAAACAATGTAAGCAAGGGTTACTCCAAGCGGAGTCTCCCTTTTTTTCCAAAAATTGTGCCCCACACACACCCACCCATTCAGTGGCAGCACTTGGGCCCTAGTTGCAAACAGGATGTTTTGATTTGCATCAAGCACATTCAAAAATACGCCATAATTAACCGTCCCCAGCATGACACCGGGGTAGGTAGATAAAGTCTTTGCTGAACCATGACTTGTTCATCTTGGCTTCTTTTAAAAACAATGTAAGCAAGGGTTACTCCAAGCGGAGTCTCCCTTTTTTTCCAAAAATTGTGCCCCACACACACCCACCCATTCAGTGGCAGCACTTGGGCCCTAGTTGTACACTTCACAGCTAGATTTGCATCAAGCACATTCAAAAATACGCCATTCTTATCTGTCCCCAGGATGACACCGGGGTAGGTAGCAAAGTCTTTCCTGATCCCAGCTCTGTTCATCTTGGCTTCTTTTAAAAACAATGTAAGCAAGGGTTACTCCAAGCGGAGTCTCCCTTTTTTTCCAAAAATTGTGCCCCACACACACCCACCCATTCAGTGGCAGCAGTTGGGCCCTAGTTGCAAACAGGATGTTTTGATTTGCATCAAGCACATTCAAAAATACGCCATAATTAACCGTCCCCAGCATGACACCGGGGTAGGTAGATAAAGTCTTTGCTGAACCATGACTTGTTCATCTTGGCTTCTTTTAAAAACAATGTAAGCAAGGGTTACTCCAAGCGGAGTCTCCCTTTTTTTCCAAAAATTGTGCCCCACACACACCCACCCATTCAGTGGCAGCACTTGTGCCCTAGTTGTACACTTCACAGCTAGATTTGCATCAAGCACATTCCAAATCCACAAGCATTTACTCTCCCCAGGATGACACAGGGGTTGTAAATTCCTTCTGGATCCATGACTTGTTCATTTTGATGAACGTCAGTCTGTCCACATTGTCACTGGACAGACGCGTGCGCTTATCTGTCAGCACACACCCAGCAGCACTGAAGACACGTTCAGAGACAACGCTGGCAGCTGGACACGACAAAATCTCCAAGGCGTAAGTTGAGAGCTCTGGCCATTTTTCTGGGTTTGAAGCCCAAAAGGAGCAAGGCTCCATTTGCAAAGTCATGGCATCGATGTTCATTTGGAGATACTCCTGTATCATCCTCTCCAGCCGTTGACTATGTGTCAGACTTGTTGTCTCTGGTGGCCTTGCAAAGGAGGGTCTAAAAAAATTATGAAAAGATTCCATAAAATTGCTGTTACCAGCACCAGATACGGTCCTACTGGTACGTGTAGACTGTTGAAGATGACGAGACCGTCCCATGTTTGTCAAGTTACAACTGGGAGATTCAATCCCTGCACCTGCACGGTTGTTTGGTGGAAAAGCGGATCTAAGATCGAGTAACAGCTTCTGCTGATACTCCTGCATACGTGCGTCCCTTTCTATGGCTGGAATTATGTCACAAAATTTGGACTTGTACCGTGGATCTAATAGTGTGGCAAGCCAGTAGTCATCATCACTTCTAATTTTGACAATACGAGGGTCATGTTGGAGGTAGTGCAACAAGAAGGCACTCATGTGTCTTGCGCAGCCATGCGGACCAAGTCCACGCTGTGTTTGTGGCATAGAGGTGCTAACCGTTCTTTCTTCCTCTGACATCTCCCCCCAACCTCTTTCAACTGAAATTTGACCAAGGTCTCCCTCATCTGCTGAGTCTTCCATGTCCATGGACAGTTCGTCCTCCATTTCTTCATGTCCTCCTGCACCTTCCTCAACATCTCGCCTGCTACCATGCGCCCTTGTTGATCCCTGTCCCCCATGCTCCCATGCCTAGCGCCTTGGTGATGATGAACGTCTGGACCTTGGTGATGTTGTTGTGTCTTGCGCATATGAATCCTCCTGTAGTTCATCCCCTTCCTGTTGTCCCACCCCCTGACTCCGAATAGTGTTTAGCGTGTGTTCCAGCATGTAAATGACTGGAATCGTCATGCTGATAATGGCATTGTCAGCGCTAAACATATTCGTCGCCATGTCGAAACTGTGCAGAAGGGTGCATAGGTCCTTGATCTGAGACCACTCTATCAGGGTGATCTGACCCACCTCTGCATCTCGTTGGCCCAGGCTATACGTCATGACGTATTGCACCAGGGCACGGCGGTGCTGCCACAGTCGCTGTAACATGTGGAGAGTTGAATTCCAGCGTGTCGCCACATCGCATTTCAGGCGATGAACCGGCAGGCCGAAAGACTTCTGGAGCGATGCAAGTCGCTCAGCTGCGGCGCTTGAACGGCGGAAGTGAGCAGACAGTTTTCGTGCCCTGGTCAGAAGGCCATCTAGGCCGGGATACTGTGTTAAAAATTGCTTCACGACAAGGTTCAACACGTGAGCCATACAAGGTACGTGTGTCACCTTGCCCAGGCGAAGGGCCGCAACCAGGTTTGCAGCATTGTCGCACACGGCCTTACCAGGCTGCAGGTTGAGTGGAGACAACCATTTATTAAACTCGGACCGCAGAGCTGACCACAACTCCTCAGCTGTGTGACTCTTATTCCCAAGACATGTCAAGCTAAAGACCGCCTGATGCCGTTGCGCTCTGCTGCCAGCATAGTAATGAGGAGTGCGTGATTCCTTCTGCGCAGTGAGAACGCTGGTGGCCTGACCAGGCAGGCTTGGGGCGGAGGTGGAGGACCCAGATGAGGTGGAGGATGCAGAAGCAGTGGCGGAACTTGGACAGACAGAGGATTGACACACAAGTCGTGGGGACGGCAAGACTTGTGCAGCAGACCCTTCACCATCTATCACCATAGTTACCCAGTGCCCAGTCAGCGACATGTAACGTCCCTGTCCATGCTTACTGGTCCAAGTATCGGTGGTGAAATGCACCCGTTCACACACAGAGTTTCTCAAGGAAGCGGTGATGTTGTGTGCGACATGCTGGTGTAGCGCGGGCACACCTTTCTTAGAGAAGTAGTGGCGACTGGGCATCTGGTACTGGGGCACAGCGACAGACATAAGGTCTCTAAAATCCTGTGTGTCCACTAGGCGGAAAGGCAGCATTTCTGTAGCCAACAGCTTACAGAGGGATAGAGTCAACCTCTTAGCTTTGTCATGGGTCGCAGGAAATGGCCTTTTATTTGTCCACATCTGAGGGACAGAGACCTGGCTGCTGTGTGTAGACGGTGTTGAGTAGGGTGTCCCTGGAAAAATGCAGGTTTGTGAGGAAAGTGCAGGCGGAGACATGATGTTGCCTTCATCCAAAGTTGGTGCTATCGATGTCTGAGAGAGCTGTACACACTCACTTGTTTCCCCTTCCAAAACAACTGACGACCTACCAAGCAAACTGCCTGTTTCGGTTACAGTGGTGGAAGTTGTGGGTGGAAAAACAGGTGTGACAGCTGTCCCCACAGTCCTAGAAGATGACGAGCGCGCGGATGCACTGGAAGGGGCAGGCGGTGGATGGTTCGCTCCGCTAGGCCGCATTGCAGCACGGTGAGCTTCCCACCAGGCAATATGATATTTATTCATGTGACGATTCATGGAAGAAGTTGTCAAACTGCTGAGGTTTTGACCTCTACTAAGAGAACCATGACAAATTTTACAGATCACATAATTTGGCCGATCTTTTTCTATGTCAAAACAGGACCAGGCTAGGCAAGGCTTAGAGGCCATGCGACCTGTTGATCCACCCCGAATAATGCTCAGAGGCAGAGTGGTGGCTGAGGATGCAGTTGTAGACGTGCTACCAGTACTCCGACTCTGTCCAGGAAGGCGCAAGGTAACTTCGTCATCAGTTGCATCCTCCTCCACCACCTCTGTTGACCTCCTCGAGTGCCTGACTGTGGGTTGACAGTAGGTGGGATCTAGAACTTCATCATCAATTGTTGTGTTTGCACTCCCCTCCCCCTCAGACCGAGCCTCTTCTTGCCCTGACCGAATATTTAAGTTGTCATCCCAATCGGGTATCTGAGTCTCATCTTCATCAGTATGTTCCTCATTGTCTATAACCACAGGTGTTACAGTTTGTGACAAAGGGTCAACATTATGCTCCGAAACTTGGTCCTCACGGCCTGAATCAGAGTCACAAAGGTTCTGGGCATCACTGCAGACCATTTCCTGTTCTGCACTCACTGTAGCTTGGGAGCAGACCTCTGATTCCCAGGCTATAGTGTGACTGAACAGCTCTGCAGACTCAGCCATCTCAGTTCCACCATACTGTGCAGGGCTGATGGAGACTTCAGAGCTGGGAGAAATCAAGTTTGATTGGGATGACAACTCAGAGGACTGGTGTTTTTTGGATGCGGTACTTGAAGTGGCTGAGAGGGCACTTGTTGGACCACTTGAAATCCATTCAAGCATTTTCCTTTTTTGCCCATCATCTAGCTTTGTTCCTGTTGTTCGTGTCCGTAAAAAAGGGAGCACATCGGATTGTCCACGGTAAGTAGTAGACATCTTACTTTTGCTGGTAGATGGTCTATCTTCAGCAGATGATAATGGAGCTTTGCCACCTTCCCCACGGACAAAACCTTTTTTGCCTTTTCCACCACGCCTCTTCCCCTTTCCACCAGCATCTGTCATTTTGCCACTCATGTTGATTGCGACAAGATTGTGGACTGAAAATGTGGTAGTAAAAATTGAGAGGTGGTGTAGATTGCAGTGGTGGTCTAGCTTTATTAACAGCAGAATAATAAAGAATAAATATCCCTGACAATGCAACTACGGCCCTTAAACTGGCAGCAAAAATTGCTAGTATAATGGCTTAGTTATAATGAGTTGGAGTGTGCAATGCAGGCAGACGTGCTCTGCAAATGTCTTTGCACTAGTGTGACTAGACAAATGTCCAATAGCCACGTTTAGGATGCCACTAGGTACACTGAGTGTTTGCTAGTATAACGGCTTAGTTATAATGAGTTGGAGTGTGCAATGCAGGCAGACGTGCTCTGCAAATGTCTTTGCACTAGTGGGACTATAGCAAAGTCCAATAGCCACGTTTAGGATGCCACTAGGTACACTGAGTGTTTGCTAGTATAATGGCTTAGTTATAATGAGTTGGAGTGTGCAATGCAGGCAGAGGTGCTGCAAATGTCTTTGCACTAGTGTGACTAGACAAATGTCCAATAGCCACGTTTAGGATGCCACTAGGTACACTGAGTGTTTGCTAGTATAATGGCTTAGTTATAATGAGTTGGAGTGTGCAATGCAGGCAGAGGTGCTGCAAATGTCTTTGCACTAGTGGGACTATAGCAAAGTCCAATAGCCACGTTTAGGATGCCACTAGGTACACTGAGTGTTTGCTAGTATAATGGCTTAGTTATAATGAGTTGGAGTGTGCAATGCAGGCAGACGTGCTGCAAATGTCTTTGCACTAGTGTGACTAGACAAATGTCCAATAGCCACGTTTAGGATGCCACTAGGTACACTGAGTGTTTGCTAGTATAATGGCTTAGTTATAATGAGTTGGAGTGTGCAATGCAGGCAGACGTGCTCTGCAAATGTCTTTGCACTAGTGTGACTAGACAAATGTCCAATAGCCACGTTTAGGATGCCACTAGGTACCCTGAGTGTTTGCTAGTATAATGGCTTAGTTATAATGAGTTGGAGTGTGCAATGCAGGCAGACGTGCTCTGCAAATGTCTTTGCACTAGTGTGACTATAGCAAAGTCCAATAGCCACGTTTAGGATGCCACTAGGTACACTGAGTGTTTGCTAGTATAATGGCTTAGTTATAATGAGTTGGAGTGTGCAAGCAATGCAGGCAGACGTGCTCTGCAAATGTCTTTGCACTAGTGTGACTATAGCAAAGTCCAATAGCCACGTTTAGGATGCCACTAGGTACACTGAGTGTTTGCTAGTATAATGGCTTAGTTATAATGAGTTGGAGTGTGCAATGCAGGCAGATGTGCTCTGCAAATGTCTTTGCACTAGTGGGACTATAGCAAAGTCCAATAGCCACGTTTAGGATGCCACTAGGTACACTGAGTGTTTGCTAGTATAATGGCTTAGTTATAATGAGTTGGAGTGTGCAATGCAGGCAGACGTGCTCTGCAAATGTCTTTGCACTAGTGGGACTATAGCAAAGTCCAATAGCCACGTTTAGGATGCCACTAGGTACACTGAGTGTTTGCTAGTATAATGGCTTAGTTATAATGAGTTGGAGTGTGCAGAGGACAGGAGGGTGCAGTGCCAGGATTGTGGGGCTCTGGGTAGAGGAATGGAAGCCTGCCTTTCTATTCCCTCCTAATAGGGAAATGCAGGGAGGAAATCCCTGACCTTGGCTACACAGACGCTGTCGCTGTTTTCAGGACCTGTCACCTATGGCTCTGACCCTGCCGGTTTGAGCCCTTAAAAGGACTGCTAGAAAGTCCTATCCCTATGCTGTCCAGCGCTGTGTATGGAGCGCATACAGCTGTATCAGCGATAGGACAAAGGACGGAGCTGCGACAGTGATGTCTGACACCAAAGACGCAGAAGAGATAATGGCTTCCTGGAGGAAAATGTCCGGTTTTATAATGCAGGGACATGTGACATGGACATCCTATCACACATGCCGTTGCTTCTCTGGCTAAAAGTCCACTTAGCTGTGTGTGTGTCTGGGATTGGCTGACATGCTGGCCCGCCCCACTACACGCGCGCGCTTAGGGAAGGAAGAGAAGGAAAAAAAAAAAAAATTGGCGATCGCCATTATAGAAACAGCAGTGATCTGAAGGCGCTGTTCACGCACACTATACACTGAAATGTCATCATAGTGTGATTCACAGAGTGACTTACACTATTACAGCGGAAACCAAGCTAGGAATTAGCTGGTTTTTTGCTGCTAGAACCGTTCTCGAACGTTTCTAGAACTATCGAGCTTTTGCAAAAAGCTCGAGTTCTAGTTCGATCTAGAACAGGCCCCAAAATCACTCGAGCCTAGAACTGGAGAACCTCGAACCGCGAACCGCGCTCAACTCTACTTATTACCCCGATTTGCCAACGCACCAGGGCAAATCGGGAAGAGCCGGGTACAGTCCCAGAACTGTCGCATATAATGTATGCGGCAATTCTGGGCGGCTGATGACTGATATTGTTAGGCTGGGGGGCTCCCCATAACGTGGGGCTCCCCATCCAGAGAATACCAGCCTTCAGCCATATGGCTTTATCTGGCTGGTATTAAAATTGGGGGGACCGCACGCCGTTTTTTTTAATTGTTTATTTATTTATTTTACTGCACAGTATAGACACGCCCACCGGCTGCTGTGATTGGGTGCAGTGAGACAGCTGTCACTCAGCGTGTGGGGCGTGTCTGACTGCAACCAATCACAGGCGTCTGTGGGTGGGGAAAGCAGGGAATACGAGATTGATTAATGAGCGGCCGGCATATTCAAAGTAATTGTTGCCGCGTATTCTCTGCACAGCTGTTCCTCGCCGCGCTGGTGATCGGGGAGTGGTAAGTATGAGAGAGAGCTGCTCACTTCAGTCACTCGGGGGATTAGCGGTCACTGGTGAATCCTTCACAGGTGACCGCTAATCAGTACGCGGCACACAGACAGAGCCGCGGCATGACAATGAAGTCGGGTGAAGTTCACCCGAGTTCATTCTCATCGCGCAACTCTGTCTGCTGTCAGCCGACATGTATCAACGACATTGTGCAACACACAAACGGACATTCCACACGGACATTCCACGTACACATACACGGGCATTTTAGACACAAACACGGACATTTTACACGTACACACGGCTCGCATACGCCATCACACGGATGCCGTACGTCCCGGAGAAACACCCAAAAAACGGAACACGGACCCGAAAAACGGACCGTGTCACATGGACGTTTTTTTTGCGGAAGTGTGTTTTAAGCCTTAGAGAGTGTGTGAGCGATAACAGAGTTACATGACATCGAGGATGGAAAAAAAATTGGGCATTTTCACTTTGGAGTGTTCTCACTTTTCCGACCAGCAGTTTAGACATTAATGGCTGTGTGTTGAGTTATTTAGAGGGAACACCAAATTTACACTGTTATTCAAGCTGAACACTGACTACTTTACATATATACAGTTGAAACCAGGAGTTTACATACACTAGCTAAGAAAACACATATGCATGTTTTTCTTACGATCTGACTTGAAATCAGAATAAAATGTTTCCATTTTAGGTCAATTAGGATTAACAGCATTTTTTATATTTCCCAAATGCCAGAATAATGAGAAGAGAGAGAACGTTTTAAGGCATTTTTATTGCTTTCTCCAAAGTCAAAAGTTTACACACACTAAAGGCTGCTTTACACGCAGCGACATCGCTAGCGATAGCACCCGTCACCCGTCGTTCGTGCTTCACGAGCAAATCGCTGCCTGTGGTGAACAATATCGCTGGTACGCGTCATAACAACTTACCTTCCTAACGACGTCGCTGTGGCCGCCGAACAAACTCTTTTTTAAGGGGGCGGTTTGTTCGGCGTCACAGCAACATCACACAGCGGACCAGCAATAGAAGCGGAGGGGCGGAGAGCAGCCGCATGAACGTCACTCCCACCTCGTTGCCGGAAGACGTAGGAATGCTGTTGTTCATCGTTCCCGGGGTGTCACACATAGCAATGTGTGCTGCCTCAGGAACGAAGAACATTCTGCGTACCAAACGAGCAACGATTTTTGGGAAACGAATGACGTGTCAACAAGCAACAATTTTGGGCACTTTTTCGGATCGTTAGTGTCGCTGGTAAGTGTCACATGCAATGACGTCGCTAACGACGCCGTATGTGCATCACGAATTACGTGACCCCAGTGATATCTTGTTAGCGATGTCGCTGTGTGTATCGGGGCCTTAAGAGTACTATGTCTTTAAACAATATGGTACAGCCCATTTGATGATATCCTGTCTTTGGAAGCTTCTGGTTTATTAGCAACATCTGAGTTAATTAGAGACACACCTGTTGATGTATTTTAATGCTCACCTGAAACACACTGCTTCTTTGTGTAGTATCATGGGAAAGTCAAAAGAAGATCTCAGGAAGAGAATTATGACTTGCACAAGTCTTGTTCATCCTTGGGTGCAATTTCCAGATACCTAAAGGTGCCCCGTTCATCTGTACAATTATACGCATGTGCAAACAAGATGGGAATGTCCAGCCATCATACCGCTCAGGAAGGTGATGGGTTCAGTGTATGTAAACTTTTGACTTTGCAGAAAGTAATAAAATTGTCTCAAAACATTTTCTCTCTCTCAGTATTCTGGCATTTGGCAAATATAACTAATTGACCTAAAACAGGAAAGGTTTATTCTGATTTCATGTCAGATAATGAGAAAAACATGCATATGGGTTTTTCAGATAGTGTATGTAAACTTCTGATTTCAACTATATATATTTAATATATAAAGCTTAGTGTGTGTGTGTGTGTCTGTATGTCTGCTAAAGGAATCCGCACCATCGCATTTACAATCATGAAATTTTACACAGCCTCCTTATTTGACTCTGGGAACATCATACACTATGTTTTCAGGGGAAAAGTTAGCCCCGTGCATTACAGGTATTCACCAAAAACTGCTCTCATTAAATTCAATGGAGCTGGGAGATACAGGTCATTAATAGGAGCTCTGAATGGTTGCTATAGGCAACAAAGGACATTCTAAAGCCTGCTTTACACCTTACGATCCAGCATACGATATCGTATGCGATCGTAACCGCCCCCATCGTATGTGCGGCACGTTCAGTTTGTTGAATGTGCCGCACAAACGATTAACCCCCATCACACGTACTTACCCGTCCATACGACCTTGCTGTGGGCGGCAAACGTCCACTTCCTGGAGTGGGAGGGACGTTCGACGCCACAGCGACGTCACGCGGCAGCCGGCCAATAGAAGCGGAGGGGCGGAGCTGAGTGGGACGTAAATATCCCGCCCACCTCCTTCCTTCCGCATTGCTGGCCGGGAGCCGCAGGACGCAGGTAAGATCTGTTCATCGTTCCCGGGGTGTCACACACTGCGATGTGTGCTACCCCGGGTACGATGAACAATCTGATGTTCAATTCTAGAGAAATGAACGATGTGCATGCGATGAACGTTTTACTGTTCAATCTCAATCGAACGTTCCTGTCACACACTGCAATGTACCGTATATACTGGCGTATAAGACGACTTTTTACCCCCTTAAAATAATGGCTACAGTGGGGGGTCGTCTTATACGCCGGATATACGGGGGGGGGGGGTGTGTATGTACACTGCAGCGTCCAGGGGAGGTGGGGGCAGCAGCTCTGGAGCACAGGGGAACGCTGCGGCCTGCATCCTTTGATCTCCTGCACCCGCTCATATAATATGCACAGCCGCTGTCCATCTCCAATGGTGCTGAAATCGCACCGCAGTGAGGGGCTGGGGCAGCGGTGCATATTCTATGAGCCTGCGTCCCAGTGTGATCGCACATGTCCCCCATGTGTTAGATTTGGCCCCCAGGCTGCTGCTCATTCTAAAATAAAAAAGCTTTACTTACCCCTGCAGCGTTTCTCCCCGTGTCCCTGCTTCCACTGTGATCAGGCAGAGAGCTCAGCCTGCTGTGCCGATCACATGACCGCACTGACAACCAGGAAGTGGAAGAACAGAAGCACGGAGCCAGACAGGAGGGAGCTCAGCGCTGCAGGAGATAAGGAAAGAGGGTTTTATTTTACTTTGGGCAGCAGCCTAGGGGCCATATCTGACACAGGGGGACTTGTGCGATCTATAGGGGCCATGGGCAGCACTATGGGGGCGATATCTGACACAGGGGGACTTGTGCGATCTATATAGGGGCCATGGGCAGCACTATGGGGGAGATATCTAACACAGGGGGACTTGTGCCCATTATGGGCCCCGGTGAGCTGCTTCTAACCCCCCAGATGTATGCCCTGCCAATCCCCCCCCCGCCGATGCCGCGGGTGCTGTACCCGCCGAGCCGCGGGTGCAGGCCCCACAGAGCAGCAGAGTTGTGTGTATTTGTCTGTATGTAGCAGAGTTGTATGTGTTTGTCTGTATGTAGCAGAGTTGTGTGTGTTTGTCTGTATGTAGCAGAGTTGTATGTGTTTGTCTGTATGTAGCAGAGTTGTATGTGTTTGTCTGTATGTAGCAGAGTTGTACGTGTTTGTCTGTATGTAGCAGAGTTGTATGTGTTTGTCTGTATGTAGCAGAGTTGTGTGTTTGTCTGTATGTAGCAGAGTTGTGTGTGTTTGTCTGCATGTAGCAGAGTTGTGTGTGTTTGTCTGTTTGTAGCAGAGTTGTGTGTGTTTGTCTGTTTGTAGTAGAGTTGTGTGTGTTTGTCTGTTTGTAGAAGAGTTGTGTGTGTCTGTTTGTAGCAGAGTGTAGTACCATTGTTTCAGTCCAGTTGTGGCTTTATACAGCAGGGAGGAGCATTCCTTGCTGTACTAAGTGAACATTGGAGCGATTGATCTGTCAATGGCCCTTTAAAAACATATTGTACGGCTCTCGTGGAATTAAAATTAACATGTTGCAATCAAAGCAGACTTTTTTTCATTTGGGAGCGGGGTAGTCTTATACAGTGAGTATATCCCAAATTCTATATTTTTAGGGCAGAAGTTGGGGCTCGTCTTATACGCCCAGTCGTCTTATACGCCGGCATATACGGTACCTTACGATGCCGGATGTGCATCACTTACGACGTGACCCCGCCGACACATTGTAAGATACATTGCAGCGTGTAAAGCGGGCTTTAGTATAAGATAGCGTATGTGTCAGTTAATATGATTTCGGTAAAGAGATGGATAGAGAGAGAGACAGACAGAGAGAGATACAGACAGGCAGACAGAGAGAGAAACCGAGAGACTTTCAGAGAGAGACAGAGACAGACAGAGAGAGAGGCAGACAGGGAGAGAGACAGAGACAGACAGAGAGAGAGGCAGACAGGGAGAGAGACAGAGAGAGACAGAGCAAGACAGATAGTGACAGACAGAGAGAGACAGACAGAGAGAGACGGATGGAGAGAAACAGACAGAGATAGACAGACAGAGACAAAGAGGCAGAGATAGAGAGACAGACAGAGAGACAGAGACAGAGATAAAGAGACAGACAGAAATATATATGTAATGGGAGAGGGGCCCTTCTACAGTGACTCAGTACAGACAGCAAGAAACAGCTACGACAGAGTGGTGAAAAAAAGCGGCAGAACCCTGTTGAACCTGTGCTGGAGCTTGGGATTGTATATAGTGAATGGGCGCATCGGGGGGGGGACTCATTAGGGAGATTTACACTAAACTCCCACATGGGCAGCAGTGTAGGGGATTATGCAATAACAAACATGGACCCAGCAAAAATAAACGCCTTCATAGTCACCCCCGAAACACACATGCCAGACCACAACCAGACACTGCTGTACATGAGATCCACGGACAAGCAACACACAGATAAACCCCACCTGACCGGTCCCCACAACCTGCCACCATCCTACACATGGCCTAAACAATTATCCACTGAATACACCAACATGAGCAACAGAACCGAGATCCAAGAGATACTTGTAAATTTCAACACAAGACGCTATACATCAAACCAGCAAGGAGTCAACCAGGCAGAGAATGACTAACAAATTCCTATATAACATGGCAGAGCTAGCAGGTGTCAGAAAGACCAACCTCAAGAAACCTACAAATAACCAAGGCCAAAAATGGTTCGACAAAGAATGCAAGTCACTACGCAACTCCCTAAGGGTAGCCTCAAACAAAAAACACAGAGACCCCAACAACAGGGACCTAAGAGCGGCCCATGACACCCTACAGAGGCAATACAAGCGCATTCTCAAGGAGAAAAAAAAGAGGCACATCTCCCGAGAACTACAGAAGCTTGAGGACTCCCTCCAGGGCAACTCATTCTGGAAAACCTGGAGTCATATCGGCACAAAGTCCAAGCATAGCACCCTCTACATCTAAAATGGCAAATTCTGGCACAGCTACTTCAAAGGCCTCTACAAGAATATATCAGAAGAAAACCTAACCCCAGAACAGGAGCACCTAACCACTAAACTCATGGACATGGAGGAGACAATCAAAGACTTCCAAAATCCTCTGACATACCAATCAGTGTGCTGGAAGTAAAAGACGGAATCAAATTTATGAATTGCAAGAAGGCCGTGGGCAGTGACGGCATCCTGCCAGAGATGATCAAATACAGTTCCCAAGATATACATGCAGCACTGGCTAAATTATTCACCCACGCCCTGAGTGCCGGCTACTTCCCAAAGAGCTGGAATCAAGGTCTCATAACAACCATCTACAAGAATGGAGGCCGATATGATCCAGCAAACTACAGAGGGATCTGTGTTAACAGCATTCTGGGAAAACTGTTTTACAGTATTATTAATAAAAGGATTATCACCTTCCTCACCGAGCAGGACACCCTCAGCAGAAGCCATGGATTCATGCCAAACCATCGCACCACGGACCTTATTTACACCCTTCAAAGCCTCATCAAGACCCACGTCCACGGCAAAGAACAGGGGAAAATATTTGCATGTTTTGTGGACTTTAAGAAGGCCTTTGACTCAGTGTGGCACTCAGGCCTGTTCCTTAAACTCCTGGAGAGTGGAATAGGTGGCAGAACCTCCGAGAATACACTGAGAACTGATGCAGCGTGAAGATGAATGGAAAGAGGATGGCATTCTTCAGGCAGAGCCATGGGGTAAGACAGGGCTGCAGCCTGAGCCCAACTCTATTCAATATCTACATAAATGAACTGGCCTCAGCCCTGGAATCCTCCCCTGCCCCAGGTCTCAGCCTACATGACTGAGAGGTGAAGATCCTGCTGTATGCAGATGACCTCTTACTGCTTTCCCCATCCGAGAAAGGCCTCCAAGATAGCCTGGCTGTGCTAGAAACATTCAGCACCACATGCACTTTGCCCATCAACCAAAAGAAGACCAAAGTCACAATGTTTCAGAAGAGGAATTATAATGAAATCTCCACTCCCTCCCTCACACTAAATGGCACCACGTTGGAGAAGACCAACAGCTATACCTACCTCGGTCTGGAGCTAAGCCGAACCAGGAGCCTCAAGCAAGCAGCAGAGACCCTGAAAGGGAAAGCATGCAGAATCTTTTATGCCATTAGAAGACAACTGTACCACCTCAAACCATCGTCGAGAGTCTGGGTCAAGATATTCGACAGCATCATCACACCTATACTGCTGTATGGCAGCGAGGTATGGGGGCCTATCCAGTGACCTATCCAGACCAGACAAAGTGGGATTCCAGCCCAACCGAAGTCTGGAGTTCTGCAAATATCTCCTCCAAGTCCATCGCAGCACCTCAAACATAGCCTGTCGGGTAGAGCTGGGCCGATTCCCCTTATGGCATATATGCATAGAGGATTGTAAGAGTGAATTAGAGAACTTCCAGAAACTCACCATCTACCGGTCACTGTGGAGGGACTACACTCTTGCCCCATATCTGGAAAGCTACGCCACCCCAAAGACAGGCAGACCCTGAGCCTGTACATACTGAGTACCCAAAGCCTAGAGGTGGAAACAGGGTGGCACCGACAGACATACAAGCCGCGGGAGAGCAGACTGTGCCAGCACTGCCAGAAGGGAGCTCTGGAGGATGAGGCGCATTTCCTGCTGCACTGTAACAAATACTCAGCAGTGAGGGCCTCCCACTTCCAGAAACTTACCGCTCATGTCGCGGGCGGAGGAGGGGACGCTGCGCTCTCCCACTGCTCGGGTCCGGCTGCCGCTGCTGCTGCGGCCTGCTGCTGCTCGGTGGCTCGAGCGATGGGCCGGATCCCGGGGACTCGAGAGGCGCTCCTCACCCGGGAGTGAAAGGGGTTTGGGTGTTGGGATAGTTTATTGTCCGTGACGCCACCCACGGCTGTGGTGATTGTGTGGGCACCACCGCTGCTCTGTCTGGGGATCCCGGGAGTGGTGATATAGAGCAGCTAGATGTTGGTTTACCCCTCCGTGAGTAGGGGTTTTGGTAGTCCCGGGGCCCGATGACGGGGATGTCAGGATGGTGGACAGGCGGGTTATGGGGCCTGTGGAGGTGCAGGGACGCAGGGGCAGCGCTATGCCGCACGGCACGAAGGTACTCACTCAGCCAAGGATGATGACACAGTTCACGGTAAACAAACGGCTGGTTGGACGGGTCCCTCGGACGGCTACGGTGCTGATGTTTCCTGCAGTTAGCGGTGACGGTCACTTCCCTGCACCTAAGTACGGTTCTTTGGTAGCGATGGATTCCCACCGGTAACCCGCTCCCCAGCTTGGATATGAGCCGGAGGAGCCCCTCTCTTGCCCGCAGGCGCTGGCCCTGGGAAACTGGTGCCTTGGCGGTGGCGGTGTCTCCCCTTCACGGTCGGACTGTTGCCTTCAATCGGGACTTTGCTGCTGGGAGACCCGGAGGTCCCCTTCACTGACGGATTTGGCAAATTATGGCGACTCCTAGCCTTGCCGGGATCCGAAAGGCTCCTGCCTATGGTGCTGGCTTCTCTTTGTATACCGCTCCGGTACCGCCGGGCCACCACCCGTCTACGGTCCTTTCGGCAACCTCCGATCAGCCTCTCCTGCAGACGGTCACCGCCATCTGTCAACCTTGCTTTCTCAGTCCGGGGCACACACCCGGACCAACTTCAGGCTTCAATCTGTCACTTTTCTTCTCTCACTTCCACTCTTGTCACTAGCTCCACTGCCACTTCACTTCTACTCTCTACTCAACTCCACTCTAGCCCTCTGCTAAACTCCAACTGCCTGGTTTTCCCGCCTCCAGGGCTGTGAACTCCTCGGTGGTCGGAGCCAACCACCTGGCCCACCCCCTGGTGTGAACATCAGCCCCTGGAGGAAGGCAACAAGGATTTGTGTTCTGACCTTGGTGTTCCTGCAGGGAATGTGGGGTGCGTGTGGTGTTGTGACCTGTGACCCCTGGCTTGCCCAGGGCGTCACATTCCCCCTTAGCAAAACGCAGACCGTCCTCGGGCTGCCTGTCCAACACCGGTTTTATTTTCCTTTTTTTTTTTTTGCTGAAAAGGGATAAAAACGGTAACACATACAGGTATACTAACATCATCCCACAACGGGAGGCACTTTGCTTAAACGTTACTAATGATTTTAAACGGTTGCTGCTGCCGCTCTCTCCCACCCAAGTAACCTGGCCCTGATGCTGCCCCTAAGAAACAGGCAGCATCCCTTGACCCCAGTCCTGAACCAAGTTACCCGAGCGGGATCTGTCCTTCCCCTCCAGAGGCTAGCCACCGGTTCCTGTGGTGGCTGGGCCCCAGCCTGCTCCACTGCGGACCCTCCCTCCAATCTGCCTCTCCGGAGGTGGTAACGGTGCTGCAACAAACATCATTTTTATTTACATGCCACTAACGTTTGTGGTTGCCCTGCAAGTTCACGGGCTTGTCCATAGGAGTTCCTATGCCAAACAACTTCAATCGGTCCCCACGGGGACAACGGTGTCGGCAAGAGCCGGTTTTCCAAATCACAGGTTAATCAGGTGACTTTTCGGTTATCACTCATTTTCATTTTTCATCTTTTTCAAACTTTTAAAACTTTTTCAAACTTGTGGTCCCAACGGGGACTGGACAACGGTGCTCCGCTGCCCTACTGTGCGCTTTCGTCCTCCTCACCCGGCTCTGGGTGGAAGAACACGGGCACCAGCCCCTCCAGTGCATAGCAAGCACGGCGAGGAAGGGCCGACCGATACCCGTTATTTCCACTTCGGGGGATATATGTGGCCTCCATGCCATGCAGGGCGATGACTCCTTCATCCTCTTCCAAAACGGGCTCGGTGTCAGGCCCAGAATCACTATCATCCGTCCCTGCGTCAAGCGGGTTGCCACCAGCTGCCGCAGCTTCCAGGCTCGCCACTGTCACGGAGGGGTATACGCCCGACGGGCCAGGCGCAGTGCGGTGCACGGGCAAGGAGGATGGAGGTGGCATGGGGGCCAGGGGTAGACCGGGTCCCTCAGCCGCAGCAGCCGGTCCCTCAGGGACACAGGGGCGTGGGTCACTCACCAGCTCCTCTATCATGGCCTCCATTCCATACACTCGTACAACTGCAGTTGCATCCTCCACCTCCGTGGTCCACCGTTCCATCAGCCTGCAGATCTGGCTCCGGTACTGTCGGCAGATCCCTGCCGTTCGGGCCCTCAGCCATGCCGCTGTCCCAGGCACCGGCTCGGTAGCTTCCGCGTAGCTAGGTGGAACAGACATCTTCTTGTAAGGCTCAGCAAATTGCAGGGTCCCAGCGTCCTTGCTTGTATGGCCGCGGCTACATGCGACCAGTCGCCATTTCGTCCCCCCTTAGCCTCTTTCCGGCTCCTCCTCTATCGGGGCGGGATTTTGGCCTTCGCGCCTCCACTACTCGAGAAGACGCTCGAGCCGGGACTTTTCGCACCAAAGATGGCGGCTTCTGAAATTTTCTGGCTGGACACCTCCGGCGGTAACAAGGCGCACCTCTACCACACGGCAGAGCGGTAAGATCCTGTTCGTGACGCCAAGTTGTCGCGGGCGGAGGAGGGGACGCTGCGCTCTCCCACTGCTCGGGTCCGGCTGCCGCTGCTGCTGCGGCCTGCTGCTGCTCGGTGGCTCGAGCGATGGGCCAGATCCCGGGGACTCGAGAGGTGCTCCTCACCTGGGAGTGAAAGGGGTTTGGGTGTTGGGATAGTTTATTGTCCGTGACGCCACCCACGGCTGTGGTGATTGTGTGGGCACCACCGCTGCTCTGCCTGGGGATCCCGGGAGTGGTGATATGGAGCAGCTAGATGTTGGTTTACCCCTCCGTGGGTAGGGGTTTTGGTAGTCCCGGGGCCCGATGACGGGGAGGTCAGGATGGTGGACAGGCGGGTTATGGGGCCTGTGGAGGTGCAGGTACGCAGGGGCAGCGCTGTGCCGCACGGCACGAAGTTACTCACTCAGCCAAGGATGATGACACAGTTCACGGTAAACAAACGGCTGGTTGGACAGGTCCCTCGGACGGCTACGGTGCTGATGTTCCCTGCTATTAGCGGTGACGGTCACTTCCCTGCACCTAAGTACGGTTCTTTGGTAGCGATGGATTCCCACCGGTAACCCACTCCCCAGCTTGGATATGAGCCGGAGGAGCCCCTCCCTTGCCCGCAGGCGCTGGCCCTGGGAAACTGGTGCCTTGGCGGTGGCGGTGTCTCCCCTTCACGGTCGGACTGTTGCCTTCAATCGGGACTTTGCTGCTGGGAGACCCGGAGGTCCCCTTCACTGACGGATTTGGCAAATTATGGCGACTCCTAGCCTTGCCGGGATCCGAAAGGCCCCTGCCTATGGTGCTGGCTTTTCTTTGTATACCGCTCCGGTACCGCCGGGCCACCACCCGTCTACGGTCCTTTCGGCAACCTCCGATCAGCCTCTCCTGCAGACGGTCACCGCCGTCTGTCAACCTTGCTGTCTCAGTCCGGGGCACACACCCGGACCAATTTCAGGCTTCAATCTGTCACTTTTCTTCTCTCACTTCCACTCTTGTCACTAGCTCCACTGCCACTTCACTTCTACTCGCTACTCAACTCCACTCTAGCCCTCAGCTAAACTCCAACTGCCTGGTTTTCCCGCCTCCAGGGCTGTGAACTCCTCAGTGGGCGGAGCCAACCGCCTGGCCCACCCCCTGGTGTGAACATCAGCCCCTGGAGTAAGGCAACAAGGATTTGTGTTCTGACCTTGGTGTTCCTGCAGGGAATGTGGGGTGCGTGTGGTGTTGTGACCTGTGACCCCTGGCTTGCCCAGGGCGTCACACTCATACCTGGGACTTTCCATTCATGGACGAGGAGAGGAAACTCTGCATCCTACTGGGGGAAGACGAATCAATGGTGCAGATCACCGCCCAATATGTCACCACATGTCATAAGCTGAGGGGAACTAAAGACCTCTAAATGGACCATCATTCACCAAATTGTCGTCCCAACACCCCATCCCCACAACCATAACCCACTCCCCTGCTTTTGCAATGCTAATTGTATTTTGGTCCTGCTATTAAAGCTGATTTGATTTGATTTGATTTGACAGAGACAGTGAGACAGACAGAGACAGACAAAGAGAGACAGAGAGAGAGAGACAAACAGAGAGAGACAGACAGAGAGAGGCAAGCAGACAGAGAGAGACAAACAGACAGAGAGACAGAGACAGAAAGAGATAGAAAGACAGACAGAGAGACATGTATACAGAGATAGAGAAAGAGACAGAGAGAAACAGAGACACAGAGTGAGACAGAGACAGAAAGACAGAGAGGGAGAAAGACAGAGCAGAAACAGACAGAGAGAGAGAGGCAGACAGAGAGGGAGACAGACAGACAGAGGGGGAGAGTGGGAGAGAGACAGAGAGACACTTAGTTACTATCCTAGGGCAATGCCAAGTACTACAGCTAGTATACATATTTAAAAGAAAATCTATTCTAAAATATCTTCAACAGCTCTTTTATACAATAATAACATGGCAGAAGATTATTTGCCCTTGTTACTGGCATCTCTCATTTGATTCTGCTTGCTACCATATTTTTAATGCAGGGTCCTTCAACCGGTGTCATCCGCAACTGATTAGAAACTACAACTCCCAGCACGCACTGACAGCCTAAATGTTTCTGGGCAACCAGGGGAGTTGAAGATACAAAACATCTGTAAAACAATTAGTTTTCAAATCACTGCTTTAGTAGTTTTATTATTCTTTCCATCCTTTCTTTAATCTCTCCATGTCCAATCAATCGAAAAACATTGACGTTTCAACCACCGAAATCTACCTTTACATGTATGTTAGTATCTATCTTGTATAGTATTAAAAAGTGCAATATTAAAAGATTCTTTCCCATATTCTAGGCTGGAAGATTTTTGTTTTCCTAACTATACACGCAACCGACATATGTAGCTATGAAATTGAAAAACTTCTGTCACTAAACATAAACAGCCTTTGTGATGAAATCACAAGATGGGGATGATTATCTGTTCACATAAATCTGCCAAGAAGTGCTAATGAGCGTTTGTAGAAACCATTAAACAGCAGATATTCCCATTTGCTTCTCACTATCTTATTCTGCGATGTAAACTTGCTGTCTATGTAATGTCTGCAGCCATTGTTTGACGACATCTTTAGCCTCATCCATCATATCATGTCAATAATCAGTATGACTTTTATTTATGGAATATCCTACGTCCATATCACTCAAATATCAATACGTTATGTACAACACAATACTATTTATATGAAAGAACCATTTTGATATTTTTCTTTTCTAGCTAACTAGCTCTGTTGTTATTAAATGAGCCGGTCAGATAATAATTATCATTCACAATCTGTTTAAATAGAACTGAATTGTGAACCAATCATTTATGGTTATGTCAAATAAATATTCAAAGATATAGAAACTAGGTTGTTCCTCACTAATAGAAAGTAATATTTATTATCATCGCTCCGTGTGACACCCCGGGAACGATGAACACAGCTTAACTGCGTCCCGCGGCTCCCGCCGGCTATGCGGAAGGAAGGAGGTGGGCGGGATGTTTACGTTCCGCTCATCTCCGCCCCTCCGCTTCTATTGGCCGGCCGCAGTGGGACGTCGCTGTGACGCTGATTGTCCCTCCCCCTTCAGGAAGTGGATGTTCGCCGCCAACAGCGACGTCGCTCAGCAGGGAAGTACGTGTGACGGTGGTTTAATGACTTTGGGCGCCACGGGCAACTAATTGCCCGTGACGCACAAACGACGGGGGCAGGTACGATCGCTCGTCTGATCGCATGATAGAGCGTATCGTGTGACGCCCGCATTAGGTTGCTTTCACACATCAGTTTTTTGGCATCAGGCACAATTCGGCAAAAAAACTGATGTGACGGATCCGGCGAAAAAACGGATAAGTTGCATCAGTTCTTTCCATCAGTTCCCTCAGTTTTTTTACAGATCCGGTGTGATACTGAACATGCTCAGTTAAAAAAAACGGATCCGGCGTCCATAGGCTTCCATTATAAAACACGCTATACGGCGCCGGATCCGGCGCAATCCGTTTTTTTGGCTGGACACAAAAACGTTTACTTCAACGTTTCATCTGGCCGCCGGACAAGTAAACCGGATGAAACCAGATGAAACGCAAGGCCATCCGGCACAATCCAACGCTAATGAAAGTCTATGGGGGAAAAAACGGATCTGGTGGCAATAGACGCCAGATCTGTTTTTTATGTTTTTGACGGATTGTGCCTGATGGCAAGAAACTGATGTGTGAAAGCAGCTTGACCGAAAGTCAGAAGTTGCGTTGCAAGTCTATGGTAAATTTCTATACCTATATCATGTCAGACCATGATAAAAATAAGCTATCACCCCTTGGAAGAAGCCACAATGAAATGCGAATAGGTTGGTTAGTTTAGGTAAATGTACACCTACCTATTACTAACCCCTATGCTTTATGTCAGCTGTCAATTCACACCAAAATTTTACCCCGATTGCCACTGCACCAGGGTAATCTGGTAGAGCCAGGTAAAATGCCAGGATTTAAGCATCTAAAGGCTACTTTACACGCACGCAAATCGCTGCCCATGGCGAACAATATCGCTGGTACACGTCACACCAACTTACCTTCCTAATGACGTTGCTGTTGCCGGCGAACAACCTCTTTTTTAAGGGGGCGGTTCATGCAGCATCACAGAGACGCCACACAGCAGGCCACCAATAGAAGCGGAGGGGCGGAGAGCAGCCGCATGAATGTCACTCCCACCTCATTGCCGGAGGATGCAGGAACGCTGTTGTTTGTCGTTCCCGGGGTGTCACACATAGCGATGTGTGCTGCCTCAGGAACGACGAACAACCTGCATCCCAAACGAGCAACGATATTTTGAAAATGAACGACGTGTCAACAATCAATGATTTGGTGAGTATTTGGGATCGTTAGCGGTCGCTCATAAGTGTCACACGCAATGACATCGCTAACGAGGTCGGATGTGCATAACAAATTCTGTGACCCCAGCGACATCTCATTAGCAATGTCATTGCGTGTAAAGGGGCCATAATGGATGTGCCATTTATGAGGTGGTTGCAGACTGTTATTTTTGGGCTGGGAGGGACCAAAAAAATGGCATTCCCACCCTGATAATACCAACCGAAACACACAATTTTGTTTTTAAATATTTGTTTAAATAATTTTAAAAAACGGCATGTGATCCCCTCCAGTTTTGATAACGAGCCAAGGTAAACCAGACAGCTGTCTATTTTACCTGCGCAGATTTTCAAAAATATCCGGGAGCCCAAATGATTTTTTGATCACAGCAGTATACACTCATCTTCCACATGCAATAAAGTTTGTGTTCGAGAATAATCCCCAGACACCCATTGTCTGGAATTAACCCCGAACTTTGCTCATCCCTACTTATCAGGTGTTTGCAGTTTGTAGTGGCTTTTACCCTAAACATCCATTTGACAGACTAGGATGTCCCTGATGCCCCATCCCCCCCCCCCTTGCAAGGGCAGTCCACAACTCACTCTGTTCAGGAGACCCTGCTCTCTTTCTCTCAGTGTGCCCAACGCATTTCTTCAGGATTCTTCAGGGGACCCGGGACCAAGGGGTTCAAGCTCCTACCAGGCCCAGACCAACATCTGCCACCTAGTACTCAAGGAGCCCAGCTCCAACCTGTGAAAGCTCCTCTTGAGAGCCACCACACAACTCTCCTCTCCTCTTTCACCTTGTCACTTTTCCCTTACCAACTCCCATATGGGCGGCCCTATTCCCTTCAAGCCCCTCAATAGTGTGTCTGGTGGGTGCAGTGCAAAGTGTTCCTAGGATTTTGACTGGCTAAGCTGTTAGCAACACCAAAGGACCAGGATCTGTAACCAAGGAGGAGTGAACAGTGGCATAGCAAAGGGGGGGCGGAGGGGCGGTCCGCCCTGGGCGGCACGTGTCAGGGGGGCGGCATTTTGGCCACTCGCCTTCAGTTCTGCTGCCCCCGGACCGAGTTCCGGGGACCGGAGTCCTCAGCAGGAAACTGTGGCTGTTGTCTCTTTAAGGCATGCAGACCACAGTGTCCTGCTGGATTGAGCTTCATCTGTGGGCGGAGCTACCGCGCGGCGTCCTGCTCGGTCCCACAGAGATGAAGGAGTGCCAGCCAGCAACCCCCAGCACAGCACTGGCCTCCGGCGCTGTGTGGGTCCCCTCTCGTCCGTGTCCGAGCGGTAAGTGCTACCCCCCTTTCCCCCTCGACCTGTATACTCCCTCCCAGCCACCTGGTTTATGGGCCCCAGTGAGCTGCATGGGCTTTCCCCACCTCAGCAGCTGCGTGTGCGGGCCCCCTAGGAGCCCCGCGTGTGTCGGTACAGGCTCAGCTCTGATACATCTGCCCTGTGCTTGGTGCAGGCACAGCTCTGCTACATCTGCCCTGTGCTTGGTGAAGGCACAGCTCTGCTACATCTGCCCTGTGCTTGGTGTAGGCTCAGCTCTGCTACATCTACCCTGTGCTTGGTGCAGGCTCAGCTCTGCTACATCTGCTCTGTGTCTGGTGCAGGCTCAGCTCTACTACATCTGCCCAGTGTCTGGTGCAGGCTCCGCTCTGCTACATCTGCCCTGTGCTCGGTGCAGGCTCAGCTCTGCTACATCTGCCCTGTGTCTTGTGCAGGCTCAGCTCTGCTACATCTGCCCTGTGCAGGCTCAGCTCTGCTACATCTGCCCTGTGCTCGGTGCAGGCTCAGCTCTGCTACATCTGCCTTGTGTCTGGTGCAGGCTCAGCTCTGCTACATCTGCCCTTTGTCTGGTGCAGGCTTAGCTCTCCTACATCTGCCCTGTGTCTGGTGAAGGCTCAGCTCTGCTACATCTGCCCTGTGCTCAGTGCAGGCTCAGCTCTGCTACATCTGCCCTGTGTCTGGTGCAGGCTCAGCTCCGCTACATCTGCCCTGTGCTTGGTGCAGGCTCAGCTCCGCTACCTCTGCCCTGTGTTTGGTGCAGGCTCAGCTCCTCTACATCTGCCCTGTGCTTGGTGCAGGCTCAGCTCTGCTACATCTTCCCTGTGCTTGGTGCAGGCTCAGCTCCTCTACATCTTCCCTGTGCTTGGTGCAGGCTCAGCTCTGCTACATCTGCCCTGTGCTTGGTGCAGGCTCAGCTCCTCTACATCTGCCCTGTGCTTGGTGCAGGCTCAGCTCCTCTACATCTGCCCTGTGCTTGGTGCAGGCTCAGCTCTGCTACATCTGCCCTGTGCTTGGTGCAGGCTCAGCTCCTTTACATCTGTCCTGTGCTTCGTGCAGGCTCAGCTCTGCTACATCTGTCCTGTGCTTGGTGCAGCCTCAGCTCTGCAGCAGCCGCGTGTGCGGGCCCCCAAAAGCCGTGTGTGTGTCTATATGTGCAGCAGAGTTTTGTGTGTATATATGTATGCAGTAGAGCTGTGTGTGTCTGTCTGTATGTAGTAGAGTTGTGTGTGTATGCATGTATGCAGCAGCTACAGAGTTGTGTGTCTGTATGTATGCATGTCTGCAGCAGCTACATAGTTGTGTGTGTCTGTATGTATGCATGTATGCAGCAGCTACAGAGTTGTGTGTGTATATATATATGTATGCAGCAGCTGCAGAGTTGTGTGTGTCTGTATGTATGCTGCAGAGTTTTGTGTCTGTCTGTATGCAGTTGTGTGTCTGTATGCAGCAGAGTTGTCTGTCTGTATGTATGCTGCAGAGTTGTCTGTGTGTATGCAGTAGAGCTCTGTGTGTCTGTATAAATGCAGTAGAGCTGTGTGTGTCTGTATGTATGCAGCAGAGCTGTGTGTGTCTGTATGTATGCAGCAGAGTTGTGTGTGTCTGTATGTATTCATGTATGCAGCAGCTACAGAGTTGTGTGTGTCCGTATGTATGCAGCAGCTGCAGAGTTGTGTGTGTCTGTATGTATGCTGCAGAGCTGTGTGTCTGTCTGTATGTATGCAGTTGTGTGTGTCTGTATGCACCAAAGTTGTGTGTGTCTGTCTGTATGTATGCTGCAGAGTTCTGTGTCTGTCTGTATGCAGCAGAGCTGTGTGTGTCTCTATGTATGCAGCAGAGTTTTGTGTGTGTATAATAGGCCTACATGTGTGTAAAAAGGTGACAGTCTAGGACTAATAGCAGCAGTCTACAATTAGATCTTTGATTGTAGTTCCATGAAAAATAAATATTTTGATGGTTTTCCAAATTTTTGAAAATTTCTGGATTATCAACGGCCAACGGAGGGGGGCGGCAAATTTGACGACTGCCCCGGGCGGCAAAAGCAGTAGCTACGCCACTGGGAGTGAATACTGTGCAGAAGGGCAGATTGCACAATACCCTGTGATGACCTGATAGGCCAGGGCGTCACACTACTCTACCCCTCCAGTTGCCATCCAGACACTTCAGCATTCATTGCTGTAGCGCAGTGGTCCCCAACCTTTCTGACCTTGGGAGCTAGATTCAGGTCTGAGAAAGGGTCGTGATGCTGAGCCACATCAAATTCCGTCCAACTGTCACTATAGTGTCACCCTGAGCCCCCATTAACGGTATATTGGCAGCCAAAGCTTTTCCATAAAATCCCACCGAGGCAGTATACCAAGGTCCAGGGGTTCCCACTATACCCCCATTCAGTATACATACAGAATACATAATTCTTTCACCAAGCACTCCCACCACACTGTCACATCCCGCTTCAAGCACCTCCTTTGACAGGTAGTATCATCCTGTCTCCTGCTTACCATGCTACTGTTAAAATAAATGCAACAAGCTACAGACTTATTATATGTTGGTCACTACAGTGTCAGTAGATGGCGATATTCTATGTGTTGAAGCTTAATAATATGTAGTGTATCTTATCTGTTTGTTGCTTTGAAATGCTCTCTCTGGTATATCTGCCATCTTAGGATAAGTTGTGTTTTTCCATTGATGATGTGTATTTTCCTATATATCTCAAGTAAACCCTGTTTTCTTCCACAAATGTCTGACTGCTGTTACTTCTTGGGAAGTCAAACAAATCTGCAACAGCTACCATACTCTAAACCTCCAAGGATAGTATGTGTGCATCCAGATCCTCTCCTCTGTATGGGACTACAGACATACCGTATTTTTCGCTTTACAAGACGCACCTGATTATAAGACGCACCCCCAAATGTGGTGAAGGAAAAGAGAATTATTTTTTTTTAATGTTAAATGGGGTCCATCTTATAATGCCAGTGTCCCTCAACAAATCATATAGGATATATGTCCCTCATAGCCCCCCATCCTAAAATTAGCCCCTTAATCTGGATATGGCCCCCTTATATTGAATATAGCCCCCTTGTGATGGCACACGTTCCCCTGTGCTGCCTATGGCCCCCTATGGATTGCATACATTCCCCTGTGCTGCCTATGGCCCCCTATGGATTTCATACATTCCCATGTGCTGCCTATGGCACCCTATGGATTGCATACATTCCCCTGTGCTGCCTATGGCCCCCTATGGATTGCATACATTCCCCTGTACTGCCTATGGTCCCCTATGGATTGCACATGTTCCCCTGTGCTGCCTATGGCCCCCTATGGATTGCATACATTCCCCTGTGCTGCCTATGGTCCCCTATGGATTGCACACGTTCCCCTGTGTTAGATATCGCCCCCATAGTGCTGCCCATGGCCCCTATATAGATCGCACAAGTCCCCCTGTGTTAGATATCGCCCCCATAGTGCTGCCCATGGCCCCTATATAGATCACACAAGTCCCTCTGTGTTAGATATCGCCCCCATAATGCTGCCCATAGCCCCTATAGATCGCACAAGTCCCCCTGTGTTAGATATCGCCCCCATAGTGCTGCCCATGGCCCCTATATAGATCGCACAAGTCCCCCTATGTTAGATATCGCCCCCATAGTGCTGCCCATGGCCCCTATATAGATCGCACAAATCCCCCTGTGTTAGATATCGCCCCATAGTGCTGCCCATGGCCCCTATAGATCGCACAAGTCCCCCTGTGTTAGATATCGTCCCCATAGTGCTGCCCATGGCCCCTATATAGATTGCACAAGTTCCCCTGTGTTAGATATCACCCCCATAGTGCTGCCCATGGCCCCTATAGATCGCACAAGTCCCCCTGTGTTAGATATCGCCCCCATAGTGCTGCCCATGGCCCCTATATAGATCGCACAAGTCCCCCTGTGTTAGATATCGCCCCCATAGTGCTGCCCATGGCCCCTATATAGATCACACAAGTCCCTCTGTGTTAGATATCGCCCCCATAATGCTGCCCATAGCCCCTATAGATCGCACAAGTCCCCCTGTGTTAGATATCGCCCCCATAGTGCTGCCCATGGCCCCTATATAGATCGCACAAGTCCCCCTATGTTAGATATCGCCCCCATAGTGCTGCCCATGGCCCCTATATAGGTCGCACAAATCCCCCTGTGTTAGATATCGCCCCATAGTGCTGCCCATGGCCCCTATAGATCGCACAAGTCCCCCTGTGTTAGATATCGTCCCCATAGTGCTGCCCATGGCCCCTATATAGATTGCACAAGTTCCCCTGTGTTAGATATCACCCCCATAGTGCTGCCCATGGCCCCTATAGATCGCACAAGTCCCCCTGTGTTAGATATCGCCCCCATAGTGCTGCCCATGGCCCCTATAGATCGTACAAGTCCCCCTGTGTTAGATATCGCCCTCATAGTGCTGCCCATGGCCCCTATATAGATTGCACAAGTCCCCCTGTGTTAGATATCGCCCCCATAGTGCTGCCCATGGCCCCTATAGATCGCACAAGTCCCCCTGTGTTAGATATCGCCCCCAGGCTGCTGCCCATAGTAAAATAACACCCTCTTTCCTTACCTCCTCCAGCGCTGATCTCCCTCCTGTGTCCCTCCGTGCTTCTGTTCCTTACTTCCTGGTTCTCAGTTCGGTCATGTGATCGGCACAGCAGACTGAGCTCTCTGCCTGCCTGATCACAGTGGAAGCAGGGACACGGGGAGAAACGCTGCAGGGGTAAGTAAAGATTTTTTATTTTAGAATGAGCAGCAGCCTGGGGGCCAAATCTAACACAGGGGGGTGCATGTGCGATCACAGGGGGGCGCAGGCTCATATAATATGCACCGCTCCCCCAGCCCATCACTGCGTGCGATTTCAGCACCACCGGAGATGGACAGCGGCTGTGCATATTATATGAGCAGGAGATCAAAGGCTGCAGCCCGCAGCATTCCCCTGCACTCCAGAGCTGCTGCCCCCACCTCCCTTGGACCCTGCAGTGTACATATATATATACCCCCCCCGTATATTCGGCTTATAAGACGCACCCCCTACTGTCCCCCAAAATTTGGGGGAACAAAAGTGCTTCTTATAAAGCGAAAAATACGGTAATTCACCATCTGTAGACCTGCTCTTCATAGCTGTTTTCTTGACCAGGTGATAATGCAAAAAGATGGCAGACAGCTGCAAGCCACAAATCATGGCATCATTTAAATGGCATACATGTCACGCTAGGTACGGGGAAGTACCAAGCGAATGGCAAAAGGGAAGGGAAACCATATGTCTACGGAAAGGGGAGCTTGTGACCCCTGACCAAATCTACTGCTAGTCCCTGGGGTCCCTCACCATCCTAGATAGGTTCCGCATCTATGAATCCCTAGTGCTGGGCCCTAAATAGGGGACGGATGGCATGAGCTCTTTGTCAACCCCACTAAACTCAATAGACAATACAAGGTGGACACACAGGAGGAGAATGCATGAACTACTTATCTACAGTTGACACATGGAGAAGTTCAGCAAAGTGTTTAGCAATGATACCACAGAGGAGTACAAGCCACCTGCTTACAACCAAGGCTTAAATGAAGTGAAAATATCATGAGCACCAGTCCAAAGAAGGAAGGGGTATTTAAACACCAAGGGAATACTGATGATTAGCAACTGGGTGGAAGTCGAGCTCCTGCTGGGTCCAAAAGGGGGTGAGATGAATCCAGCTGGAAAGCTACCTATACAAATAAATACTGACAGCAGGAAAATGGAAAGCCAGGGATCATTGTGCGCAGCCAAACGCTGTGACCTTCTATGGCCAGAAACCTTATGAGTGTCTGTCAACCGTGACACACCCGTCACAATATGTTTGTAAAGATTTTGCTGGTTGTGCTTTGCAATGCTTCAACTTTAGCGGAGTTGGTCGGGAATGGCATAAATCATTTAAACTCATTTTTTTCACAACTATTAGTGGTTTGAAAATGTTATAACATTTTTAGTTATTACGTTTTGCTCATATAGCGCCATCACATTCCACAGCGCTTCACAGATGTTATCCTCACTGTCCCCATCGGGGCTCACAATCTAAATTCTCTATCCATAAATATTTGGTGTATGAGAGGAAACCAAGAACTCAGAGGAAACCTAAGCAAACACACAGAGAACATAGAAAGCCTTGAAGATGTTGTGCTTGGTGGGTTTTAACCCTAGGACCCCAGCACTGCTGAGCCACCGTGGTACATTTTAATTGTGTTTTAAGCCAAAATTCTGACCAACACAACGTGATGAATCAGGGTTTGTAATACAGTGGAACCTTGGATTAAGAGTAACTTGGTTTGAGAGCGTTTTGCAAGCTAAGCAAAGCTTTTTACAAATTTGTAACTTGGTTTAAGAGCAATGCTTTGCAATAAGAGCAAATACTCACCGTGCACACTTCCGGTTCTGTCCTTTCACCATGGTCTGACCTGCTCTGGAGGTAACTTTCTGTACATATGTACTGTATACAGTATACCATTGCATAGTGCAGTATAAACTACACAGCATGTCTATCAATTTGTATTTGTGGATACAGTTTTGTACTGTCTTTCTACTAACCAGGACAGCACATTGCCTGCGCAGTTTTCCTACCCCACATTTGGTTTAGTTCTGCCCTTATTTTGGCGAGAATAGATGTGGGGTGTGTATTGTGCTAGAATAAAGGTTGTCATATCTATACATCATTTTTTTCTCTGTATAGTGTACCTCCCGCACACCAACAATTCTAACATGCAGTTTAATTTGTTTTACATGTTTAGTACTGCACAGTACAGTATTTTGTATTAGTATACTGTAATAATTCTATATGAATACTGTACATTATTTTGTATTGCTGTAATACGTTTGAAGAAATACAGTAATTATTTTTGGGTTGTGGAACGAATTGTCTGTGTTTCAATTATTTCCTATGGAAAAATTTGCTTTGATATAAGAGTAACTTGGTTTAAGAGCTCACTCCCGGAACCAATTATGCTCGTAATCCAAGGCTCCACTGTACTGTCTTTAGTATAGAAGGTTATGTCATACAGTTTACACTTATGGACAAAAATAAGGAAACCATCTACAGTATATCTAATCATTAAAAAAAAAACCCTGCAACAATTGCTAAATAGAAAGCTGGCTGTCTGGACAAGAATAGGTCTGAAAGCCTTTTCCTGATAAAACTTGTAGAAGGGAGCTGTTAATTCCAGACTCTCATGTGTAAATCCAAAGACAATCAATATTCTATGAGTTATGTGCATAGATACATGTGGTCAATTCAAATAAATGAATATTTCAGTAGACGCCTGCTCTCTGGTGGCTGTAAAGCAGTGATATGTTTCCTCTTTTGTCATTCCAGCAGATTTCCTGCTGTTCTGTATATTTTTAACATTCAGACGGCATCTGTGCAAGTTCCATGATTTAACTAGTTAGAAGTTCAGTAATGGCAGAGCATAACGGTTTTGTCATAAATGAATGGTTGTAATGAGAATTGTGCTGTTTAGCAGAATGTCAGTCATTTGAATATATTTGCATATCTAAGTAGACAGCATTGCACAGGAACTGTAAAAACTAATCAAGAACGGCACAAACAATATAAATTAGAAGAGTATTTACAATTTATATAGCATGGTCTTTTAATAGGAATGTGCAGGATGGCATTAAATCTTAGGATCTGAAAATAACCAGGGTTTATCAAAGCAGCTTCAATACATTTTTCACTTATCAAGCTACTTCTATTTTCTGCTACAAATGTGTGCTCCCTGTCTGCAGCTGGAAATATTTATACAAATTTCCTCATATGTAAAAATGTGCTGTGTTAAAATGATCATAAACAGATTATAAAAAGTAGACAGTTTAAAGTTTTAAAGATGATGATGGTAGCTAATAGGGATATTTATTGAAAGTTGGTTTTTTTTCAGAATATATAAAATCCAAAGTGCTTTTTAGCTTCAGTCCTCAAGTACCTCCAATTAGAGATGGTTCTAAACCCAGTGACGTTATGATGTCACAATGTGCCTTGACCCATGCGCTCTGGTTGTAGCCAAAAGTCATGTTCTTGGGCAGGGGTCCCCAACCTTTTTGCCTTTGAGAGACACATTTGATTTTGAAAGTTGGTCGAGAGCCACATTGTAGAGATGAAGACATAGTCGAAGCCAATTTAGAATTAGAAAACAGGAAAGAATAATTGGAAATATATAATCTACGCCCATATTGATATCAGAGAGAAAAAGTGACCTCCATATACAACAAAATCCACTATACCAAGACCAATAATACCACATTCAAGGGAGAAGTACCGCCACACCGTGACCAGACCACATATTACCACCAGTGACCAAATACAGCCACATGCAAGGGAGAAATACCGCCATACCATGACTGGACAACATATCACCACCACATAGTGACTGAATACAGGCACATACAAGAGAGTAATAACACCACACCATAATTAGACCATGTACACTGTGTGTAGAATTATTAGGCAAATTAGTATTTTGATCACATGATACTTTTTATACATGTTGTCCTACTCCAAGCTGTATAGGCTTGAGAGCCAACTACCAATTAAGTAAATCAGGTGATGTATATCTCTGTAATGAGGAGGGGTGTGGTGTAATGACATCAACACCCTATATAAAGTGTGCTTAATTATTAGGCAACTTCCTTTCCTTTGGCAAAATGGGTCAGAAGAGAGATTTGACAGGCTCTGAAAAGTTCAAAATTGTGAGATGTCTTGCAGAGGGATGGACTTGTAGAGCTGTAGGGGGAAAAAGCGCAATAGGGTCTTACCCGGTATGAGGGTAGAGAGACAGAAAGAGGTACACTCACCTGGTAGGGTTGTGCAAGTCACAACTCCTTATGATCGCATGTGAGTGCCTTTTTGTGGTTTAGCAGCGGCCCCGGAATGCAGTATATAAAATATAGGTCAGGTAAAGAGAAAACCGGTTTAAATGCCGCGCTAAAAACCACTGATGTTGTAGATGAAAAAGATTTCCTTTATTTCATAATTCTACGCGTTTCAGAGACATCTCCGTCTCCTTCCTCAGGAAAATAAATCATATTACAAAAAAGGGGCAACAGAGCCTATATAAAGGAAGACCAGTAGCCACATATCTGTGGCTACTGGTCTTCCTTTATATAGGCTCTGTTGCCCCTTTTTTGTAATATGATTTATTTTCCTGAGGAAGGAGACGGAGATGTCTCTGAAACGCGTAGAATTATGAAATAAAGGAAATCTTTTTCATCTACAACATCAGTGGTTTTTAGCGCGGCATTTAAACCGGTTTTCTCTTTACCTGACCTATATTTTATTTGCAGAGGGATGGAGCAGTCTTGAAATTGCCAAACTTTTGAAGCGTGATTACTGAACAATCAAGCGTTTCATGGCAAATAGCCAACAGGGTCGCAAGAAGTGTGTTGGGCAAAAAATGCTCAATATAACTGCCCATGAATTGAGGAAAATCAAGCGTGAAGCTGCCAAGATGCCCTTTGCCACCAGTTTAGCCATATTTCAAAACTGCAACGTTACTGGAGTATCAAAGCTGAAAAACGACCACCTTTGAACAAGAAACATAAGATATAACGTCAAGACTGGGCCAAGAAATATCTTAAGACAGATTTTTCAAAGGTTTTATGGACTGATGAAATGAGAGTGACTCTTGATGGGCCAGATGGATGGGCCAGAGGCTGAATCAGTAAAGGGTAGAGAGCTCCACTCCGACTCAGACGCCAGCAAGGTGGAGGTGGGGTACTGGTATGGGCTGATATCATCAAAGATGAACTTGTGGGACCTTTTCGGGTTGAGGATAGAGTGAAGCTCACCTCCCAGACTACTGCCAGTTTCTGGAAGACAACTTCTTCAAGCAGTGGTACAGGAAGAAGTCAGTATCGTTCAAGAAAAACATGATTTTCATGCAGGACAATGCTCCACCACATGCATTCAACTACTCCACAGCGTGGCTGGCCAGTAAACGTCTAAAAGATGAAAAAAATAATGTCATGGCCCCCTGATCAGAACCCCATAGAGAACCTGTAGTCCGTCATAAAATGTGAGATCTACAGGGAGGGAAAACAGTACACCTCTCGGAACAGTGTCTGGGAGGCTGTGGTGGCTGCTGCACGCAATGTTGATGGTAAACAGATTAAGTAACTGACAGAATCTATGGATGGTAGTCTGTTGAGTGTCATCATAAAGAAAAATGGCTTTATTGGTCACTAATTTTTTTTGTTTTGTTTTTGCATGTCAGAAATGTTTATTTTTAAATTTTGTGTAGTTATATTGGTTTACCTGGTGAAAATAAACAAGTGAGATGGAAATATATTTGTTTTCTATTAAGTTGCCTAATAATTCTGCACAGTAATAGTTACCTACAAAAACAGATATCCTGCTAAGATAGTCAAATCTAAAAGACCCCACTCCAACTTCCAAAAATATTAAGCTTTGATATTTATGATATTTATGAGTCTATTGGGTTGATTGAGAACACAGTTGTTGATCAATAATAAAAAAAAATCCACTAAAATACAACTTACCTAATAATTCTGCACACAGTGTATTAACCAAATATTACCACATACTGTACAAGGGAGAAATACCGTGACACTATGACCAAATCACATATCATATCCCCAATGATGGATATAACCTGGTATATATGGTCCCATTCTGGTATATATGGAACTATCTTATCCCCATCCTGATATATATGGCATCATCCTGATATATATGGCCCATCATGGCCCCATCCTGGTATATATGTTCTCATCATGGCCCCATCCTGGTATATATGCTCCCATTATGTCCCCTTCCTGGTTTATATGGCTCCATCATGTCCCTATTCTAGTATATAGCCCCATCCTGGTATATGTCCCAAGCATGTCCCCATCCTGATATATAGCCTCTCCATCCTCCTGGTATAATGGCCTTTCCATCCTACTGGTATAATGGCCTCCCTGTCCTCCTGGTATAATGGCCTCCCCATCTTCCTGGTATAATAGCTGCCCCATCCTCTTGGTATAATGGCCTCCCCATCATCCTGGTATAATGGCCTCCCCATCCTCCTGGTATAATGGCCTCCCCATACTCCTGGTATAATTGCCTCCCTATCCTCCTGGTATATAGTCCCACCCTAGCACACAGTAAAAAAACAATAATACATGACTGTACTCACCTACCCTATGCTCCCTTGGCATCCTCCTGCCACACTGGCATGCTTGCAACTGGCCAGTGTGTAATCGCCACAGCGTATGATACTGTATCAGTGTGATACGTGGCCACTTACAGCACCGGCAGCTGTCAGCATATTCTCTGCTCCCCATGCCCATGATTGTGTGCGTGGGGAGCAATTAATATTCATAGCCTTAATCGGTAGCCGGCCCATCGCAGTACTGGGACCCGACGGATCTCAGTGCTGCGATGTATTTCAGCTGGATGTGTGCCCGCGGACACACATCCATCTGAATCAGGGGCTGGGGCCAGCCCGTGCCCGGTCACAGTGGTGATCTCTGCGACCACGGCAGTTGTACTCCTGCCTACTGTCTTCTTCAGCTCCTGCTGGAGCGCTTACCTATGCCTGCGCGTGCTCCTTCTTTGTAGCTGCGGGCCTTGGTGAGAGAATGCTAAGCGACTCCTCTGCCTCCATTATGTAGCTGAACTGTTCAAATATATGCACATCTGAAAGACGTGCATACATTTGAATAGAGGCAGGGTCTCCAGGTTCTTGACACTGCATATGTGCAGGTCTGGGGACTCCTGCAGTGCAGTGTTAAGACCTTAGGTGAATCACATAACTGTGATGTCACCAAAGGTCATTCTGCAACTGCAGAAGCTTCAGTGATAGTACAGAACTTGTATGCTCACTGAAGTTTATTATTGAGAGGCTGGGAGCGCCTCAGAGCATGGGGGCCCTGAACTAGATGCCCACTCTGCCCACCAATAACTGCCGACCCTGAAAAACAGATGGCCCCAGCTATGCACTGCTACATTTCCAGGGACCGTCGGCGAGCAACATGTCAGGAGCAGGAAAGCCACATGTGACTCACGAGCGATGGGTTGGGGACCCCTGTACTAGAGGGAAAACACCAAGCCTTAGAGATTATGGCTCGTCAAATCATCAGTACATTATGAAACGTTGTGACCTCCGATGCTAAAAGTCCTGTTCTAGAGTGAAGACATCAGTGTGCAGCTGTGGAAACGAGCACCAGACAGAGGAGCAGTGGGCACCAGAGGTTGAGAGGTTGTCAGCACAGGTGAGCAGTAGTGATGAGCGAGTACTAAAAAGCTCGGGTGCTCGAAGCTCGGGCCGAGCCTCCCAAGATACTCGTGTACTCGGGCCGAGCAACGAGCCCAATGTTATCCTATGGGAGACCCGAGTATTTTTGTGAAATGACCCTTCGGCAGCATGGAGAAACCCTAAAAATGTCACAAAAGTCTCAGAAGAGTGCTCAAATGACATGGCAACAGCATGGGGAAGACCCCTTGAAGCATTTATCACTGAAAAGTCACAGCTGTGAACAATTTTGTCCGCGTTTTACGCCATTTTTACGGACTCACCAGAAAACCTTCCAAAATGACCCCAAAATGATTTTTCATGGCGGAAATGTTAAGGGCACATACCCAATAGTGAGATAGAGCTGGTGTATGTTACTTTTTGAGATTAATACATGAAAGATTTTACGTGAAAACATTGTGTGGCACTCCGATGTCCCTGAGAAGAGACGTACATGAAGGCCTCTTGAGTCTAATGTGCCCATTCTGAGGAAGTGAGTCTTTGTAGTATTTTCCTTTGCCAGGGCAGTCCAAAATTGTGAGGTTCACCAATGCCCCTGCATACAGACGTGCATGAGGGCCTGTAAACCTGAAGTGCCCATTGTAAGGAAGTGGGTCTATTGTAGTATAGCCCTTAGGCAGGGCAGCCAAAAATTGGGAGGCTCCACGTTGTCCCTGGATAGAGACGTGCATGAGGGCCTGTAAACCTGAAGTGCCCATTGTAAGGAAGTGGGTCTATTGTAGTATAGCCCTTAGGCAGGGCAGCCAAAAATTGGGAGGCTCCACGTTGTCCCTGGATAGAGACGTGCATGAGGGCCTGTAAACCTGAAGTGCCCATTGGAAGGAAGTGGGTCTATTGTAGTATAGCCCTTAGGCAGGGCAGCCAAAAATTGGGAGGCTCCACGTTGTCCCTGGATAGAGGCGTGCATGAGGGCCTGTAAACCTGAAGTGCCCATTGGAAGGAAGTGGGTCTATTGTAGTATAGCCCTTAGGCAGGGCAGCCAAAAATTGGGAGGCTCCACATTGTCCCTGGATAGAGACGTGCATGATGGCCTGTAAACCTGAAGTGCCCATTGTAAGGAAGTGGGTCTATTTCAGTATAGCCCTTTGCCAGGGCAGCCAAAAATTGGGAGGCTCCACATTGTCCCGACCAAAGACGGCAAACGGAGTCCGGGCACAGCTAGATGATACCAGATGAAGTCCAGAGTCGGTGTCGGTTGTTTTCCAAGAGGATCCGAATAACAATCAGGAACCAAAAGCTGCAGGGCAGGAGCACACAGGAAGCAGTATACTCAGGCACTGGACTAAGCTTTAGGGGCGGCTTTTAAACAGATGGACAGGAAGTAGGGCAACAGAACAGAAAACTCCATGTTAACAAAGGGCAAGCTCTTTCAAAAGAAAACTGGAAAACCCGGAACTCTGACACTGGCAGTTTTTTAAGTTGGCTCCAGATGATTCTAAAAAGGCCATTTGCAACACCTGCCATGCCAGCATCAGCAGGGGTACCAAAACTAGCAGCCTGACCACCACCAGCATGATCAGGCACATGTCAGCCAAGCACCCGACTTTGTGGGAAGTACAACAGAGTCCAGGAGCAGTGCTTGCTGATGTCACTGCTACGTCTTCGCTGGTTGTGCATGCGAGCCAATCCCCTGTCCATGCTGCCTGCGAACAAGCCTCCTCCACTCCTGCACCTGCAGTTGCCTACGCAGAAAGAACACCATCATCAAGCACGTCCTTGTCCCAGCGCAGCGTTCAGTTATCCATTCAGCAAACCTTTGAACGCAGGCACAAATACACTGCCAACACCCCACATGCCACAGTTCTAAATGCTAACATTTCGCGACTTGTTGCGCTGGAAATGTTGCCTTTTAGGCTGGTTGAGACAGAAGCATTCCGCGACCTGATGGTGGCAGCTGTCCCACGTTACTCGGTCCACAGCCGCCACTATTTCTCCCGGTGTGCCGTCCCCGCATTGCATAACCACCACGTGTCACAAAACATCACACGTGCCCTGAACAACGCTGTTTCAGCCAAAGTCCACCTAACCACAGACACGTGGACAAGTGCATGTGGGCAAGGCCGCTACATCTCGTTGACGTCACACTGGGTTAATATTGTGCAAGCTGGGACCCAGTCTGAGCGAGGGACGGAACACGTCCTTCACACACCAAGTTTTGCAGGCCCTACCTCAGTCAGGGTTTCACACACACTCTACAGCTCCGGAATGTCATGCTCCTCAGCCTCCTCCTCCTCCTGCGCATCCTGATCCACTTTACCCTCCACACCAGTCCCAAGCTGGAAGTGTCGCGGGCGGAGGAGGGGACGGTGCGCTCTCCCACTGCTCGGGTCCGGCTGACGCTGCTCTACGGCTGCTGCTGCTCGTTGGCGATGGCCGGATCCCGGGGACTCGAGCGGCGCTACTCGCCCGTGAGTGAAAAGGGGTGGTTTGGGTTTTGGGGATATTGTCCGTGACGCCACCCACGGTTGTGGTGATTGTGTGGACATCACCGCTGCTCTGGACGGGGATCCCGGGAGCCTGTGACAGGGAGCAGCTTTGTTGTTATTTCTCCCCTCCGTGGGTAGGGGGGTTGGTTGTCCCGGGGCCTGGTGATGGGGTAGAGATGGATGACAGGCGGGTTGCGGGGCCTGATGAAGTGCAGGGTCGCAGGGGCAGCGCTGTGCCGCACGGCACGGAGGTACTCACTCAGCTCAATGATGATGACACAGTTCACGGTAAAACAAGTGGCTGGATGGACGGGTCACTCGGACGGCTGCGGTTGTTCCTCCCTGCAGGTTAGTGATGACTGTCTCTCCCTGCACCTAAGTTAAGTGTTGGTAGTGATGGTTTCTAGTGATGAGCGAGTACTAAAAAGCTCGGGTGCTCGAAGCTCGGGCCGAGCCTCCCAAGATACTCGTGTACTCGGGCCGAGCAACGAGCCCAATGTTATCCTATGGGAGACCCGAGTATTTTTGTGAAATGACCCCCCGGCAGCATGGAGAAACCCTAAAAATGGCACAAAAGTCTCAGAAGAGTGCTCAAATGACATGGCAACAGCATGGGGAAGACCCCTTGAAGCATTTATCACTGAAAAGTCACAGCTGTGAACTATTTTGTCCGCGTTTTACGCCATTTTTACGGACTCACCAGAAAACCTTCCAAAATGACCCCAAAATGATTTTTCATGGCGGAAATGTTAAGGGCACATACCCAATAGTGAGATAGAGCTGGTGTATGTTACTTTTTGAGATTAATACATGAAAGATTTTACGTGAAAACATTGTGTGGCACTCCGATGTCCCTGAGAAGAGACGTACATGAAGGCCTCTTGAGTCTAATGTGCCCATTTTGAGGAAGTGAGTCTTTGTAGTATTTTCCTTTGCCAGGGCAGTCCAAAATTGTGAGGTTCACCAATGCCCCTGCATACAGACGTGCATGAGGGCCTCAAAACATTAAGTGTCCATTGTCAGGAAGTGGGTGTATTATAGTATAGCCCTTAGGCAGGGCAGCCAAAAATTGGGAGGCTCCACGTTGTCCCTGGATAGAGACGTGCATGAGGGCCTGTAAACCTGAAGTGCCCATTGGAAGGAAGTGGGTGTATTATAGTATAGCCCTTAGGCAGGGCAGCCAAAAATTGGGAGGCTCCACGTTGTCCCTGGATAGAGACGTGCATGATGGCCTGTAAACCTGAAGTGCCCATTGTAAGGAAGTGGGTCTATTTCAGTATAGCCCTTTGCCAGGGCAGCCAAAAATTGGGAGGCTCCACATTGTCCCTGGATAGAGACGTGCATGATGGCCTGTAAACCTGAAGTGCCCATTGTAAGGAAGTGGGTCTATTTCAGTATAGCCCTTTGCCAGGGCAGCCAAAAATTGGGAGGCTCCACATTGTCCCTGGATAGAGACGTGCATGATGGCCTGTAAACCTGAAGTGCCCATTGTAAGGAAGTGGGTCTATTTCAGTATAGCCCTTTGCCAGGGCAGCCAAAAATTGGGAGGCTCCACATTGTCCCTGGATAGAGACGTGCATGATGGCCTGTAAACCTGAAGTGCCCATTGTAAGGAAGTGGGTCTATTTCAGTATAGCCCTTTGCCAGGGCAGCCAAAAATTGGGAGGCTCCACATTGTCCCTGGATAGAGACGTGCATGATGGCCTGTAAACCTGAAGTGCCCATTGTAAGGAAGTGGGTCTATTTCAGTATAGCCCTTTGCCAGGGCAGCCAAAAATTGGGAGGCTCCACATTGTCCCTGGATAGAGACGTGCATGATGGCCTGTAAACCTGAAGTGCCCATTGTAAGGAAGTGGGTCTATTTCAGTATAGCCCTTTGCCAGGGCAGCCAAAAATTGGGAGGCTCCACATTGTCCCTGGATAGAGACGTGCATGATGGCCTGTAAACCTGAAGTGCCCATTGTAAGGAAGTGGGTCTATTTCAGTATAGCCCTTTGCCAGGGCAGCCAAAAATTGGGAGGCTCCACATTGTCCCTGGATAGAGACGTGCATGATGGCCTGTAAACCTGAAGTGCCCATTGTAAGGAAGTGGGTCTATTTCAGTATAGCCCTTTGCCAGGGCAGCCAAAAATTGGGAGGCTCCATATTGTCCCTGGATAGAGACGTGCATGATGGCCTGTAAACCTGAAGTGCCCATTGTAAGGAAGTGGGTCTATTTCAGTATAGCCCTTTGCCAGGGCAGCCAAAAATTGGGAGGCTCCACATTGTCCCTGGATAGAGACGTGCATGATGGCCTGTAAACCTGAAGTGCCCATTGTAAGGAAGTGGGTCTATTTCAGTATAGCCCTTTGCCAGGGCAGCCAAAAATTGGGAGGCTCCACATTGTCCCTGGATAGAGACGTGCATGATGGCCTGTAAACCTGAAGTGCCCATTGTAAGGAAGTGGGTCTATTTCAGTATAGCCCTTTGCCAGGGCAGCCAAAAATTGGGAGGCTCCACATTGTCCCTGGATAGAGACGTGCATGATGGCCTGTAAACCTGAAGTGCCCATTGTAAGGAAGTGGGTCTATTTCAGTATAGCCCTTTGCCAGGGCAGCCAAAAATTGGGAGGCTCCACATTGTCCCTGGGTAGAGACGTGGATGAGGGCCTCAAAACATTAAGTGTCCATTTTAAGGAAGTGGGTGTATTATAGTATAGCCCTTAGGCAGGGCAGCCAAAAATTGGGAGGCTCCATGTTGTCCCTGGGTAGAGACGTGCATGAGGGCCTCAAAACATTAAGTGTCCATTTTAAGGAAGTGGGTGTATTATAGTATAGCCCTTAGGCAGGGCAGCCAAAAATTGGGAGGCTCCACGTTGTCCCTGGGTAGAGACGTGCATGAGGGCCTCAAAACATTAAGTGTCCATTTTAAGGAAGTGGGTGTATTATAGTATAGCCCTTAGGCAGGGCAGCCAAAAATTGGGAGGCTCCACGTTGTCCCTGGGTAGAGACGTGCATGAGGGCCTCAAAACATTAAGTGTCCATTTTAAGGAAGTGGGTGTATTATAGTATAGCCCTTAGGCAGGGCAGCCAAAAATTGGGAGGCTCCATGTTGTCCCTGGGTAGAGACGTGCATGAGGGCCTCAAAACATTAAGTGTCCATTTTAAGGAAGTGGGTGTATTATAGTATAGCCCTTAGGCAGGGCAGCCAAAAATTGGGAGGCTCCACGTTGTCCCTGGGTAGAGACGTGCATGAGGGCCTCAAAACATTAAGTGTCCATTTTAAGGAAGTGGGTGTATTATAGTATAGCCCTTAGGCAGGGCAGCCAAAAATTGGGAGGCTCCACGTTGTCCCTGGGTAGAGACGTGCATGAGGGCCTCAAAACATTAAGTGTCCATTTTAAGGAAGTGGGTGTATTATAGTATAGCCATAAACCAATTATATTTATATTAGAATAGAGGATCACTTGAAAACCAGAAAAAATTCTCTCTAAAACGTCACTTTTATTAATACTATTAAAATACTAAAATAATACTAAATTCTGGAATAATATCCAGAAGTAAAGACATCAACAAGTCGTGCTTAGTGATAACTAAGTAGGGTCTTGAAGGTGGACAGGGGACAAGGGGTGTGCACCGCCTACTAATTTCAATTGATATGCTGATAGTTATGAGGTGGGACAGGGGGTCTGATAATCCCTGATGTTATTCCCTACCTAACCACGGAGGTCAAAAGCACCTTAATTTTTTGGGTGCCCCCCGTTCCTCGGCGGCTAGCCCTAACTGCCCCTGTTACTACTCCTGACCCTAACCCACCACCAAGTGGATTGTGCAGTGGTGCATAGCAGTCATGTGTCAAAAGTAATACCAATTACAATAATAAACCCAAATCTCATGTGCAAATTAAGGATTTCAAATCACAGTTTTATAAATTGCCTGTATGGCTATGAAACTGGGAAGATACATGAGAAAGAGGGTCTACACAAAGGATGATGGACCTGTGGTCCTAGTACTTATCCTGCCAGGACTAACTTGATCCCGACGCGTTTCCCCCCAGCGTCTTGGGGTTCATCAGGGGATATAGATATATCAAATTATCTCTAATCTGTTTAGGCCATCAATCTCCTCGTTGTTTATATTCTCCATGAGATGAAGATCCTGTGTGGTCCTTATGTGGGTCCAGTTGATACTCTGTACCCCCCCATTTAGGTGCTGGAGTTACAATGAAAAGCTCCTTTCACTTAATGGTACCAGGAAGGCTCTCTAGGCAATAGGTGCCTGCAGTAACAGCCTTTCACTGTGGCATCAGGGTCAGGAGTAGTAACAGGGGCAGTTAGGGCTAGCCGCCGAGGAACGGGGGGCACTCAAAAAATTAAGGTGCTTTTGACCTCCGTGGTTAGGTAGGGAATAACATCAGGGATTATCAGACCCCCTGTCCCACCTCATAACTATCAGCATATCAATTGAAATTAGTAGGCGGTGCACACCCCTTGTCCCCTGTCCACCTTCAAGACCCTACTTAGTTATCACTAAGCACGACTTGTTGATGTCTTTACTTCTGGATATTATTCCAGAATTTAGTATTATTTTAGTATTTTAATAGTATTAATAAAAGTGACGTTTTAGAGAGTATTATAGTATAGCCCTTAGGCAGGGCAGCCAAAAATTGGGAGGCTCCATGTTGTCCCTGGGTAGAGACGTGCATGAGGGCCTCAAAACATTGTTCCCATTGCAAAGGAGCGGGTCTCCTGTCGTTGTAATGTCCATTCTGCAAAGAATGGGCGAAAAAATTTACCACTGGGGGTATACCTGAAACAAAGGCCTAAGTATTGCAATTTGTAACGGTCATCATCATGGTGGCGCATGAGGAGAAGGAGGAGCAGTCCAGCGATTATCCAAAGTCCAGAAGTGTGTACCCATGGGTGAGTGGAGGTACATGGCAAACTTTAAATTCCGCTCTCATTTGCTGGTGGTGTGGTGAAGTCTGGCCCAATCCAACCCTTGTTCATCTTGATCAGAGTCAGCCTGTCAGCATTTTCAGTTGACAGGCGGGTGCGTTTATCTGTAATGATTCCACCTGCGGCACTAAAAACACGCTCTGACAAAACGCTAGCAGCAGGGCAGGCCAGGACTTCCAAGGCGTAGAGAGCCAATTCATGCCACGTGTCCAGCTTGGATACCCAATAATTGTAAGGCACAGAGGAATGTCGGAGTACAGTTGTTCGATCTGCAAGGTACTCCTTCAGCATCTGGGCAAACTTAGGATTTCTTGTGGCACTACCCCGCACCTCAGGGGCTGTGGTACGTGAGGGGCTGAGAAAACTGTCCCACATCTTAAAGACTGTTCCCCTACCTCTGGCGGATTGGACTTGTGCCTCTCTCGGCTGTACGCCTCGGTTGTCCACTGATTCCTGACCTATTCCGCTAGCGTTTTGTGAGGGGAATGCTTTCCCTACTTCCGTGAGTATGGCCTTCCGGAACTGCTGCATTTTGGTTGACCTCTCCTCCATGGGAATAAGAGACAAAAAGTTCTCCTTGTAGCGTGGGTCTAACAGTGTTACCAACCAGTAATGATTGTCGGCCAAGATGTTCTTAACGCGAGGGTCACGAGACAGGCAGCTTACCATAAAGTCAGCCATGTGCGCCAGACTCTTAACAGCCAGGACTTCAGTAGCCTGACCAACAAGATGACTGAACATGCTGTCCTCCTCCTCCTCCTCCTCCTCCTCCTCATCTACCCTGTCCTCTGGCCAGCCACGCTGAACCGAGGATATGACTGGTGTGCATGTCATATCCTAAATTTGGCCGGAGAGTTGCTCCATGTCTTCATCCTCCTCCTCGTCATAGTCCTCCACTGCACGCTGTGATGAGACGAGGCTGGGCTGTGTGTTATCACCCACACCCACTACTGTTTCTTGCTGCAACTCATCGCGCTCCGCCTGCAATGCATCATGTTTGTTTTTCAGCAGAGACCGTTTTAGAAGGCAGAGTAGCGGTATGGTGACGCTAATAATGGCGTCATCACCACTCACCATCTTGGTGGAGTCCTCAAAGTTTTGGAGGATGGTACATAGGTCTGACATCCATCTCCACTCCTCAGGTGTTATGTGTGGAGTTTGACCCATTTCCCGACGGCTTAGGTGATGCAGGTACTCAACAACTGCCCTCTTCTGCTCACATATCCTGACCAACATGTGCAGAGTTGAATTCCAACGCGTGGGGACATCACACACCAGTCTGTGATCCGGAAGATGCAAACGGCGCTGAAAGCCGGCAAGGCCGGCTGAAGCAGTAGGTGACTTTCGAAAATGTGCAGACAGGCGGCGAACTTTTACCAGCAGATCAGACAGCTCTGGGTATGACTTTATAAACCGCTGAACCACGAGGTTGAGCACATGGGCCACGCATGGAACATGTGTCAGCTGGCCTCGCCTCAAAGCCGCCACCAGGTTCCGGCCATTGTCACACACGACCTTTCCTGGCTTTAGGTTCAGAGGTGTGAGCCAGTGATCTGCCTGCTGTTTCAGAGCTGTCCACAGCTCTTCTGCATTGTGGGGTTTGTCACCTATGCAGATTAGCTTCAGCACAGCCTGTTGCCGCTTCGCCGAGGCAGTGCTGCAGTGCTTCCAGCTTGTGACTGGTGTGGAGGGCACAGTGGATGAGGATGCGCAGGAGGAGGAGGAGGCTGAAGAGCATGACATTCCGGAGCTGTAGAGTGTGGGTGAAACACTGACTGAGGTAGGGCCTGCAAACCTTGGTGTGGGAAGGACGTGTTCCGTCCCTCGCTCAGACTGGGTCCCAGCTTCCACAATATTAACCCAGTGTGCCGTCAACGAGATGTAGCGGCCTTGCCCACAAGCACTTGTCCACGTGTCTGTGGTTAGGTGGACCTTGGGTGAAACAGCGTTGTTCAGGGCACGTGTGATGTTTTGTGACACGTGGTTATGCAACGCGGGGACGGCACACCGGGAGAAATAGTGGCGGCTGGGGACCGAGTAACGTGGGACAGCTGCCGCCATCAGGTCACGGAATGCTTCTGTCTCCACCAGCCTAAAAGGCAACATTTCCAGCGCAAGCAGTCGCGAAATGTTAGCATTTAGAACTGTGGCATGTGGGGTGTTGGCAGTGTATTTGCGCCTGCGTTCAAAGGTTTGCTGAATGGATAACTGAACGCTGCGCTGGGACAAGGACGTGCTTGATGATGGTGTTCTTTCTGCGTAGGCAACTGCAGGTGCAGGAGTGGAGGAGGCTTGTTCGCAGGCAGCATGGACAGAGGATTGGCTCGCATGCACAACCAGCGAAGACGTAGCAGTGACATCAGCAAGCACTGCTCCTCGACTCTGTTGTACTTCCCACAAAGTCGGGTGCTTGGCTGACATGTGCCTGATCATGCTGGTGGTGGTCAGGCTGCTAGTTTTGGTACCCCTGCTGATGCTGGCACGGCAGGTGTTGCAAATGGCCTTTTTTGAATCATCTGGATCCAACTTAAAAAACTGCCAGACTCGGGAAGACCTAACATTTGTACAGGCACCTTGTGTCGTCGTGTTGTTCCGGGGAACGGTTGCCTGACTTCTGCCTGGGGCCACCACCCTGCTTCTTACTGCCTGTTGTGATGCTACGCCTCCCTCCCCCTGTGCACTGCTGTCCTCGCTCTGCATATCCTCCTGCCAGGTTGGGTCAGTTACTGGATCATCCACCACGTCGTCTTCCTCTTCCGCACCCTGCTCCTCCTCCTGACTTCCTGACAATTGTGTCTCATCATCGTCCACCACTTGTTGGGACACGTTGCCAACTTCGTGAGAACGTGGCTGCTCAAATATTTGGCTATCTGTACAGACGATCTCCTCATGACCCACTTCAATATGAGCTGGCGAGAGGCCAGAATGTGTGAATGGAAACGTGAACAGCTCTTCCGAGTGTCCAAGTGTGGGATCATTAATGTCCGAGGAGGACGTGTACTCAGCCTGGTGGTAGGAAGGAGGATCAGGTTCAGAAATGTGCGGTGCAGTATCACGGCTACTGACACTTGACCGTGTGGAAGACAGAGTGTTTGTGGTGGTGCCAATCTGACTGGAAGCATTATCTGCTATCCAACTAACAACCTGTTGACACTGGTCTTGGTTCAAGAGCGGTGTACTGCTGCGGTCCCCAAGAATTTGGGACAGGACGTGCGAGCGACTAGATGTGGCCCTTTGTTGTGGCGAAATTAGAGCTTGCCCACGACCTCGGCCTCTGCCTGCACCACCATCACGTCCACTTCCTTGTTCCTTGCCAATGCCCTTGCGCATTTTGCAATGCTGTGCACTGCTGACGTGTATATTCACTACTTGTGCGTTAGATCAAAGTTTGTGGAAATTGCACACAAGTGCACCTGTACGCTGCCACCAACAGGCACACACGTGCGGTTTTAAAAACCAAGCACGGACGCAATAAGAACCTAACAGGTTTTTTTGGGGAGCGACAATTACAGACAAGTCAGACACTATCTGGACTGTTTTACACTGTGTACACCAGCCCCAGATATGATGAAGGCTGGTATACGGTCACCACTACTACCATGCCTGCCTGCCTGCCTGTATACTGGTACAATAGTCTTGACAAGGACTCTTTTGGTCACTAGCCTGTATTCAGACCTGGCTATACCCTGCCTGTATATAGCAACAATAGTCCTGAGAAGGACTCTGCTACTGTACTCCGACCTGGCTATACCCTGCCTGCCTGTATACAACTAGAATAGTCCTGAGAAGGACTTTTGGTCACACTGTTTGCAGCCCTGCAACTGAAAAAGCTATAAAGGGCCGCAAAGCTTTCCCTGAATCAGCGACACTCTCCCTGCACTGACAGTCTGGATAGCTGTGAGCACAGCACAGCGCGCCGGCCGATATAAAGGCTCGGTCACGCTGTGCAGGCCGGCCAATCACTGCAATTCCACAACTAACAGGGCTGTGGCATTGCAGTGGTCTGCCAGCCAATCCCTGCATGAGGGCTGGCTCTCAAAAGAGCGCCAACATGCAGAAATGAAGACCACGAGTACAGCACGAGTATCGCGAGATTACTCGGTCCCCGCCGAGCAGCCCGAGTACAGCGATACTCGTGCGAGTACCGAGTAGTGACAAGCATGCTCGCTCATCACTAATGGTTTCCCAACGGTAACCCGCTCCCCGACCTGGATATGGGCCGGAGGAGCCCCTTTTGCCCACAGGCGCTGGCCCTGGGAGACGGTTGCCCTTGGCGGTGGCGGTGTCTCCCCTTCACGGTTGGACGGTTGCCTTCTATCTGGACTTGGCTGTTTGGAAACCCTGAGGTCCCCTTCACTAACGGATTTGGCAAATTCACGGCGACACCAAGCCTTGCCGGGATCCGAAAGTCCTCTGCCAATGGTGCTGGCTTCTCTTTGTATACCGGTCCGGTACGGCCGGGTCACCACCCGTCCACGGTCCTTACGGCAGACTCCAATCGGCCTCCACTGCAGACGGTCACCACATCCTGCCAACCTTGCTGTCCTGTCCGGGCCACACACCCGGACCAACTTCAGGCTCTTTGCTGTCACTTTTCTCCTCTCTACTACTTTCCTCCTTCCACTTCCTTAGCTTAACTCTCACTGCCTGTGTTTTCCCTCCTCCTCGGTGGGTGGAGACCAACCGCCTGGCTCCACACCCTGGTGTGGACAACAGCCCCTGGGGAAGGCAACAAGGATTTTGTGTTTTGACTATGATATGCCTGCAGGGAGTGTGGGGTGTTTAAGTGTTGTGCTCTGTGGCCCCTGGCTTGTCCAGGGCGACACAGAAGCACTGCAGCACTGCCTCGGCGAAGCGGCAACAGGCAGTGCTGAAGCTAATCTGCATAGGTGACAACAAACCCCACAATGCAGAAGAGGTGTGGACAGCTCTGAAACAGAAGGCAGATCACTGGCTCACAACTCTGAACCTAAAGCCAGGAAAGGTCGTGTGTGACAATGGCCGGAACCTGGTGGCGGCTTTGAGGCGAGGCCAGCTGACACATGTTCCATGCGTGGCCCATGTGCTCAACCTCGTGGTTCAGCGGTTTCTAAAGTCATACTCAGAGCTGTCTGATCTGCTGGTAAAAGTTCGCCGCCTGTCTGCACATTTTCGAAAGTCACCTACTGCTTCAGCCGGCCTTGCCGGCTTAAGACGCCGTTTGCATCTTCCGGCACACAGACTGGTGTGTGATGTCCCCACGCGTTGGAATTCAACTCTGCACAAGTTGGTCAGGATATGTGAGCAGAAGAGGGCAGTTGTTGAGTACCTGCATCACCTAAGCCGTCGGGAATTGGGTCAAACTCCACACATAACACCTGAGGAGTGGAGATGGATGTCCGACCTATGCACCATCCGCCAAAACTTTGAGGACTCCACCAAGATGGTGAGCGGCGATGACGACATTATTAGCGTCACCATACCGCTTCTCTGCCTTCTAAAATGGTCTCTGCTCAAAAAACAACCATGATGCATTGCAGGCGGAGCGCGATGAGTTTGAGCAAGAAACAGTAGTGGGTGTGGGTGATAACACACAGCCCAGCCTCGTCTCATCACAACGTGCAGTGGAGGACTATGACGAGGAGGAGGATGAAGACATGGAGCAACTCTCTGGCCAAATTGAGGATATGACATGCAGTCATATCCTCGGTTCAGCGTGGCTGGCCAGAGGACAGGGTAGATGATGAGGAGGAGGAGGAGGAGGACAGCATGTTCAGTCATCGTGTTGGTCAGGATACTGAAGTGATGGCTGTTAAGAGTCTGGCACACATAGCTGACTTTATGGTAAGCTGCCTGTCTCGTGACCCTCGTGTTAAGAACATCTTGGCCGACAATCATTACTGGTTGGTAACACTGTTAGACCCACGCTAAAAGGAGAACTTTATGTCTCTTATTCCCGAGGCGGAGAGGTCAGGCAAAATGCAGCAGTTCCAGAAGGCCATAGTCACGGAAGTAGGCAAAGCATTCCCCTCACAAATGCTAGCGGCATAGGTCAGGAATCAGTGGACAACCAAGGCGTACAGCCGAGAGGGGCACAAGTCCAATCCGCCAGAGGTAGGGGAACAGTCTTTAAGATGTGGGACAGTTTTCTCAGCCCCTCACATACCACAGCCCCTGAGGTGAGGGGTAGTGCCACAAGAAATCCTAAGTTTGGCCAGATGCTCAAGGAGTACCTTGCAGATCAAACAACTGTACTCCGACATTCCTCTGTGCCTTACAATTAATGTGTATCCAAGCTGGACACGTGGCATGAATTGGCTCTTAGTCTCTACGCCTTGGAAGTCCTGGCCTGCCCTGCCGCTAGCGTTTTGTCAGAGCGTGTTTTTAGTGCCGCAGGTGGAATCATTACAGATAAACGCACCCGCCTGTCAACTGTAAATGCTGACAGGCTGACTCTGATCAAGATGAACAAGGGTTGGATTTGGCCAGACTTCACCACACACCAACAGGAAATGACAGCGGAATTTAAAGTTTGTAACGGGAATTTGCCATGTACCTCCACTCACCCATGGTAATACACTTCTGGACTTTGGCTAATCGCTGGACTGCTCCTCCTTCTCCTCATGCGCCATCATGGTGACCGTTACAATAGTTAAGCCGTTGTTTCAGGTATACCCCCAGTGGTAAATTTTTTCGCCCATTCTTTCTGAATGGGCATTACAACGACAGGAGACCCGCTCCTTTGCAATGGGAACAATGTTTTGAGGCCCTCATGCACATCTCTATCCAGGGACAATGTGGAGCCTCCAAATTTTTGGCTGCCCTGCCTAAGGGCTATACTACAATAGACCCACTTCCTTACAATGGGCACTTCATGTTTACAGGCCATCATGCACGTCTCTATCCAGGGACAATATGGAGCCTGACGCTGCCACCGACAGACACAAACGTGCTGTTTTTAAATGCAAGCACGGACGCAATAAGAACCTAACTGGTTTTTAGGAGCGACAATTACTGAGAAGTCTGACACTATCAGACACTGCTGACTGACGTGTATTATACACTAGACTTGTGCGTTATATAATAGTTTGTGCAAAACGCGCACCTGTACGCTGCCACCGACAGACACACACGTGCTGTTTTTAAATGCAAGCACGGACGCAATAAGAACCTAACTGGTTTTTAGGAGCGACAATTACTGAGAAGTCTGACACTATCAGACACTGCTGACTGACGTGTATTATACACTAGACTTGTGCGTTATATAATAGTTTGTGCAAAACGCGCACCTGTACGCTGCCACCGACAGACACACACGTGCTGTTTTTAAATGCAAGCACGGACGCAATAAGAACCTAACTGGTTTTTAGGAGCGACAATTACTGAGAAGTCTGACACTATCAGACACTGCTGACTGACGTGTATTATACACTAGACTTGTGCGTTATATAATAGTTTGTGCAAAACGCGCACCTGTACGCTGCCACCGACAGACACACACGTGCTGTTTTTAAATGCAAGCACGGACGCAATAAGAACCTAACTGGTTTTTAGGAGCGACAATTACTGAGAAGTCTGACTCTATCAGACACTGCTGACTGACGTGTATTATACACTAGACTTGAGCGTTATATAATAGTTTGTGCAAAACGCGCACCTGTACGCTGCCACCGACAGACACACACGTGCTGTTTTTAAATGCAAGCACGGACGCATTAAGAACCTAACTGGTTTTTAGGAGCGACAATTACTGAGAAGTCTGACACTATCAGACACTACTGACTGACGTGTATTATACACTAGACTTGTGCGTTATATAATAGTTTGTGCAAAACGTGCACCTGTACGCTGCCACCGACAGACACACACGTGCTGTTTTTAAATGCAAGCACGGACGCAATAAGAACCTAACTGGTTTTTAGGAGCGACAATTACTGAGAAGTCTGACACTATCAGACACTGCTGACTGACGTGTATTATACACTAGACTTGTGCGTTATATAATAGTTTGTGCAAAACGCGCACCTGTCCCCTGCCACCGACAGACACACACGTGCTGTTTTTAAATGCAAGCACGGACGCAATAAGAACCTAACTGGTTTTTAGGAGCGACAATTACTGAGAAGTCTGACTCTATCAGACACTGCTGACTGACGTGTATTATACACTAGACTTGAGCGTTATATAATAGTTTGTGCAAAACGCGCACCTGTACGCTGCCACCGACAGACACACACGTGCTGTTTTTAAATGCAAGCACGGACGCAATAAGAACCTAACTGGTTTTTAGGAGCGACAATTACTGAGAAGTCTGACACTATCAGACACTGCTGACTGACGTGTATTATACACTAGACTTGTGCGTTATATAATAGTTTGTGCAAAACGCGCACCTGTACGCTGCCACCGACAGACACACACGTGCTGTTTTTAAATGCAAGCACGGACGCAATAAGAACCTAACTGGTTTTTAGGAGCGACAATTACTGAGAAGTCTGACACTATCTGGACTGTTTTAGACTGTGTACACCAGCCCCAGATATGATGAAGGCTGGTATACGGTCACCACTAGGAATGGCTATATATATACCCTGCCTGCCTGCCTGCCTGTATACTGCTACAATAGTCCTGACAAGGACTCTTCTGGTCACTAGCCTGTATTCCGACCTGGCTATACCCTGCCTGTATATAGCAACAATAGTCCTGAGAAGGACTCTGCTACTGTACTCCGACCTGGCTATACCCTGCCTGCCTGTATACAACTAGAATAGTCCTGAGAAGGACTTCTGGTCTCACTGTTTGCAGCCCTGCTCCGGAACTAACTATAAAGGGCCGCAAAGCTTTCCCTGAATCAGCGACACTCTCCCTGCACTGACTGTCTGGATAGTTGTGAGCAGAGCACAGCGCGCCGGCCGGTATAAAGGCTCGGTCACGCTGTGCAGGCCGGCCAATCACTGCAATTCCACAACTAACAGGGCTGTGTCATTGCAGTGGTCTGCCAGCCAATCCCTGCATGAGGGCTGGCTCTCAAAAGAGCGCCAACATGCAGAAATGAAGACCACGAGTACAGCACGAGTATCGCGAGATTACTCGGTCCCCGCCGAGCAGCCCGAGTACAGCGATACTCGTGCGAGTACCGAGTAGTTACAAGCATGCTCGCTCATCACTAGTGAGCAGTGAAAATAGTATATATTATTATTTTTAATGTTATGTTTAATATTATATCCTAGGCAGTGGCGTAGCTACTGCTTTTGCCACCCGGGGCGGTCGTCAAATTTGCCGCTCCCCTCTGTTGGCTGTCGATAATCCAGAAACTTTCAAAAATCCGGAAAACCATCAAAATATTTATTTTTCATGGAACTACAATCAAAGATCTAATTGTAGACTGCTGCTATTAGTCCTAGACTTTCACCTTTTTACACACATATATGCCTATTATACAGACACACACAGCTCTACTGCATACATACAGACACACACAGCTCTACTGCATACATACCGACACACACAACTCTGCTGCATATATACAGACAGGCACACACAACTCTGTTGCATACATACAGACAGACACACATAACTCTGCTGCATACATACAGACAGACACACACAACTCTGCTGCATATATACAGACAGACACACACAACTCTGCTGCATACATACAGACACACACAGCTCTGCTGCATACATACAGACACACAACTCTGCTGCATACATACAGACAGACACACAACTCTGCAGCATACATACAGACAGACACACACAACTCTGCAGCATACAGACACACACAACTGCATACATACAGACAGACACACAACTCTGCAGCATACATACAGACACACACAGCTCTGCTGCATACATACAGACACACACACACACAGCTTTACTGCATACATACAGACACACACAACTCTGCTGCATACATACAGACAGACACACAACTCTGCAGCATACATACAGGCACACACAACTCTGCAGCTGCTACATGCATACAGACACACAACTCTGTAGCTGCTGCATACATGCATACATACAGACACACACAAACAATTCTGCAGCTGCTACATACATACAGACACACACAACTCTGTAGCTGCTGCATACATGCATACATACAGACACACAACTCTGCTACATACATACAGACACACACAACTCTGCAGCTGCTACATACATACAGACACACACAACTCTGTAGCTGCTGCATACATGCATACATGCATATATACAGACACACACAACTCTGTAGCTGCTGCATACATGCATAAATACAGACACATACAACTCTGCTACATACATACAGACACACACAACTCTGTAGCTGCTGCATACATGCATACATACATACACACACAACTCTACTACATACAGACACACACAGCTCTACTGCATACATACATACACACACAACTCTGCTGCACATATAGACACACATGCGGCTTTTGGGGGCCCGCACATGTGGCTCCTGGGGGCCCGCACACGCGGCTCCAGGGGGGGAAAGGCCATGCAGCTCACTGGGGCCCATAAACCGGGTGGCTGGGAGGGAGTATACAGGTCGAGGGGGGGAGGGGGGTAGCACTTACCGCTTGGTCACGGAGGAGAGGGGGCCCACACAGCGCCAGAGGTTGCTGGCTGGCACTGTGCCTCCTTCATCTGTGGGACTGAGCAGGCCGTGCGGTAGCTCCGCCCACAGATGAATCTCAAACCAGGAGGACGTTGTGGTCTTAAAGGGACGGCAGCCACAGTTTCCTGCTGAGGACTGCGGTCCCCGGAACTCGGCCCGGGGGCAGCAGAACTGAAGGCGAGTGGCCAAAATGCCACCCACCTGACACGTGCCGCCTGGGGCGGACCACCCCTCCGCCCCCCCTTTGCTATGCCACTGATCCTAGGGTCAGGAGAGACCTCAGTACCTATTAATGAACATTAAATTTGTAGAGAATAACTTCTCTGCAAATTGAATTTCCTGGTAAAATTTGTTTGATTTAGAAAGTATGAAATTTGTCTGATCTACTCATTTCTACCTCCAATATGTAATAATTTCAAGAAACCCGTCGAAAGATCACCCATGAAAATGTTGGAGGCACTAACAATTATTATATCAATTGACATTGATTCTATCTATTGGATCTGCATCCTAACTGAAATTGTGTCTCTGACATATATAAATGTGGGATAAATGTACTTGGCCTTCTACAATAAAGTCTGTGGGGATTATATAATTTACAAACTGGGCCAACACCTCTCCTTTTTTTTTAGCAAAAGCCATAGGCAAACATAGCCATCACATCTTGAATTCATCGAATTGTTGAAAAGCCACCAAAGAACTTCACTTTTCATGAAAGATTGGGACCTCAAAGAGATCATTCTAGACACTACTTATACGTAGTGTGGAGCGAGCAATAAAATGCACAAGGGCTTGGTAGTCAAATTAAGCATGTCAGATGCTCGGATGGGCTCGACTTGAGTATTGAGTATAATGAAAGTCAATGCAAAATTCAAGCATTTTCCTGGATGACAGGAGAGCTGGGGAGTCAGGAAAATTGCTGAAGTGGATAGAAATAGGGCTCAAATGGAATTGGAACAACATGGGGAAGATGCCTGTACACATCTCTGACTCCCAGGTCACTGCTAAGAACAATATTGTCAAAATCTTACTTCACTTTTACAGACTGAAAATAAAACACACAAAATCAAAAATCAAAACGGATTTTACAGGAAAAAGTGTTAGGAAACATTCTTTCCTGTACAGTGAATTAAAAAGAGAAAAAAAACACCTCCTCCACCCTTTAATAACTGGTCAATTTCTCACCGTATTTCCTGTCGCCTATGACTACAGTAGATGACATAGAAAATGGGGCACTTAAACTACACCCATCTTTAGTAATCAGTAAATGTAATATTAACATTTTACTACCTTATCTGGGCATGTGGTGTGTGTGTGACATGGTCAGACACATCCTGTTTAATTTATGAAGGAGTATCTAAGTCTATGTGGACAATGCAAGTACTGCCAAAAATTATAATGAATAGGGCCTCCGATACACCCTGTATTAGACATAAAGAAGGGCCTCACACACATTCTGTTAAAATTGTTAGATTGTGGAACTCCTACACTCATAAAACCTATTGGACTGCCAAAAATTTGATGGAAGACTGCAATAAACCATGTAAGACACGTAGAGAAGGGCTTTAGAAAATATTTTTTTCCCCATTTTTAAGGGGTTGGACTCCTAGACTAGTAAAGCCTATGCACTAAGTGCAAGGGCTGAAAAACATTTACCCCTGGGGGGTATACATCTAGAATTGTATAGGTAAGCCTCATACACATCCTGAAAATATTATAAAGAAAAGCATCACACACAACCTGGAAAAATTAAAAGTGAGGGCCACATGATGCTCTCTAAAAATTATGACTGAGGGCTGCCTGTTTACTCTCAAACAATTTTGAGCAAAGCCGCCTAATGACCCTCTAAAACTTTTGAGTGAAGGCTGCATTTTTACCCTGTTAAAATTTGGAAAGAGGGCTACCTGATGACCCTTCAAAAATTTAGAGCAAGGGCAGCCTGATAACCTTGTTGATATGGTGGAGGAGGAAGGGGTGCATGGGAATACACCAGAAAAAAAACAAACATTTGAATTGGCTTTAGGTCATCTAGTAGGTTTAAGACATCTGAGCCGATCCAGGACTTGTTCATTTTGCCAACTAGATATGAGTACACAAATAAAAAGGTTGTTCAGGTAGTCCCAAATAGTATAGTATTAGAGCATGCCTTAACCCCTTAACTACTGCAGGCAGTAAAATTACACCCTAAGCAGTCAGTGTCAGTGGAGTAGAAAAAGATTTACAGGATTAGAAGAATAAAATAAAAGGAGCAAAAGAAGAATAGAAAACGAAAAATATA